>NC_138786.1:26345026-26805643 GCF_965178545.1 Coloeus monedula | reverse complement strand
AACAAAAACAATTATATTATGGTAATCATACCAGAAATGGAAGCTTATTTATAATATTGTGATGGCTGTGCCTAGAATCCATTCCTAAGAGGCAAAAAAAATTCCGGTGGTTGTTCATTTCCTGCTGTAGTAGGCTTACAGAGAGGTCACTAAAGTGAGATGTAGAAAACCAATTTATTTTTATTTCCCTGGGGAACTCAGCATCTCACATGGCTGACTGCCCTAACCAGTTATCCTGAAGGGGAGCGGTCGGCTCTTTATTTTCTTAATGCCACAAGAAATGGGTGCTGAGGTGTTGGTTTATGCAGCACATACCACAGGCTGTGCACTAGAGTTCCTCTTTTTTATTGTCCATAGCAGCAAGGAGCTTGTCTGTAAATTCTTTTAAACTTAAAGAAGGGTTTACCTTGAACTAGGCACTTAAGAAATTAATATGGGCTAATCTCTGTCTCTCTACAAAGAATCTCTGCTTGTGCTTCCCTCACCTATTCTTGTTTTCTTTTCTCACTCTCTGGCTGAAGGTGGAGGTGGTGGCTGGCAAGATGAGAGTCTGCTTCCTCAGGCTGGGAAGTCCCTTCTGGAAGGTGGAGAAGGAGGTCAAGCCTGTCCCCAGGCATTAGCCAAGCTCCAGTGGACCACCTCTGGTGGTTTTGGTGGGGGAGGAGGAGCTTGTACTTCTGGGGGAGGAGGTGGAGGGTACAGAGGTAAGTCTCCTGGGGAATAGTCATGATGACTAATTTTGTGCCCTTCAGCGCACCTGCAGGTCAGGGCTAGTGCTCTTAGTGCAGAGGACACTGCTGCAGGAGGTGAGGCACAGATATGAAACCTACCCTATTCTCCACCATCTCTCTGTAGCTGGGGAAATCAAGGTTATAAAGGTGTTCCTATGTGATCTAATATTTGGAAGGTGTGATGAAACATCCCTTCACCCATTCCCAAGTTACCCATGGAAAATGTTTCATTTCCTTTTTCTGCTCAAAACAAATATATTTCTACCTTGCTGAACTGAGACACCTACATCAGATAAAGTCGCTTCACTAACTTTGATACTGGCTGGGTCAAGTGAGGGTTTTACATTGTAGAATCCAATATCACTGGAAGATTGCAGAGTGACTCCAGGTGAATGGGAATGAATGCAACCCTTCAGAGACATCACATTTTTTGCAGCATGCAGCACTGATCAGCTGGCCGTACTCTTCTCTCCCCAGGAGGACATGCCTCTGATACTGATGATATCACAGCTGGTGGGCAGGATGGCATCTCTTTTGTGAACCCCATTGGAGAGATCTTCTTGCATCCCTTGGCAGGTACAATATGGTTCTTATTCTCATTTCTTTTCTTCCTCCTTTTTCCTTCTTCCTCTCTATCTCCTCTCTTCTCCTCCCTCTTCTCCTGTCTTTGCTTTTTATTCATTTCATTAAAGCTTACTTCATGCTGCAGGTCAGATCTTTAGCTGTGGTCATTTCTTTAAATATTTCCATAGTGCTCTGGGTCCTTTTTTCTCTCAATCTCTAAACCAGGAGAGTCACCAGTCATGAGGTTCAACCGCACATCCTCAGTCCCCGACTTTTCCAGGTCAATTCACTTCAAGGCCTCTCTGTTTGCTTAAGGAACCAAATATCTTCTTCCCTACTGATCCCCATCAGGCTTCTGACAAGTCCACACTGTGTTGGACTATCTGCTCTCCTGCAGAGAAGGAGAGAAGTTGTAGGTACCTGATGGGTTTTGTTTTGTTGGTTTTTTTTTACCTTACTGGAACAAGATAGGAAAAACTGAACTAAGCCCACCTGTTGTGTCTGATTCCTTGTTCAGCCATGGAGAGTCATGGTGAGGTGGAGGTTCAGATCTATCTTAACTGCAGCCACTGCCACTCAGACAACTGCAAGCGGGACCCTGACACCAACCTGCCAGTCTGCCAATGTGAGATGGGGGCTGTGCTGGCCAACGACAATGTCACCTGCACTGGTAAGTTGACACGTTTTAGCCTCATTGGATAACATCTCTGTGCTTTATATCATCTCTCCTTCTGGCTTTTTTGATGTTCAATTCCCTAGTTAGAGTGAGTGGCTCCAGTGGACAAGGTGTTGTGAGAAATGTCAGTCAAACATAGGGCTGAGAATTCCTTATGACCTTTGCTTATGTGCTGAGCTGCATCTCTGCCACCATTTCCAACATTCCCATTTGGATTAGGCAGGAGGTAAAATATCTGTAAAGAGACATGGTGTGAATTTCCTGAATGGGCTCAGTGTATCAGATATTTAAGCATAAATACCTCTCCAGGATAACGTACCACCTACTGCTGAGTTATTTAAGCCACAAATTACTTCCTTCCACAGCAGTTTCCCACTGTGCCTGTCAGATGATGTTTTGTACTCACACTTATTTCCTCTCACAGTCTCTTGGAGCTCCAAAAGATCAAGACTGTAGAGATTTTCAACTTATGAATAGTGATGTTACCCATTTATAGAAAACTGAAGAATGGATAAGAAATCTGTGTTTTATCAGTTAGTGTTCTTTCTTCACAATGATTTCTAAATTATTTAGGTATTTTTTCAACTTTCAGGGCTATAGAGGGATTTGCTATAATTTTTATAGGATGCTCTGACCATGATCTCTGTACTCTTTTCTGAAATACAAGCATCAGAGGGATGCTTTACAGTAGCTCTTGTTGTTTTCTGATTAATGCACCTCTATTTTTATTCTTCCAGTGCCCCAGGGTCCTATACCAGAGGGACAGCTGCCTCTCCCCCTCCTCTTAGTTGTGGTGTCTGTGATTGTGGTGCTTGGAATGATCCTCACTTGTGGCAGCCTGTCTATCAGTAAGATATATTACTTCTTATCACCATTTGACTTGGCTTTTCCCAGTTAAATTTGACAAAAGGAGACCACCTGGCCATGTGCCAGTGCTTTCAATACTTGGAGCCAAAGTGTTGTGCTCTCCCAAGTGGATTGGAGGAACAGGGAAAAAGAAGTGATAGGAAACATCACCACCCACAATTAGGCACAAGCATAGTCCCAAAGGGTAAGGACTGCTCTTCCCTGGTATTTGCCACAGAACACAAGAGCTAGGAAAGCCTTCTTAGCATGTGTTTCTGTAGCAGCCACTGCAATACAGGATGCAATCACAATCTGTAATCGAATATATAATTCATTCAGGGAGACAGTTTGATTTTTGGGACTCTAGGTCAGCAAGATGTCTTGTGGAGGACTCTTCCTCAGCCAGTGCATAAAGTAGCATAGGAAACCTAAGTTGTTCCTAGGTGATTAGGTGCCTGCAGGACTGTTTGCATATCCAGTACTAAATCACTGAAGAGTGTGAAGAAGAGCATGATACTGGCAGGCTAAAGATGTTTCCAGACCATTTGTAATTATGGGATTTGTGTTGCTCTGTTCTGTGTGGCCAGCATTACCTTTTCTATCCAGTTGTTGATCTTGTTTGTGCATTTTTATTTGTCTCCCCACCTGCAGTTTACCACCTGAAGAAGCAGCAGCTGGAAGGAGCCAGAGCACGACTGCAGAGCCCAGAATATAAACTGAGCAAAATTCGTACATCTGTCATCATGACTGATTACAACCCCAACTACTGCTTTGCAGGGAAGGCTGCCACTCTGAATGAGCTGAAGGAGATCCCACGGAAGAACATATCTCTGCTTCGGTGAGAAAACAAGGGCTGCCTCTCTGACTAACTGCAAAGCACCTAGTGCAAGTCAGCCAAAATACAACAGACGTGATACTTGCTATGTTCTCTAAGATAATTTGATTCCATAAAGTTCTCAAGCAGAAGTATAAGATCATGAGCCTCCTGTTCTGTGTTCCCAACCATAGCTATTTCACCTCTACTGTGATTGTGTTTTTGTTGCACTTTCCTCCTGGCAGTAGCTCCCTTCCAAATCTATAGCAGTATGTCTGTTTCAGCATTTCATATCACAAGGAAATTTCCTGTCACAAGGAGATACTAGGTTGCTCTTCAACTCCATGCCATCCAGATGATACTGATCAAAGTTATATAAACTTCAGAAGGAAAAATTTGATCAATCTTATGTCTTACAGAATCTCCTGAAGACATCAGTCTGGAGTCATCTTTATTCTGTTGTTTTACATTTTTCTCTTGTCTTGCTATTGCCATACTTGGTGATAGGCCCTAGGACTGAGCAGGTCTATTTTTTGTTCAGAACCATCAGGGATCCAACCTTGTTATTTTAGTGGTAGTAACAGAAATACTGATAAGCTATTTTCAGAAGTTTTGAGACAAAACCAAAACTCTGTTGTTGATTTGTCTTGGACTGGATGAAGAGAAGAGCTTGGCCAACACTGGATCCAAGAACATAAAACGTCTGTTCCCTCTCTTCTTTTCTTGCAGGGCACTAGGACATGGTGCATTTGGTGAGGTTTATGAGGGAACCGTGGTAGGCATTGCAGGGGATCCCAACCCTCTACAAGTGGCTATCAAGGTCAGTACCCACAAATTTCTTATACAGCAATAATTACCCATAAGAGCCATGTTATCTTATCACTATCCCAGCTGAAAATTCACTTTGATCACATGCTTAATGTCATATGCATATGTGTGATGCAGGCTCACACACATTGCTCTATCCAGGCATTATCAGCTTTGATTTGAGTGCTTTCTTTCTCCTAAGTTTATCACATGATGTATTTAAAATTTTGTATAGTTTCTCAGTTCCCTTTATACCAAGAGTAATGTTTTTCTACTCTATGTGAAATTTTCAGGTAGTCCCTTGATATTGCACAGTGTTAAAGATGCTGTTGTAAATATATATTGTTATATCACACTAATTTCCCTATCATTAATGGCAAGAGATGACAGGCTGGTTTTCTCTGAAATTACTGCTATTGCCTCAGGATTTGTCAGTTACTCAGCCCTGAAGTTAAGGATGCTCATAGTCTGCTTCTGTTATTTTATAAGCTTGTTACTTAGAGAACCAAATCTCCTTCTGTGAGTTCAGCTCAAGAACACAGCCTTTGTTAATAAAAAGAAGTTCTACTCTTATTAATCCTGTCTTTTATGTAATGAATTTCCCTGTGCCACTGTGGATGAAAACCCAGGACATTAATAAGCAGTTGGACCTGCCCAACTCAGTTTCACTATCCAGACTGGAAAAAGCACCAGAGCACAGTGGCAAACAAAAGAAGATCAGCATGTTGTTCATTTGTGATAGTCCAGTTCATCTGTATCAGCAGAAGATGCTGTCCAAATCTGATGGTAGGAAAGAAAGCTATAGGGGCGTGTGACACACGTGTTTAAATCAAGTGGCTTGTATGTGTCATAGGACATGCAAGCATGTGCTGCAATGTGGACACAAAGAAAAGGGAGAATAAATGTCATTATAAAGAGCTTTCTAGGTGTGTAAGCTCCTACCTAATATTTCTCGTGATGTGTATCTGAAGCTATTTTTGCTCCAGAAGTATGCATAGAGTTCAATTCACACAGAAAAATCTTCAGGTAAGTCAGTGGTTTCCTGTTCTTACTTTAACTAGCAGATGGGTCACATGCAGTGCAACAAACTGCACACTGAAAGGATGAGCCCCTGCTCATAGGTTCCTGAGATGATTTACGTGTTACATGCTCACTCTTTTTTTTTTCCTTTTTTTTTTTCTTTTTTCTCTGGTGGACATGCAAATATTCTCAATTCTTTGGTGGGGTGGCCCTCACTGCATTTACCTCCCAACAGACCCTGCCAGAAGTCTGCTCTGAGCAGGATGAGATGGATTTCCTGATGGAAGCATTGATTATCAGGTATAGTTTAAGGGTTTTTTTTACTGATGGTGGGCAGGGGGAAAAAGAGTAATGCAAGTTATCATAGAATCATTTATCCCCTTGCCAGTGTTCAGAAAAAAATTCAGTCTTATTTTTCACCAGAAGGTGTTTTGATAGCATATAAGTTACTGGTTTTAGCTACTTGTTTACCTCAAACAAGGTAACTGAGGTTCTTTTTTTGCCCATCTCTGGTGCTTTAATGCCAGTAGGCAACTTGGCTGCACAGCAGTGGGACGGAGAAGAGAATCAGAAGGACGAGATGGCTCATGGTTGAGATAAAAACAGTTTAATAGGTAAAGCAAAATCTGTGTGAGGAAGCCAAGCAGCATTAAAGAATTTGTTCCCTACTTCCCATGAGCAGGCATGTGTTCAGCTATCCCAGGAAAACAGGACTCCATCATGCACAGCAGCTACTTGGGGAGACAAATGCCAAACTCTGAATGACCCTTTCCCCTCCTCCCCAGCTTTTATTGCTGAGCATGACACCATCCAGTACGGGATGTCCCTTTGGTCAGCTGGAGCCAGCTGTCCTGGCTGTGTCCTCTCAGAACCTCTTGTCCCCACAGCCTTCTCACTGCGGGGGAGGTGGGTGTATGTGTGGGTGTGTGTGTGAAAAACCTTAATGCTGTGTAAGCACTGCTCAGCAGTAGCTAAAATATCAATGTGTTATCAACACTGTTTTGATCACGAATACAAAATATAGCACCATATGAGCTACTGTGAGGAAAATTAACTCTATCCCACCCAAAAATCATCACAACAATTTAACAAAGATTTCTGTTGATTGGTTCTGCTGGTCCTGTTCAGAGGAGTAAGAAGGTAAAACATTTTCGTACAGATGTGTTCTGCATTTGATTTGATGTCTTTGCAAGCTGACAGAACCTTTATAAGGTCCCATCTGCATGACCTTCTGACAGTGAATTATAAGATCTATAAAACCTTCCTGGAAAAGATAACCGACAGCCACTCCTATTACCACCTGTACTTTAAGTATTCCAGTCTTAGAGTTTACTTCATTAACAGAAATCCATAACCTTAAAACAATAGTAGGGTCAAGGGTGACTTTAAAATGGTAGCATAGCCGGGGTTGATTGTAAGTGTTCAGAATTAATCCATTTTGAATTTGTGCAATTTGAAGTTCCTCTTCTCATTGTCTGGCCCATCTCATACTTAGATGCTGGTTTTCTGCTATTAAAACATGAATCTCATGACTCCCTACAGTCTGCAAGAACTTTGGTAGCTGAACAGGAGGTAACACTGATGTATGCTTTTTTTAAAGAGCAATTTTAATCAATTAAGGAGTGCCTTGATTCACTTAGTAGCACATGACTCTTTCTTTTCCCCAACTTCCTTTCTATTTTTAGTTCCTTTATTATCTAGGTAATCATTATCTAAGGGAAGATGCTGCTGTCTAATGACTGAGTCTTACTGTGCCTCACGACAACCTCAGCTTCCTTTTGTAAAAAGTAGAATCACAAAGGCAGCTGCTGAAAAAGGTATTAGCGGAGTCCCTCTGGCAGACTAAACACTGAACTGCGTCCCCCAGCTAGACAACACTATGTCTAAAATAACCAATGCTGAATTAAAATCCCTACCAGTCAGGACTTTGTATCACAAATGCCAATGAAATTTGCATGCTTAACTTTCTTATCCCTCTCATGTCACTCTCATCTTTCAGTCAGTGTGCCCATTAAATTCTCTCTTCACAGACAGAAGGCTCTGCTTTGCTTTTAGCTTTTCATACCTTCTCTTGAAGGCTTTTCATGGGCAAAGCCAGGCATAACCCTGTTCTTGGAGCTGTCATAACCAGAGAGGCATTTTGATATGTCTGAAGTTTTTTTTGGTAACCACATCAGGATTTGCTTCAATCCAGGTTGTCAAATCTCAAGGCATAATGAGAGTGTGCCAGATGTTGGCCAGGTACTAATGCTGTGTTTCTCTTCCATGTGCTGTGATCTTGGCTTTCAGTAAGTTCAATCACCAGAATATTGTGCAGTGCATCGGTGTCAGCCTACAGACGCTGCCTCGCTTCATTCTGCTGGAGCTCATGGCTGGAGGAGACATGAAGAGCTTTCTTCGGCAGAACCGACCCAGGATGGTGAGAGAACTTACTTGCTAGGCTTGTGGTTGATTTCAGCATGAGTGCTTTTATGTTTTTATGAATTGGAAAAAGGCACTGAAGCCAAGCTAGGCTGTGCGTGTGTCCCAGCTGCCACAGACTTCCGGATACCTGTGTCTGCTTGATGCAAGCAGATGGCATTGAGACAAAATGAAAGCAGGGCCAGAAATTCCAGTTTATTAGTAACTGAGGAGGAAATAGTAAAACCTTGTCCTACCATTCCAGACTTCTCTGTTAATTAGACTACAAATTAATGGGCTTTCTTTCCTCAGTACCTGCTTTGTTTTCAGTGTACTGAGATGGCACGTGAGGAGCTAAGTTATAATCAGAATTCATAACACTAAGTCTTCAGCAGGTGTGCATTGGCACCATATGGAGAGGCACAAATTTATACCAGTTGAAGAGCTGAGCCTAATTTATTTGATATATCTCGGGCTTTGATTAGCAGCGTAGTAATTTCTCCTCACTCTTCCTGAGAGTAATAAATAAGTTCCTAGAGAAAAACTGAGAAAATTTCCCCATGGGTAATTATATAAGGGGGTGAAAATAAACAGGACTCCTGGAAAAAGTCTTCTTTATTGTTCTTAGGGAAGTGCAGATGGTGGAGGGTTAGTACTAGTCCTGGAGTCCTGTGGTAAAGCATCCCTTTTTTGCATACTGCTCCTGAGGGTAATCACTGTTCTTCTACCAGGACAGATAAGCTGATGAATGCTGATGTTGGTGTAAAGATGTGCACTTGTGCATCTTTACTATCTCTCTTTCTCTCTCTCTTGTTCATGCACTAATTTCTATTGATAATTTATTGACTCATTCTTTAGAAGTGGGTGCCTTTTTTTTCTATTCCATCTCACCTTTTAAACCTGCTTGTCTTTTGGTTTCACATAACACAGTAGGGAATAGCTCTCTCCCACCCCCTTTAACAGGCTATTCACACCAGGCCATAAATCTCTTGCTAGCTTGCACTCATGTACGGTGCTCAAAAGAGGTGAAATCTCCTGAAAGTTTTGGGTTTTAAATAAGAGTTTACTCATTTTCTAACTCTTTGCTTTGATCTGCTTTATGTTCCTCTTTGCTCCTGACTCATTTAACCCTTCCCCCATTCTCTATGTATGTCTCTCCCTTTCCCATCTTCTGTCCCTCTCTGATTATCCCCTGCCTGAACTATATTCTTCTACTCCACTATCCCTACCTTACCATTTCCTGTCCTTTTCCAGAATCAACCATCCACGTTAACAATGCAGGACCTGCTGAACATAGCTAGGGATATTGCCTGTGGCTGTAAATATCTGGAAGAGAATCATTTCATCCACAGGTAGGAGAAAAGTCTCTTCTGATGTGTCTCAAGGTGCATGAGGCTCATACACTTTCTATTTGCAGTGGATTAGACAGGACTAATCTCCACAGGGGAGACAGATTATTTCCTCTACCAATACAGGCTTGTGCTTAGATGTCCAGGTGGATCTCCCTGGTTTTTGTTAGGAGTTAGGCTCTGCACTGTTCTTTGCACTCCTGGAGGGAGAGGAATGTTCTGTTCCAAGTGAGAGGGTTTATGTATTAATTTTCGGGTGCCTGCAATGTAAAGACAATTGAGATGAGCCCTGTAGTCCACTAGATGGTAGTGTCACTCTGTGTTGGCTCAAAAGACAATAAGGTGTTTATTTGCTTCCTTATCTCCCCATCTTGACTTAAATGCTTTCCCTATTCCACCAGCACAGGACAGTACACAATATTTGAGCCAAAGACTAGAGGAGGGTAGAGCAGAGATAACAGGACATAAAAACACATCTCAGGCTTCTTTCCCAGCTCAGTGGCTGAACTGCTGCATGGTGTTGGGAAGCCTGTATTTGTCTCTTCAAACTCCTTTTTACTCATTTGTTGAGCAAAAAAATGTTGATATAGCGTGCTTCAAATAAAAACAAAATATTATAGAAGAGAAAAAGGTTATAGTTATCCTTTTACCCAGTTGGGTATTGAATCCTTTGTTTTTGACAAAGAATTTTTTCAGCTCATAATGTTCCCAGGCACAGTGGGCAGCTGGATACCTTACTATGAAGTGCATGCTGTGTTCAGCCCTTGTGTGTAAAGGAGAGGAGAGCTCTTGCACACCAGAGGGACACACAGGCTCCAACCAAGCCAAGGTGCAGCCTGGAGATGAGCAAGCAGGCAACAAACTCACCCACATGCACAGCACGCATACCTACGTGTGGGCCTGCACAGCACGGAGATGGGCAACAGTGTGCAGGGGCTGCAGAAACCTAGGCAAACAATGGCAAGCAGCAGCTGGAGCACAAAGCCATGAGGCTGAGATATGGTAATATGTTATATGGCTTTATGATTGGAACATGTGAAACAGTTTTCAGACTCATTTATATTGCCACAATAAGGAAGTTCCGGTGGAAAAGGGTTAGAGTTTTCTGTCGTTAAAAGAGAGCAGTAAGAATGTGCAACAAGTTTTGGCTCTTGGATCTCGTAATGATTACATGAGAGGATCAGTATTCTAATTGGAAACTTCTGAGTTAATCACTACAGCATTGTTTTTTAAGAATCCTTACTGTAATAGTAACAGCAACTTATCACTTTAAAAAAAAAAATCTCTGGGTCAATCTTTGCACTGTTAGATCTCTAATATAAGCAACTGGAAATGGATTCATTTTGTCTTAGACAACAATTCAATAAATCTGAACACAAGGAATTTCCCTCAGGTTTTGTATTAGTATTTGTTAGGGATGTCCGCATTACTTAGAGTGGGTTGGGAAATGAATGTTTTCATTACATATATCAGGAATCCTAGGGGTAAAAGGTAGTGTAGTGGGGCTGTAGAGAGGTCTCTACAGCACAGGAATTGTCATCTAGGAATTACAGCTGATAATGGAAGAGAAAGTTGAACCTGACTTCCAAATCCTGAGAGATTTTTCAAGGCTGGCAATGCGAAGAAACACGAGTTGTTCAAGGAGCTTATTTATCTTGGCAGTCAACAGGACCCCCACAGTGCTATGATTTTAATGAGTTTCTTTTCAGAATGCATATTTTAAATGAACAGAAATCTTTTAGCCTTGGCCACAAAGGCATCACTTCCATTTCCCACAAGCTAAACTTGCACCCAGCAAACAGCTGCTTCCATATGGAGCTTTGCTTGATTCCAGGGGAGATATCCAGAAGTAGCAAAGCAACAGATCACCAAATCTGGTTCTATGTATCTTTTCAAGCAGTTTACTAAGATTGCCCAACAGCATCACATCTGTAACTGATGGTGACATTGCTGAGATGTCCCCCTTTAAAAAAATAGAGCAAGAAAGGTATCTGTCATAATGTGGTTGAAACAAAAGAAGTTGGATCTGTTCCTCTTCTACTGATGCTGTTTTCTGCTTTTGTGAAAGAAGGTGTGAATGGGGAAAGCTTGGCAAATGCTGGGTAGAAGATATAACTCAAATGCAGTTTAAGAATTGTGGTTAATAAAAATTATAATGTAACTGGAATTCTTTCTCTTTTTAACAGGGCTCTGCTCATTTGTATAAAGATTGCTCAACTAACACTTGCAGGACTGGGTCTAATATTTTTTTTTTAATTCCTTTAACTACCTAAGAGTTTAGAATTAGAATTAATTCCTTAAATTTTTTTTAAGAGATATAGCTGCAAGGAATTGCCTTTTGACCTGTACTGGAGCAGGACGAATAGCCAAAATTGGTGACTTTGGAATGGCCAGGGATATTTACAGGTAAGTGAAGGGCAATTTCAGTTCTGTGAGTAACTCAGTAATCTGTAAAATTTTGGTCAGTCTGAACTGTCTCATGACATGTGAAGCAGTGGAACCATCCATTAGGTGTCTGAATTTGATGACCAGTTAACTAACTTGTGTTAACAGACTGTAAATTAGCACATCTACGCTTATGAACCAATCCACTTCGACTGTGGTCCCAGGAAACTACAAACACTTGTGGACACTAAACCAAGCATAGGCAAATTTATTAGCTACTTGATCATGAATAATCTCAAATTGAAATAAAATTTAAAAACCCCAGAAACCACAATTCTCACTTTTTTTCAAGAAGACTTGCTGCATTAACACCCTGTGCAAAGCACTAGCAAGTTTGGTGTCTTCAGCTGCGCACAAGAACATCCTCAGTTTCCATCTCAGTCGCAAAGAGCATATAAAATCCTGCTTCAATGCACTATTTGTGTTGATGACTTTTCCTTTTTCTCACTTGGCCCCCACTGTTACATGCAATCCCCAGCTGCTGTTACCGTGGTGATCTTTTCTGTATCAAGCCCTTTCAGGCTGCATGATGTTCTCTGTGCATTTTGTCTTTCCCAGAGCAAGTTACTACCGCAAGGGAGGAAGAGCCATGCTTCCTGTCAAGTGGATGCCACCAGAAGCTTTTCTAGAGGGCATTTTCACCTCCAAGACTGATACCTGGTAATAAATGTCTTTTAACCACTTCTGCTACTCGCTGAAAAGCATCAAGAAATGTACTGCTCAAGAAAAAAGTGTGCTGAGCAGGAACCTTAAAAAATGTCAGAATTTCCCAGAAAAATAAGAGAAGTCTTCCCACTGCATTCAGAAGTATGGCTAAAGAATCCCGAATAAGAATTTAAAAGTCTAATGTAAATAGAGGTAATAAAAATTTGCTATTCATAAATGTAGAGTATCATATAAAGCCAATCAAGAAGTGAAAAGCAAAAGCGGATTAGATTTTGAAGAATCTCAGTTAAAAATCCAGACAAGTATTATCAAATACTTCCCTTGGCCTTCAGAATCTTCCAGTTTCCATCAGTGACAGGGTCTGCTTACATACCTTGTAAATGACTGTCTCTGTACCACCCATGATTACTCTTTTGTATATTTTTTCTTGCTGCATATAAAATGACAGCACATTTAATCAGAAGTCCTTGCTGTTTGCTGAGGAAGCAATATTTATGAATTGATTTCTCATGCAACTTGAGCTTTCTTTAAAATAAGCACTTCCTCAACAGTGGCACATTCATGCACAGGTGCTGGGGAATGGAAGCTTTCCAGTTGCTTAAGAATGCCTCTTTCTCTGTACAGTAGATCCTTCAATATGCTGTACTGAGACATTCCCTCAAATGCCACACTGACCCAGTTTCCTGAAGTTGTTAGCAATGCCGGAAGACAAGGGATTGCTTATCAGCACCAAACTGTGAGCAGCCAGCACTAAATATTTTGAAGGAAAGTGCTACAGTTCCTGTAATGGGCTATTATAAGTAACATGCATATACTGAAAATTACTTTGACCTTTGTAGCAAAAAGTGGCTCTGAAAATTCTGACCCTGCTGATCTCCTGGCAGAACTCTCTTGACTTCCTTGCGTCTAAGTCACACATAATTTCTAGTGGCACTGACTATCTGACCTGTGGATGTAAAAAAGCACAACCATATCAGAAATGCTGCTGCCTTTCAGTTTCACTGGATGTCTCTTCCTTGATGTTGTACTTGAGCATCTTGTTCTGAAACACTGATCCAAATATTAAGGAAACAATTGAAAGTCCCTGCCTGACCATCCAGTCACACTCGCACCACCTGAGCTGGGTAGAGGCCCTTTCACAGCTACATCCCCCACACTCACAGTCAAGCCAGGTTTCCTTACCAGCTTGGCCACAGGTTTCCCATAGCAGGGGCTCAGAGGTCGGGATCCTTAAAATATTTTAATCAAGATGCAACAACAAAACAACTACTTGAGCTTGGTCCTCTGAGGAGGGACCCCAAGCAAAGGAAGCCCTGGGCTTTTTACTCTCACAGTCTAAGCGTGCCACAGTCTGGAGTCATTGGCTCCTGCTGTGTCTCTGAGTGTCCAGTCACCTGGCAGTGCCACAGGTCCTCCTCCCCTTTGTTTTGCAAGGTCACAGCTTCTTGCCTTGGGCTTCTACCACCCAGAGCTCAACCTGAAGCCAAGTTACTGGCACCAAAAGTATTGGTCTAGACAAACATCTCAAGTTTTCCCAAGTAAGGCAAGAAACATCCATGCCATATCTAACAGTTCTTTTCGGTTAGACCATACACAGCCAAGGGCACTCTGGCATTTCCTGCTGTAGTAATAATGAATGCAGCAGAAAGAACACCTTCAGAGTTGTTAAATATTTTGAAACCTCTGCAAAACTTGTTCTGGAGCTTAAGCAAAGGTTTTGAATGATTGGGGTGTCTTTTTATGTAGACATTGACTCATAATCACACTAATTGCACATTACTGTGGTTGAACTGCAGCTTTGAAAGGTCATTGCTGTTGTGTTGCCTACACAGCTGCAAGCTAGGTTTGTGGGGCACGAATGAAACCTGATTGGTACTGTTGGCTGGTTTCTGACACAGGTCCTTTGGAGTGCTGCTTTGGGAAATTTTCTCTCTAGGCTACATGCCCTACCCTTGCAAAACCAATCAGGAGGTGCTGGAATTTGTTACCAGTGGAGGAAGAATGGATCCACCAAAAAACTGTCCAGGACCAGTGTAAGTATTTCTTTTCTCTCACAAACCAAGGTATAGTAGGTGTCAGACAAGTAGACAAAGACACCTCTAGTCAGGGAATGGTGATTGCCCTCCGTGTTAGGTGGGTATTGCTAAACATCTCTTGAGCTGCCTCTTGTATACAGCTTAGAGCACTACAGGATTTGCTTGAAGTAGTGGTTCCCTAATCAGACAGGATCCAGGGATATAGAAATTACATACCCACTTTTGCACTCCTCCTTTGGGCCATGTACCAAGCGTGGTTCCTTGGAGCCCTGATCACTTCATACTGAAACACTTTTTACAAAATAATCTTTCTTGATCAATTTTTATTTTTTTGCTTACTTTAAGGTACCGGATCATGACACAGTGCTGGCAGCACAGCCCAGAGTATCGGCCAAACTTCTCTACCATCCTGGAAAGGATCAAGTATTGCACACAGGTAGTGGTCTTTGGTATCGAGGTGGATGATAATCCATGGAATGCCAACTATCCAAAGACATTAGCTTTAGTCCTTAAAGCAAGTGAAGGGTCCCGACAGACTGATATAATTACTCTACTAGTGTGATGGTTCTGTTGGCTCTTTTCCAGTGTCCATCCTCACTCTCCCATCTTCCACCCAGCCAAAATGAGCATACACGGTACCTGTGCAAATGGATGCTTTTAGCTCTCAGCTTATTCAATAGCAAAATGTTCTTCACCTTGTGATGGAAAGGTACTTAGATCTCTTTCAGGTCCATATTCTGACCTTGCCTAATGTTTCTCAAAAGCCACAGCTGAATAGTTATGGAGTGGAGAGGGGGAATGAAATGGCACAGTGAGTTCACCATCCAGTAGCATTTAATAGCTACAGGTCTGGATCCAACCTCTCAAGAGAGAAATTTTATACTACAGGCCCCCATCTTAGTCACTGATTTCAGTGAAGCACAGTCTCTTCTCAAAGGAAGCATGTGAGTCCCAACAGCACATGATACCCAGACGGAACGGAGCACCTTGTATGATGCGCAGTATTGCCCAAACCTGTGACAGTCACCCTGAAGGTGTAACAGATTCTTGTCTCTGTTTTTCAGGACCCTGATGTGATCAACACTGAGCTGCCCATGGAGTGTAGCCCCACACCAGAGGATGAAGGAAGTACGGTCATGCGCCCAAACATTTCCAGTGGGATAGTGCCAATGCTGGTAAGCCCTTCTCTCACACCTCAGACAACACCTAAGACACTGGAATCCCACCATGCTGGGCACAAACTTGTACAATGTCCACAAGAGCTACTGGTGGAGAACCTGAGCAACTGGACTGCCCGAGGGCCCAGCCTGCCATGCCTCAGTGATTTCAACAGTGGGTCGTGGTTCCAGCAGACCTCAAACCAGAAGTTGGAGCTCAGCAATCCATCTGCCCACAGACTTAAAAACAAAACAAAAAATCTTTGGAACCCAACCTATGGATCATGGGTGCTAGAGAATATCTGTCACTTCAGCCCCAGCTCCAAGCTCAAAGCAAATCCAGAGCGGGAAGACTCAGGTTTTGATGGGAATTGCAGTTCTCCTAGCTCTCGGGCATCTCCAGCATCTCCAGGTCGAAGTACCTGCCCTCACCTGGATATCAGTGGGATTGAACTGGTGAAACTCCAGACTTTCCCCTGTGGCAATGTAAATTATGCTTATGATGACCTGTGCTATAGCGCTGAGCACCAGCCATCAGCCTTAGCTGAGGTCAGAGCAGCTGTGCTAAGGAGCTCCAGTCTGCACAGAGATGAAAAGCCTTTTTGTAAAACAGAGAAAACGTCAAGAGAGAGGGACTCTGGTCTGTCTTTATCAGATGACCTGAGTGTTACTCCAGTATAGTAGAAATGGTTCTTCCAAAGATCAGGGAATGTGTGTGTCTGAAAGGACTGCTTCCTGTTTCACTTACTTCCTCCACTTTAATTCCTTCAGATGGGTGAAGTTTCAACATCAGGAATGTTCTGCTTCCTCTGTCTACCTACTGGATCCCCAGACTGTAAAAGACACTTGCATTTCTATCTCTGTCCTTCAAATGTGTTCCACTGAACCAGCTTAGAAGTGGAGAACAATGGCATTGCTTGTCTGATTCAGAATACAGTTAATAAGGAAAGAATTCCTTCTCAATCTGCTCAGGTGAAAAGAAATGGACCTACCATCCAGCTGCAGCATTTGGATAGAAATAATGACCAACACAGCTTATGCTTCTTTCTGAACCAAGAATCCAAAAATGTGTGCTGTTGGTTGCAAGCAGCAACATTCCCAAGAGCTTTTTACAGTTCTGGTGAATTACTAATGCTTATGCACTATAAGGGAAGTAAAAAAAAATAGCAGCCACATTTGCATCTGTTTTATTAGTAGACCTTGTGGAAGCTATTGCTCAAATTGGAAGCAGTAGGAAGAACGAAAGAAAAAAAAATCAGGCTCCTCTGAGCATGTGCTTTGTAAACAAGCAATGAAGAGGAAAACATTTACCATCAAAAAAGCAGTTGCTGGTGGAGCTGATAGTATTCCTTTGAATATTGAAGGAAATGTGCTGCTTGCCTCATGGTGTTGCTTTCCTCACAGCTCCGGGCATAGAAGGGGCAGGTGGTTTTTCAAGGAAGGGTGAGCTGCATGGCATGATGGAAATGGACTGTCTTTATCTTTTAATGGACTTTACTTAAGATGAATCTCATTTTTGTAAGTACTTTGATATTCAGCATTAGTTCCCTGTGCTATGTTGGTAAGCACTAAGCTGAAGTTCTTGGGTAACTGTCTAGCATTTGGTGTGCTGGAGTTCTTGGTTTTAATACTCTGAGGTAGAAAGTAATGCAAAGGAGAGGAATAGTGAAGGGAAATCTAATGTAAACCCTACTTCGGGTGTTCTTTATACAGGAAAGTTGAATAGCTAAATCATTTGAGAAAGCCAAAACCATGACTTGGCTTCACACAGCTGAGCAGGTTGTAATTGTTCCTTGCCTTGCAAGTGCAGAGACTTGCTGGTAAATGTAGTTGTTTGTTTCCAAAACAGCTCATTTCTAAAGCTTTCTTCAGTTGTTTAGGATCTAAATGGGTGTTTATGGATTAAAGCTGCAAAATAAGGAGACTGAAAAGGCAAATAGTTTGGATTGAGTCTGAACAGTCTTGGAAGCATTCTATCCTTGTATTACTCCTGAATGTCAACACTGTCAACCTACAGTGGCAAATTACATACTTTGTATGTAATCAAGTTGTGTGGAGAGATGCCAGTTGTAGAATTCTCTGGCTCCTTTCTGAGGCAAGAGGTTCTCTGGTACATGCTTTATGCTTAGTGATCAGCTGCATGTACAGTCTGAAGGTGCAGGCCAGCAGGCGAGGATTTGCTTTGACCACATGGAGTTCCTGTCCTTTACATCAGTCAGGGTGGACACGACTGAGTTGTGGTAAAGAAAAGCACAGAATGAAGAGTCTGAATCCATCCTCAGTGAAAGGCATCTTTGACACAGGTTTATGCTTTTTTGGTCTGAATTGATATTTGCTCCACGCTTTCTATAGTTTTAGACCTTTGACTTTAGAACGGACAGTTTTGTACAATGTCATTTCAGAGCATACAAATATCTTACGAGCAGGTGTCAAGAGGACAGGAGCAGACTCATTTCAGTGGTACCCAGCAACAGGTCAAGGGGTAACAGGCACAAACTGAAACACAGGACATTCCACCTGAGTATGAGAAAAAAAAAGTTGTTTACTTTGATGGAGACAGAGCACTGAAACAGGTAGCCCAGAGAGGCTGTGGAGTCTCCGTCTCCAGAGACACTCGAAACCTACCCAGACATGATCCTGTGCAACCTGCTGCAGGTGAACCTACTTTAGCAGGAAGGTTGGACTAGATGATCTTTGGAGGTCCCTTTTCACACCAGCCCTTCTGTGACTTCCAGACACAAAGGGTGATGATGGCCACCTTTCAGCAAAGACCCATATGGTGTGGAAATAATTCCAAATCCATTGTGTTGTAAAATGACAGATGGTCAGAAGAGAGGGGTCCCTCAGGGGGTCCCTCTGTGTGGGGCAAATTTCAGTAGTAGTGAGCTGAGGGGTTTAGTGACCAAGGGAGATGGATGACCTTACCTCATGCCCTTCCTCCCATTTCACCTTTGCTTTAGCTCTCTAGCTTCTCTCACATTTAGCTCATTGCCTGTCCTGTCTTACATCCACGAGTTGCTATAGCCCAGTTAGATGAGGCAGAAAAGCCCATTTAGCTGGAAATTTTCTCATTCTTTCCTCTTGCAAAAGCTAACATTTTTGGTCATATTTCAGATGGGCTAATAAAAAATAAATGCATTTACTTTTAGCTAATTGGAATTTCATCAGTTTATCCTTACCTTTCAGATTTATTGCTCTTATGGTTCATGCATTAATAGTTTTTTTCCCCCAAAGGTGACCTATTAAACTTTACAGCAGTTTTGACTTGGTGCCAGCATCTTGGCCCCTTCCTCCCTGAATATAAGGCCACAGCAGAGTGCAGTGATCCTGGTTCAGCAGCAGTGGACATGATGCCAGCTCACTCTTCAGCCCTTGTCTGTCCTGAGCAGAGCACTGGTGGTCATGGCCATGCTTTTGCAGGCCCATTATGAATCTGCTTTCAATTCTCCTTAGCCATTAGCAGGGGCTGGAAACTGGTGGCAAGAGAAGTGAAATACTGGCTTGTTCAGAAGCCATGGGAAGCTAACTACACCACCTTCTCTTCCCAGAGACTTTTAATGAAGCAGGAGACACAAGACAGTTCTTCATATTTTCAATGTGGAAATGACTATATAATACCCCAAGATTCCAGTGAGAAGCAGGAGGATCCCTACTGTCCAGATAGTTACCCAGCCTGAGCTACCATTGTTTTCCCCCTGTGTAGCACTTGCTTCACTGCCATTCACAAATTTAGAAAGGCCAGTAGTGATAAAACCAGGGAAGCCATTGAAAAGTGAAGTGAGAGGAGAGCACAGTTCTATTACCAGTGCCATGGGCAGTCTTGGCTGCAGCTCTGCCTTCACTTTATAAACGAACTGCAAGTCCAGCACGATGGACAAATACCTGTTTTTACTGAATAGCTGCATCAAGGTACTCATTTACACGAAGCACATAGACAAAGCTGCACTGAGACTGAACAGAATTCCATCCTGACCAGGATCTAATCCCTAAGAGTGATCAAGAGTGGGGTGTTGAAGAGCAACTGTAAGAGTAGGGTAAGCATGTATTGATTATTTATTTCTGAGACAGACTCTGAAGGTTTACAACATCATTTAGCTCACGGCTGTACTGAGCCAGGTGCAGTCTCTTCTAACAAGACAAGACTTGGAGCTGCAGGTACCAAATGGGCACTAAAAGAAAGAGCTGGGAATTTTAAAAGAATCTGCATTAGCAACCTCAATTTTGTACAAGCTCTTAACTCTCTCAAATGGAATTATCTTGTCAACATATTGCCATGAATCTTTGACCTGTAATAGTCTTTTTAGATGCTGTTTAAAAACCCTCACAGATAATGAATTTTTAATTAATATCCTGGAGGAAATAATGTCAATATTGCTCCTGTTGTGATGCTGAATGTTACATGCTGTCCAAACCATTTTATCTCAAAAGAAAAAATAACAGTTGCAGTGATACACACGACAATCTTCAGTCCTTCAACTCAGAGACTGAAACTTACTGTTTGTACAAACAGAGATTTCATAGTGTTCAACTGCTACCATTGCAAAATATAACTTACTTGAAACTGCTTTTTAAGGAGACATTTTTAGTGCATAACCAATGAGTTAAAACTATAGTGTTAAAATTAGATTACTTTGGCAACTGGGAGCCAACACCCAATTTTGCTTCCTCGAGGAATGACATGAGCTGGAGATCTGGGATTAATTCGGTCCTATAATCAACATGAAAAGTCTTCCAACACTTCCCTACTGCAGAATCAGCCATTTATAGGGTTATAAATTGCTCTTCCTGATAGGTGTCTGTCTTTTAACATTACCAAAATGGTTTTGTAATTGTGTGTATACAGTTGTTTTTTGACTGTGTTTAGCATTAGTACTTTATGTTGCTTCATACAACCTCGTACTCACATTTTAACGAAGGGACTGATTAACAAAAGGTGAAACAATAATGGAAATTTCAATTTGTCTTTCTCTGCTTTCTTTTCACATTTGTTGATATTCCTGCTTCTGATTGCTTTGTTATCCTTTCTCTCCTCAACGTAAATGCTTTGCATCTTCACTTTTTCCTTTAAACAAACAGAATTTTTAATTGCACAGATTTAAGGTGTTCCCCGTCATATCAACCCTTTTCCTGAGCTAAGTTCTCAGCTGATTTGCCCATGGGCTGGTGTGCACTAAGAAAGCTTTCCAAGGCTGATAAAATTGTTATGGGCTTTTGCAAGTGTAACTTATTCCACCTCCAAAACACTCCCCCACCTTCCTGAAAGAGAAGAAAATGCTGCTGCTGGGAATACTGTTTCCCCTACTGTATTTGCATCTCCACAGCTGTGTCAGCCAGGGACCACACTTCCTTAGACCCTTGAGCTGTGTGAGGCAGTTTCTTCTGTAGGCATGGCTGTGCTCTCCCCTCCTGGCTGTCCACCCTTCTCAATCCCATGCAGAGACCTTAAGTGAAGCCATACCTAACCTGTCCTCCTCACATCACATGACTTTTCCATTTATGTGAATAGGTTTTGATTTGTCATTACCTCTGACCATGGCAGCACTTCTGCCACCTTACCTTTCTGGTAACTATTGTACATAAGTAGATGACATGCCTGCTTCTATGCAATTTAAAGCTAGACAAGTGTATACTTCTATATTGGCAACACAAAATAAAGAGACACTAACGGTGGTTATTTGTTTCCCTCTCTTCTAAGCACTCTTTGCACACAGGCAAGAATACACTCTCTCTTGCTGAGAAGTGCTACCAGTACTAGAATGTTGAGTGCTTCTTGCCTGTGTCCACACAAAACTGCCCAGGGGAACAGTTAAGTGCTCTGAGTCTGAAAAATGCCTCTTGACGCCTTTTTTTTATATGCTGTAGGCTATTCACTGAGATTTCAGAGACAGAGCTTACCATGAAGGAAGCTGACAAGCTTTGTGTGAATCAGGTTCTAAAGGTAATGTATACAACAGGTTTTGGAACCAAGCTCCACCATTTGGCTTCTAGATGTCTTAGAATTGGTTTTGCTTTAGGAAGTACCAAATGCTAAAGACTAAAAGCAAAAGAAACACTGAAATATATTGGTTTTCTCCCTTCCCTGAGGAAATTCTTGAAGAAAAGGTATTATTCTCACATGACCAAATCACAGCAGACGTCTTTTTCCCTTCAGTCTCATTTATTTAGTAGCATACACACTTCAGAGTAACACACTCATCCAATACAGTCAATGTCAGCATTGCATTGTAGTGTTTGGAACAGATGCATGTAGATGATACAGGCCATTTGATCTCAGTACCTTAAGAATAACAAATAATAACAACAGCAATAAAAAAGTAGCAAAAGCCCTCTGAGATACGTAAGGGTTTGGTCCAACTCCCAGTGAAATCTTTCCCTTTAACAGGAATGGGATCGGATATCAAGTGAATTTCTCCCTGCACAAAATTTAGAGGGATTTAATTTTTACCACATCTGTTAAATTTCAGCCAAATTTATATCCCTGTGGGGCCTCAACACCCATAATTTTTTTATCCGATTTATCTCTCTGCATTTCTTTCTATATTGCACCTTCCTCCAAAGAATCTCACAGCAGCTTGCAGGCAATAATGAAAGACAGCCTCACACCATTCCTGTGAGGTAAGGAGGTCTATTCCCATCTGTAAAATTGGAACAAAACAATGCCTAGGATAGTTGTCCAAGGCCAAAAAAACCAAGTCAATAATGAAGTTGAAGGAGAGAAGTCCTAGTCCTACTTCTCGATTCACACAGGAATGCAGCAGCTACAGCACTGCTGCATCTAACTAGTGAGTTTAAAGACCTTGGAGCCTAAGCCAGAGGTCATCTGTTCAGCACCAAAGTGCCTCTAGGCCAGCATCTCTGACCCTGCTGTGGAATCACACGTGCTCAGTGTCTCCAGAGTGAGGCACTATTTCTGCAGATGCATTATGACATTCTGGACTTGCATGTGAACAAACTCCTCGGTTACCATACATCAGCTCCTCCTGTGTTACACACCTGTGCAAGTGCATCATGTTGACCCTCTGGTAAATATAAGCTTATTCAAGACAACTCACCCCATAGTGAAAGAAGGCCATGCTGCTTCCTCACATTAGCAAGTGCATATCCACAGGCACCTGTGCCATCTGATGAGAAACAAGGAATCTAAAACGTACCCTGGGGCAGTTTGCCCCTGAGCTCACAGCCTCAGCTCCTTAGAGCTCCATTGCTCAGCTGAAGTCCTACACCTGCAGTTTGCTATGGAAAGCTGCCTCCTTCTCTTCTTTCCCCTAACAGCAACAGATGATTGTGATTTCTTCCTTTCTAATCCCCTAGCAAGACAAAGAGCCATTTCAAAACTAACTTGCTAGAACTATACATCATCCAGAATGAGTTTCCAGATCAGTGTCTACTACAGCAGAGATTTTCCTTTTTCTCTGACCTTTCCAGCTACTGCAGTGGAACAGACCTTCTCCAAGTTTTCCCCCAAGACCACGTACTGCAAACCATCCAGGTGCTATCAGGAGTTGGTTTTTTTGAAGCTACTAGTACCACATTGCTTCCAGTTCTCCTTTAGAACTGGACAGTCATTCTAAAAGTTTGTCTTAAAATCTCAACTGACATTTGAGCACCAACCTCTACTGTTTAGATCTCCCCTCCAGAAAATAGATTACATTGGTGCAAAAGCTTCACATATGCGGTAACAGAAGAAAGAAATTTAACTCTGAAGATTAATTAGACAAACCACTAAATGGATTCTATCATAACAATCTTATTTCTTACTTTTATAATTCTTTTTAATTATGGTAGGACAGCTTGCAATTGCAGTCTCATAAAAAAGGCAATGTCATTAAAGTCCTGACTGTGATACCTATTTACTTGCTATTGTCCTTAAGCACTGCTATCCTCTTTACGCACTGCTATCCAATGGCTTGCCTGTTGGCTGCAGAAAAGGAGAAATACTTTTATTTTTTTAAACTGTATGGAATTCACTATGGATTCATTTGTGATCTCATAGCAGTTCAAAAGTTAGGAGGCATCTGGAATGATATAATCTGTGCTCACTGTCACTTCAAAATAACCTAATGTAAACACTCTGAAACTTCAAGTGAAAAATTCATTAACATACAATCATAAATATAAAACAGAGAGACTCTGGGAGGCCACAGGAGTCATCTGAATTTGCAGTGAACTGCAAAAGTAATTACCAGTTTCAGACAACTTCTGGTTTAAGATGAAATATTTCTACGTCATTACTTCCTATGGGATACCTACTCTATGTCATCTTTTACATCACAACTGACCTTCAATTTTCAACATTGCTGCTTTGTTTAGAGGTGATAAAAAGTAATTAAATCTGACTGATCTTTTAGAACAGTAGTGTGTTACCCAAAGTAACTCCTTTTAGAAATTATTTTAGGCTCTCTAATTACAAATATTACAGATTTCATTCCAGATCTGGACTCTATAGGGCTTTTTTTGCTCATGATAACAATTATTACTGAAACAGCAGTTTCCCAAATGTGGAGTCACCTGCATATATCCAAAGTTCTCAGAATGTCTCCTGAGCACAGGACACCAGCAAAGGACAGGAATTTCTAATCAACCTGCATTACTACCTTTAGATGTTGAAAGGGTTTAACCATCAACTGGTAATGTAAGTCTTACCTGCATTGTGAAAAGTGCATCACCACGTTATTGATGTTAAAACCCGAAATGGGAGTGAACGTGTGACTAATGAGAGTACTTATACTGCCAGTATTTAAAAACTGTTCCAGTGACTAGAGGCAACCATCGGAGAAGGTAGGTGAAGCCACTGCAAGAAAACAATTCAATCTTTCTTGATTTTAACCTAAAAACTGAATTTTCTGTGGCTGTGCCTGGACCACAGCAAAACAATGAAGCACAGATCACCCTGTGATTCCAGATGGGGACTGGAGGATATAATATATTGATATTCCTTCACCCAAACTGCTTGGAGTTAACAGCTGATACTTTGGAGGAAGGATGCCTGGGAATTATCTCATCATTGTGTAACACTGTGAATGCAGAAACATTACCCTCCTGATTGCTGTGCCAGTTTATATGCTTAAGTGGCAGCATCATATTTGAGAACAGGAACATGGCCAAGAAGTCACGTGCATTAGGAGACAGACAAACCATGATCTTAAGAGATCACACTGGTTGCTGACTACTAGTGTGTGCATGTGTATAGGGGTTTTATCTTCAAAGATAAACAAGCCTTGGAAAAAAACTTAGCTCCCTGACCAGTTTGTGAAAGATCATTAGTGATTTTTAGAGCTGCAGTTCAGCTGCAAGAGGCCAAACTCTCCAAGTCAGTAACATTTCCAACAGCCCATCCAGTCGGAAAGTCAAAAGTTTTTGGAGACAATAGGCTGCTATTCTCTCCCTAGAGTATTTGTAATCTCCTGAGTGGCTACAGAAAAAGCCAAGGCTGTTCTTGGATAGAAGCAAGGCTAGGGTAGGGAAGAGGAGGAATGGTCAACAGCAGTTAGTCACATCAAGCCACTACAAACTGCTGTCTCTCTTTGCTCCCAGTTTCTTGTGAATATCACCCATTTGCACCTTGTTCACACTGTAACATAATGCAGCAGAAGTCGTTGGTCCAACCTATAGTGTACACAGGAGCAAGAGGACTTGGAATTAGAGAGGAAAAAAACCAATCTGGTTTCAAAACGATACAGTTCCCTGAAAATGTGTTTTTCCTGCCCTGAGTTCCCAAGCATTTGCCCTGGTTCACTAAGAAGTAATCTGGAGTCCCATTTTGCCAGAAATCAGAATCATTCTGGTTTATCACACAGACTCATGCTGGTGTGATTCCCGAGTATGGAGGTCTTCATTCTCTGAGGACCAGTCTCAAGTTCGTCTGGTGCAACACAGACCAATCTGGAGTGATTTATTTAGGTTCATAGAGGGCTGACGCAAAGTTAACTTTGATCACTGACTGCTGGGTTCTGGATGCAGCTCCCTCTGCACTGACGACCTCAGGAGTTTAAGAGTTAAAGGTTTCCTGCTGAGTTTCCTTCTACTTCAGTAAAGCAGAAAGTTACAGAGAAGCCCTGCAAGTTTTTTGCCTTTCTCAACTCATCTTTCAGTGATGCTTTCCAAGATGCCAATCAAATTGTCCAATCCCAGCAAGTACCCATCCTCCCTGTTGCCTTCTTGCCAGGGGATCCTGTGATCCAGTGTCTGCCCATCAGGAAGAAGGGTAGTCTTTCCAAAGTCGATCAGCCACACATTAGCATTCCCACTGCCATCATGTACAAAGAGTAGTGAACTTCCTACGACCTGGAACACAGATTGAGACAGTGTGGTTAAAAATACACCTTCAGCCCTCCCCCATCACTTAGCACTTCCTGCTAAGAAGATGATCTCCTCAGCTCACCTGTGACCCAACAGACTTTTGGGCTGCACTTATACATTGATGATTTACATGCCCCATTTGCACAACTATATCAATCAGTAAGGTATAAATGGGCGTGTAGATAAGAAACGGGACTCAATAAAAAACAGGAAGAAAAGTAATTCTTCATCTTACTTAGCATCAGGTCTCAATTTGAACAATTCAGCAAAGGCCAGTAACTCCTTTCAAAGACAGATCATGACCCATAATTAACAAAAATATCTCTATTGATAAGGCAACAGCAACAAGGCAAAATAAAATGTCTAATCTCAAAATCTTGAGCTGTTAACAAGCAGAAGTTACAATGCTAATGATGCCTTCTGCACAGCAAAGCACACAGAGAACATGCACAGCAGAATTAAATGGTATTTCAACATAAATCCCTTATAATTAACACAGCCTTCATTGTCAAACTACAACTGAATGCTACTGTACTGCTACTGTACCAAATGCAAGCTTCCATGTTACCATTCCCCTGTAAATATTCCATTGGAGCACATCAAGATTAGAGAAACCACAGGAAACTGGTACTAATAAACTATTCCATGAAGTGACCCAGAGCTGTAAGTGCTGGGATGTCATAAAGATAGGAGGATTTACTATTCCTCAACTAGTTTAATCTTCTGTATCACTGTGACAGAGGCTTTGTGGTGTCTGTGTTGTCAACATGCATTAGCTTTCTTCTACAAACCACCTTCTACTGATACAGCAGGCTGTTCCGAAGTACACGTGAATGACCAAACAAAGAAGCAAAGCACCTCCACAGCTTTACACTCCCTGCTCACCTCATGTCGCTTGAAGAAGTCTGAGGATTCAAGAATGACATTAATTTCCTGCAGACGCTTGAGGTATTTTTTCTGGAGGAAGAAGAAAAAAAAAACCCAAACCAACCCATAAACATTTCATTGAAAACTGAATAAAGATAATCTGTTTACAAGACTCAATATAATGAAGAGACCATTTTAGGCTAGAAGTCCTTCAAAACAACAGGTTCATCATTTGAAAGTCAATATGAAAATACATTTCAAGCTTTCATAGTGAATTAACAGACTGGAGTTCATCTGCTGCATGTGTTACACCAAGAATATTTATCTGCCTTGATTTGGATGTCATGAGGCTTTCTGCAAAATTTTTTTTTTCTTTATAATAAAGAGAAAAAGTTTCAAGGAATTAAAAATCTTCCAGTTCCCCAAAGTGAAAAGAAAGAAATTGTGTTAGAAAAATAAGGGGCTCCAACCATGGTGGAGGCAGAGAGGAGATAAAAAGAATCAAGGCCTAATGTATAAAGCTCTGGTGCAGATTTTAATGCTGCCCTGAACTACCAAGCACACTCCTCCTGAAGTGCTAATCTGCCTTCATAATGGCTTCCACAGTGCAGCAAAACATTACAGCATCCTTTGAAGTTCCAAAGACAAGACATGTGTTATGCCATCTACCACATGCCAGCTGTGCTGCCCATGAATTAGCAGACAGGAATTCCTCTTTGAGATAAGTTTCACACATGGAGCACAGCTAGTCACCAATCTCACTTCCTGCCTCCACGCTCTGATTTTATCCTCTCCAGACTGAATTCCCAAATCACAAGTTTTCCTGCCAACACAATCCTTGCTTAGATATCACCCATCTAATGCATCTAACATCCATGGTTGAAGCTGATGGCAAGCCATAAGTTAGTTGGAATACCATGTTGATAGCATAAGGCACTTGGAGTCAACTCATGCCAAGAGCTGACATGACTGGTCTCAGTCAACTTCTCCTCAGCAATCCACCAAGTCCCCATATCCACCCCACCTCCTGAGAGCAACTGGAAGTCAAGACCACTTACCTCCTTGGTAGTCTAACTCATATTTCATGTACCAAAGAAAGCATGGACCTGAAACAAGCGCATTGGTCCAAGATCAGTGCACGTGAAGAGCTCAGACTCACCAGAATAATTGTGTTGCCCTCAATGAATTCCACAAAAACCTGTAGAACTTGCTCCTGTGTCTTTGTAGTTTTGAAGTTTGTGTTACATGTTCCATCCGCCTTCTGCACAAAACCGCACACAGACAGAGATTATTTATACTGCACCCATATCATTCCCCTCATCAGTCAATCCTCTTGAACCACCAACAGCTCAGCCCTCGCTAACCAGATGAAAGCAAGTCGTTGAACCGGAAGAGAACAGATAAACCAAGCAAGAGAAGAGAAGAAATACAAAAGCTGATTGGATAACTTTAAATGGCACTGGCAGCTCATTTCCTGTTGAGTGCAAGTTTAAAAAAAACAATTCATGATATTACCAGCTTGCAGGAGGGTTTTCTCACGTCAGTGCTAGCAGTTCAGTGGGGCAAACCACAGAGACCTCTTTGGTTGTACTCTTGTCTAGCTAGTGAAACCCTGGCTGAGGGTGTAAGGGAACATTTCCAAAAACAATTTTACTAGTCCTTTTAGTTTGGGGTTTCTTTTGGGTTTTGGTGAGGATTTTTTTTTATTGTTATTGGGAGGGGGTTGGTGGTGGTGGTGGTTTTTGTTGTTGTTTCTGTTTTTCAATGGGAAATCAAAGAATCACAGTTAGGATTCAGTTCCAAACATACCTTTGAACATACAATCTGTCCCAGAAGACACAGAACAGAAATCTGTTGCAGGCAGGAACAACTTGGGATTCACAGTGCTAGCAGTGACAAAGCAGGTGAGTGAATTTTGGCAAAGGACACTGTAGGCATGCTTGTTCCAAGTGTGTCCTGGAGAAATTCAGAGTACTTTTGTGCTAGCAGTAAGATTCAGTACAGAAGCACCCTGCTACTGAAAAAAATGAGTATTTTTATGTGCTTCTGGAGCTACAAGTAAATAAGAGCAGTGCATGAATTGGAGGTATCTGTAAACATAGAATATATGAATATGCATGTCTCCAAGAGCATCCCTGCTGCTTCAAGAGACACAAACAGGAGATTTTATGATGTGCATGTAAAATACAGCAATTATTACAGTTGGTAACAAAAATCCACTAAAAGCCTGCAGGATTATCAAACTGTTTTCCTCTCCATTTTATCAGTCCAATCCCCTATTTTCATTATGAGTAAATCAGCAGGTTAATACAATATGTTCTCTCCTACATGTTAAATCACTGCACCAAAATGACAAATTCAGGTCCAGTCTCAGCAGGTGAAACACTATTTATTCCACAGCTGAACTTGGTTTCTAAAGTATACATGAAAAAAATTCAATAATGCTAAAACTCCAGAGTGCTCATGCAACAGAGCGCGCGTTATGCCAGATCAGTTCAGCAGGTAGGCAGTGAAAGTTAGAAGCCATCTGATTTGATGTGTGACAATACTCAATAGCACACACAAATCTGGAACTTCATCTCGTACCTCTTCACTGGAGTAAGGTTGTTTTAAAAATAATTTCTCGCTATGCTGCGGACTGTAGAGCAAAGTCTGGAATAGCTGCTCAGTGTTCCCTTTCTAACCTTTTGTGTCTGGACAAACCAGTTGCTTGCTTCCCTGTGGTTGAGAAACACTTTTATGATTTTGCTCCTTTCCAGTGGTTGGCAGAAAACATAATTACTGCCTGTCTTTACTTGCTGTAAACAATATCCAGATTTTGAATGGCACCATGCCAGTATTCTAAACCAGGGATCTGCAACAACTCTGGATGTAGTTGATCCTCAAGAAGCACTTGCCTGACTCACTCCTTGAAGTCACGCCTTTGCTAAAGACTCCGCATACGTTCCCGCACAGCAGGGCAGTCTGTCACACAGTGCAGCCTGTGGGCCGTTTGCAGTACTTCTCATTAGATGTGACAGTGACACGGCTCACAGGAGGGCAGGTGTCACAGCTCCATAAAAACAGTGCTATCTATCTTAAACCATGAGGTCTTGCTCAGAGCCCTCTGCAGACTTCCCTTAAAGGGCTCTGAGTTAACTTAATGGATTCACAAAGATTTATGAATCAAATCTGATGTCCTCCTGGGAAAATAGCTATCCCTGATCTACAACTAAAGAAATGGTACCAAAGGAAGAGTAACTTTTCAAACTGCACAGACATTCACTGTCAGAATGGGAAGACAGAAATCCCAAATCTGAGCCCCAGGCATCTCTGCTCTGCAAAACATTAGCTTAGTATTGTAGACAAAATATTTGTGATGCCTGGCCTTCAGACAGCCTCTGCCAGAGAGGAAATGTGCATTTGGAATCAGGCAGCCACAAGATACTGAGCAACAGGTTTCAACTGTAGGGACATCAAATGGTTCAAAGTATTTTTGATAGGGGGAAAAGTGACAAATCCCATAAATGAACTTGACTTGATTTCAGAGATCCAGAAGCAAGGCAAGGAAAAGAAATGGATCAACCTAAAGAGAACAGGTACCCCACTACTGAAGGAGTGCATATGGTGAATCAGATCTCATTTATCAGCAGCTGGTTCACAGAAGGGCTTATATGATTTCACTTTCTTTGCTTTTGCTTCTTATTCAAGCAGCCACAGGCCAGGAAAATTTCTGAATGACCACAGCCAACATACCTTATCAGCTAACTCCAGAAGTTACCAGTGCAGTTAGGGAGAACATCCCCTTATAACCATCAACCACTAGCTGGCACCACTGACTCTTACAGGCTTTCCTACCAAAATGGGGATCCCTGCAGAATGGCTTTGCTTTTCTGCAACAATACAGAACAGGATGCACTGTTCACCTCCAGTGGAACAGTGTAGGGAGTACTGACTACCTGTAGTGCCTGAACAATTCAGTTTCTGCCACCTTTTCTCCATTTAAAAAAATCATTTAAGAAAATGATACCTACATGCCTCACAGCACAGGGAGATAAAGGGAATGTGCTCCAAAGTACTTCCTGTGCTTAATCAAGGATTAAGTATTCATGTTTTGCACAGTTACAGCAGTGTCTCCACAGTGGGAAACACTACACAGTCTGTGTGTCATACTGCTCCTACCTACCTCTGACAACCAACAAATCCACACAAGTACAAGCCAGGAAGTTTTTCTGAAGCTCCCCTGTGCTCCCTTATCTCAGTCACTCTCCAGGACTCAAATCTGTACATCTTCACTCACCAACGATCTTTCCAAGAACATACTTGAAAGGCCTCAAGATCATCTGGGTTTCTGATTCCATTACACAGAGAAGCATACAAAGACCTAAGGTGTATAGGAATAAAACAAGTATCTTGATAACATCATTAGCTGGCTAAAGGGCAAGACAGATCACATGTTTGGGCTGCACTGGAGACAGATCATCTACTCATCTACCACCCAGACACCTCTTGCATGAGGGTGCCTGTGTCTAACAGCCAGGAGTGGGTGGCACAGCACACGGGGCCAGCACTGCATGAGCTGGAAGCCCCAGTTCCTGTATCACAGCAGGAGAATCTATGAATAAGGAAGAGAGAAGACACACAGGGAAGCAGAGAAGAAAGAAGTATTTAAAGAGCCTCTGTTCATCAGCATCGCCCTCTTTTATCCCTTTCTTATTTCTATGTGCTTGAACTGTGAAATAGAAACAAAAGTAATCCAGGTTCTGGAGTGGTGCAGTTGACACACCTGAAGGATGGGATGCCATCCAGAAGGGCATGGGTAGGCTCAAATGTAGGCCGATGGAAATCTCATGCAGTTTAAGTGCAAGGTGCTGCACCTGGGGCAGGGGCAACCCCCAGTATCAATCCAAGCTGGGGGATGAACAGATCAAGAGCAGCCCTGCCAAAAAGGACCTGGGAGTGCTGGTGGATAGGAGGCTGGACATGACCCAGCAATGTGTGCTCACAGCCCAGAAAGCCAGCTGTGTCCTGGGCTGTATCCGAAGCAGCGTGGCCAGCAGGGCAAGGGAAGGGGTTCTGCCCCTCTGCTCCTCTCTCATGGGACCCCCCCTGGAGTGCTGCATCCAGCTCTTGGGTCCTCAGCACAGAAAGGACATGGACCTGGTGGAGTGTGTCCAGAGGAGGCCACCAAATGATTAGAGGGATGGAAAACCTCTCCTATGAGGAAAGGCTGAGGGAATTGGGATTATTCAGCCTGGAAAAGAAAAGGCTTTGGGGTGACCTAATTGTGGTTTTCCAGTACCTGAAGGAAGCCTACAAGAAAGATGGAGAGGGATTTTTTACAAGAGCAGGTAGTGACAGGACAAGGGGTCCTTTCTAAGTGGGAGTAGGTTTAGATTAGGTATTAGAAAAAGATTCTTCACTGCAAGTGTGGTGAGGCACTCAACAGGTTGCCCAGAGAAGTTGTAGGTGCCCTATCCCTGGAATTGTTCAAGACCAGGTTGGATGGAGCTCTGAGCAATCTGGTCTAGTGGAGGGTGCCCCTGCCCACAGCACAGGGGTTGGTACTACATGATCTTTAAGGTCCTTTCCAACCCAGGCCATTCTATGATTCTACAAAAGGTAAGTAAGTAATAAGTAGGAAAGAAAATTGCCCAGGTTCCACTGTGGCTTAAGGTAGTATCCTAGGAATGGTACAGGGACACAAACTTATCCATCAAGAACAGCAGATGGACTTGGCTGATGGAGAAATTTCATTTTGTATTGTTCTGGCTTTATTCCAGCTCCATTCATACTGGATCTCATCATGTATTTAAAATGAAAAGTGGTTTCCTTGATCCCATGGGTATCTAAGCAAATGCTTTTAACATGCCTTGCCAATAAACATAACTGCAACAAAACCACTCTACTGTGATTCACTTGGAATAAATATGTATAGTTCCTGGATAAAAAAAGTAATTGCATGCAGAGAGGGAGTCAATACTTCTGTTCTGAATTCCTCCTGACAACAGTCTCATTTTCATTCTATCTGCACTGCGTACCTCCTTGAGTCCTTCCTGCAAGGTCTCTGTGATATATACTTGATTCAAGTATGGCTGACGTATATTTGAAGCTTAAATTCATTGAAACTCTGTTACAATTACAATGAATGCTTTAAAACTACAATAGAGTGAACTCTGTGGTTTCAGTCAGTGCATTTTCACATAATCCTTTGGAAAAGCTGGAGACTGATGTGCACAAGCTTTTTGATTTAATTTTGATTAATTTTTGATTAATCAACACATCCAACAAAGTTCAGTCTCCAGGAACAGGCAGAGGTGAAACAATTACCTTAATCCCTTCAATCCTGAAGCCCAGGTTGGCACTAGAGCTGATGGTTTCTCTCCACTGCATGTACCGGGGTTTGGTGACAGCATGCTGGGCATTCTCTTCAGCCGTGGGAGCAAGAGGATCCACTTCAATCATTTTCTTGTACATGTCCTTACGCAGCTTTGGCTTCTCTCGTGCCTTAGTCAACTCTTCCTCCAAATATGTTCTGCAAACATCACATCCCAACATGACCTTAAGAACTGCCCCAACATTTCTTTTTACAGCTTACAAACCAGCCTCAAGAAACATCAACCAGGAAAGTAAGCCTTATCATTGCCCCAGTTTTGCACATGGGGAAACCAAAGTACACAGAGCAATGACTGTGCAGGCATATTTAGTGAAACAGCCCCAGGAATCAGGAATTGTAATTCACTTCTTGTTCTAACTATACCTTTACTTACTGTTACAACTTATTGTTATTTCCTGGTTATAGAATAGGAGAAAGCTGAATTCCCACTGTGCCATAAAATAGAACTGCGTTTTCAGACGACAGTTAGGAAAGATCACTTAACATGCAATCAAAAAAACAAATAGGGCTATTGAAGACTTACTGCATTCTCTCTCTTCAAAAAACTTGACATCAGTCATTGGCAATTTTTTTAGGCCTCAGAAAGTTTAAGTTTTACTTAATGCATCTCAGTGAAAGACAGAATCACTCTTCATATAGAAAAAACTAAAGAGTAAAGCAGATTATCAGAGCAGTTCCAAACCAGAAGAGGTAACTAAGAACAGGAAGGTGAAGGGACACAAAACTTCCACATTTTGCTCTTATCACTCAATCTGTTAAGCCAGCAGCCATTGGAAAGGCACAATCCATGTTCTCTACATTCCACTGGTTTTGTAAAGCTTGCTACTTTGTCAGCTGCCTGAATGTTACTTTCTTCATCATAGAGTAACAAACCAGGATAGCATTTAGGAGATGATGTCACTCACTGCCAGAATGTCACCTACTTTCAACAAAATGTGTACTGTTGCAAATCCTTTTCTTTCTTCTGAACATACCAGTGCTACATATTTCTAATTCATTTAAAATTTTGCATCTATTTGAAAAGGTGTATCTGCATTCCTGTAAGTAGAGTAACTAATTTATGACAATAACTCTTGAGCATCTGAGCTGACACCCAAAAGATTACTATGACAGCTCATACTTCTGTGTACTGTTACCTTACTCCAGGATCTCAACAGATCCCTATCTGGTTGTTATGCTTAGATAGTACTTTTGATGTTTTCATCTTAATCACAATGAATGGAAAAGAAAGTGGGAATCTGGAGAACAAAACGATGGCAACACTTCAAGATGTCAGAGTAGGGAAAAAAACAGGTCAGTCCTGAGCAAATTGTCAACTCTTTACAGAAAAGATCAATACCAGTGAAGATACATTCAAGCACTGGAAATGGGCTTTCACACTGCTATTCAGTCATTTACATTGGGAGATGGAAATTTTACTCTTTGTGAGGCCTTCTGAATCACTGCACACACAAGGATTCAATGAACTGGAGGTGAATAAATCATGACATTTTTTTCCCATGTATTATCAGGCCACTGCAGAGAAACTTTGTCTTAAATCACCCCTGAAAATTTCTTGATGTGATAGTTTTTGAGCCTATAGATCAGATAGTTTCCAGAATCCATGTACAATCTGGCAATAATGGGACATACTGTCCTCAGGTTGTCCAAGATGACTTGTGAGCAGGACCATATGTCCCCCCTCCTTCAAATGCAGAGAAAGCACATTCTCTTTCATTCACCCCACCTGATCCCCATCTTGCAGTCCATCACACTTGGCCCTTCAAAATCAGTAAGCAAGTCATCCAGCTGGATGTAGCTCTCGCCATCTCTCTCCACCACACCATGGAAGCAAGGGACGCAGGAGCGTAGTGGGTCTTTCATCAGTCGCTCAAAACACTCCTTTTCATTCTCTGAGAAGCGTTTGAGAATCTTCCCACTATCAGCTGCCTTGAAACTCCCTAAAAAAAGAAAATCAAACATTTGCTGACAAGATTGACGTGCAAAAAAGAAAAACCCCTTCCCCCACCATTTCAGTTTCATCTATCTCAGTCTCATGGCAGCAGTTAAAGACTTCCCCTGAAGAGAAGAGATAGGTTGCTTTTCATAAAAAATAAAACATACAGGACAAACAGCTGTTAGCAGTTAAAGTCCGTTTGGATAGATTCCCATGTCAGAATTTATAGCTTTAAGCAGTGCAGTTGCTTCAGGCCATTGGGCTGTTTGGGTTTTTTTTCTATGTTAATCTTTGCTAGGTTATTAAACAGTACTATACTTACTAAAATGCACAGGAAGAAGCCATGAACCAGAATTCATTAATCCTCTGACAGGCTATTTTAAAGCTGCATAACACTGCCAGTGCTGGCTTTGTCCTTAATCCTCACACAAGTTATATACACCTGCTGAGCGTGTCCGGACAGAGGCAGCGCAGTCAATCAGTGATAGTTAAACAGCCAGAACAGGCCAGAAGCCAAGCACTGCCCTTTCCAACCACACACACACAGGCTGTGACTGCCCCTCTGTCTGCCTGCAGGTACTGCCTCTCCTCTGGAAACCTGCTAATCTGCTAATGCCCTGCAGGTACAGTCTGGAGGGCGATGGTGCTTTTTACAGCCCTGTGTCTGAATGGTATCTAGGACAAATGACATCTGCAGAGGCCACAATTAGCAGTAATCAGACTCCACCTGCCCAGAGTTTCCAAATGCTCTCCTGTCTTGCAGCCTGCCGACAGCATCTGAGGAAAGTACACGTTTCATTCAGAGGTATCCTTTAGATCTATATGAAATAAATTGGGCACCAAAGTAGAAGCCTCACTAATCCTGGGGATAACACTCAACCTTTACCACAGCAGAATCCTTCCGCCATTGCCAACTGGTTCTCCTCTGACAAATCCTAGAACTAGCACTGCCTCGGCACAAGGGCAAGGCTGGTAACAGCCCAGGTTCTAGTTCAGAAAAACACTGTCGTATCAGAGAAGAACAGCTGCAGAAAGGATGGAGTAAACCCAACCACAGAAAACTACTAAAAGGAAACTGGAACAGTATCTCTCCTAATCAGCTTCTAGTAAACTCTTAACCCTCCTCTTCCACCCTACTACAGCAGTCTCCAGAAGGGTTATGATTACATGACCAGTGTATCGCTCCACACAGATGAAGCCAACTCCATACATCTGTGACAAAAACTGCATTAAGACTGGGTCATCTTGGCACTTTGATACAAATCAGACCCAACAACAACACTGTGCAAATTGCAGCTACTCAGTTTCGAGGGCTCAGTAAATTTCTCAGCACAGCTTTGAAATGCACTGTATTAGTGCATTAGCATACACAGAGGTGGTTCACGCACTGCATTACAGCACGATGCAGCGTAGGTGCCTGCCCACATGTGTACTAATAAACCCCCACTAGCACCGCACAGGAATTACATGAAGCAGGAGAGACACAAACCTGATCACTTCCCTTTGTTGTTTTTCTGCCTGATAAATGAAACTAAGCCTGCATCAGCCTGGTGTGCTACATCAGGAACACACTTACCAATTTTTACAGACACAAAACTAGAACCAACCAACTGAGCTGCTCCTTGCACTCATACAGTGAACAACAACAGATTGACAATGCAAACACCTGGTCAGCAAGGCAATTTTCGTATTTGTTTTCCACCCAAGGACCTACATTCAGATGAGGGGTTTGGAGTGGTATTAGAAACACTGCCCTTCTCCAGGCTGAAGCACATACAGTCATGAACAGTAATCCTTCTCACTAGAGAACTAACTACTGGCTACTAAGTCAAGAAAAATGATCCCATACCACAACCAACAGCATCAGACAGATTACGGCTTTAATTCCCCGATCTCTTGCTTCCCTATGTATTTTACACATATCACCTTACAAGCCTGGCCCTTCTCCAGAGTCTGACCACTGCTTCCCTGCTCATCTCATTATTCAGGTATATCACTTCCACTTCCCTATCCACACCACAACTGAAATATGTTTTAGGTCACAGATTTATGTGATATTGTCTGCTTCCTTTTTACCTGAAGGAAGGAAGGAAACAGAGAAAGACTGTTCTCCTTGCTGCAGTCATCCTCACTCCAGAGACAAACACATTGAAGATACCCCTCTCACCTGTATGCCCAGCCAGCTGCACCCATGAGTAGCGTTTCTTGAAGGGGCTGATGACTGGTAAGTTTACCATGGTTTTAATTGTATGCCATGCCTTTTTCTGGAAAAGAAAAGAAATCTTAAGTTGGGCAAAAGCTGAAATCCTGGCATGCCACAAATATATTACATAGTTTCATGCACATTGAGTTGCTCCTCACTAATTTGTAAGTGCTCAAAGGTGGAACCACAAACCAAACATTATCATCATCGTTGGGAAAATATGCACACAAACCCAAGAATGGACAAATAAAGATAACACTCTGCCATACACAAGAAAGCTGCCTGTAAGAAAAAAAAAGTCAGACTGCACGTCACAGGCCTGTTCTTAGCCACACCTCGCCCTCTGTGTGTGAGTCACCCAGTATGTGGACAGCAGACGCTGAACGAACACACACATGCACACATACGCACATTTAAGTTTCCATGAGACATGCACATAAACTGCCTGTCACTGTCAGCAACACTTCCTTTCCCAGGGAACTTCAGCATCACCTCATGATTAACAGCTTTCCCTGAGTCAGCAGGTGAATCTTACTGTGATACATGCATAGAAAGCGCTTCTCTAGTTGGACACAGAGCTCACCCAAGTCCCTCAGCACCTCAGACAGCCTGCTGTAGAATCTACTCCAGGTCATGAATTTTCCTAATCCCTCCCCTCCTTCCCAATCCTGTTACTGTTTAACAAACCTGGGCATTGCTCTGGCGACCTTTGAGTGCAGCTGCCTGGGTACCCCTGCAGGCAGACAGGGAAACAGAACAGCTGCTCACAAAGAGCAGCTGAGTGCTCTGTTGCAAAGACAGAAGGAAAAAAAAAAGTAGAAAGTGAAAAAGTCTCATGCTCTGGAACTGAAAACCAGGTGGGAGAGAACCACAGCCCACCAGCGTTCATGTTACAGTTGGAGCGATCCCAAAGTGCCTTACAAAGAAGGAGAGCAGGCTCAGTTCTTCTATCACTAGAACACAATACCCTGCTGGAGAAGAAAAATGGAGCTGGATGATACTTATGCATGACAATTTAGTGCTGAGGGAGTTTTGTTGAGATCAAGTGTAGCTGACGATTAGGCTGCATTTACAGAAGTGTTTATCAATGGTCCAACTGGAGTTCACCAAAATCAACAGGAGGCATTAATGTCACTGAAAACAAGTTTAAGTGCTTGGTCATCAACTGAAAAACACACATTCAAAACAACTGTGTCTTCTCTAGCAGGGATATTGACCTGGAGATTGGGGTGCTTAGGATACCTAATTTTTATTGTCTTCTACAGTCTAAGTGAAAAACAGAAAATGTGAAATTGCAGGCAATAATACACAGGCAAAAATGTTGCTCTCCAGAACACACTCTGACCTGGCCAGCTTCCCCAAATTTATTAACTTATACCACATTTCTTATAAGGTACCCTTCAGCAACACTGGTCATCATGTGAGGGCAAAAGCTTGCAGCGATCTTAGAATGTATCAAGAGGATATATGAACCCACAGACACATGCAATTTCTTTTTTAAAGATTTGTCTTCACAAGAAAGCTTTAAGTTACGCTTCAAATTAAACTGGACATAACAATATAATTACCATATGAGCATACTTACTCTGAAATGAGGTTGCTTCTACCTATTTAACTTTGTTTCTTAATGGAGTTCAAGCTGAAATTAAGTCTTGGTCAGATATGTGCCCCATGCAGTGACAGTCCTTTTGAAAACACACTATGCCAGTGAGAGGAAGCATCCAGAGAAAATCCTGGATGTTTGAGAATTCTGAAGACTCAGCCACACTTACTAGAACTCCACAGATGTTACTAGCTCTAGCTAAACTCCAATTTCATAACTAACTTCTGCAGGTTCATATGCTGTATTATTTGGATTTGACATTTCTTATTATTTGCCTTAAGCTGTTCCAAACTGCAGCCTTGCAGTGCTGAACAGTGACTTGTGTCTATTGCAGACCCAGCCGCTGTTCTGTGAGGATGAGAGAGACTCTTGTACACCACTTAAACATGTCTGTAGCCTCCTTCTGGAGGAAAGTGCAATGTAAATACTGTTTTTCAAGTAGCAAAGAAATTATTTTTGTATATTTATTTGTCAGATTTCACCGATAGCAGAAGCTCTTCAGTCTACTCAGCTGTTTCTACTTCAGAAGGACAGAGTCCCAAGTTATTTAAACAACAGTTGAAAATAAACATTGTTATGAAGTAAAATGACCTCTTTGAATGTAGCTCCTGCCAAAGATTTAGTTTTTTTAAGATTCCAGACCAGTTTTCAGGGCAACACTGCTTTTTCCCCATCCCTTAATCAGAAGTCAACATTGCTCCATAATTCTCCCATAAAGATCCCACATCATAATGTTCCACTCCTAACAAGCTGCATCCTGTCTCCCAGTGACTTGTCATACTGTTATATGCATCAGTAACGAGAAGCACAGATTCTCAACGAATGCACATCAACTGTCAATGCAACATCACACTCCAGTGGCTCTCCTACCTCCTCCCTCCCACCTAACGCTAAGAAGCTGAAGCTTTTATTTGTATTGTGGGCGTGAAGGAGAGACAATGGGCCAAATTCAGCCCCAGCTCAAGTGGACTTTGGCCGCTTAGGTTACAGCTGCCCTGGATAAGTATGTTTAAGTTACTCATCCAATAAATAGACACCGACAATTTTTATTTACCTTTTTAAATTTTAAATAATCTCTTCACAAACCTTTCCTCCCCCTCAAAACAGGGAAAGCAGAAGGTTCAAACTAGGAGAGAAAGGACCGCCTTCTGACCCATCCTGTGGGGAGTGCTGCCAGCAGCAGGGGTTCAGCAGTTTCACTTTCCTCTACCTCAATTTCTAGCCTCCCAGCTCACGCAGCCAAGGGTACAAATTGCCAGGATGCAAGCAGGGCTGCATGCTGGTAGAGCAGTGGTGTGAGTGGGAAGATGAAAACTTTGTGTGCTTGCTGTAGGAGGAATCATTCTCACTTCTATTTCTAAAGCAAGATCTCTTCTTTGTTAGCAATGGCATTACGTGCTTTTCAAATCACTGCTTTATGCTGTCATGGCAAAGAGGGCTTCTACCACTGCCCATCTGTATTCGCAGTCTTATCTCCCTCTGTCACTGTTTCTTCTAGACTCCTGCTCAGTCTTCCTTGATGTTTTGCTCTGCCTGGGTTTCTCCAAGACCTCACTTCTTCTAGATTCCCAGGGGAAACTTGGGTATCTCTGTATTGTATCTGTATTCAGGATTGCCTTAATCAGATGCTCTTGACATCACTGATGCTGTTTTATATGCCTCAATATGCTCGAGAGTTTTCCAACAGTAAAAACAAAGGCATTCCAAAGGAGTCAAGAAGCAAACATGAAAAATATTAACATTCTTAGACTCAGCATGTAAGTTATTCAATGTGACCTTTAAGTGACACATGATATAAACCCCCCTGAGCAATAAAAGGTGTGGGGCACTAAAGAGGGAAAAACAAGCTTTCTGCCAATGGGGCAGGCCATGTGACACTCTGTGCCACGGCAAGTGTGTCCCTGGCAGCAAATGGACAAAATTTCAGTGAAGAGAATGGGAAAACCCATTCACACAATGCAGCCACAATGCACGCAAAGGAGCTCTGGTTCGGCGTCTGATCTGTTACCTGAATTACTCTCTTGACTCACTTTCCTGAATTTGAAGCACAGCTCTGAAGAGAAGAACACATCCATGCAGCAGATGTGGAGACCTGCTCTGTGCATATGCAGACAAGATGCTGGCCAGGTGAGGTATTCCCACCCTATTCAACCCTGGACAAAGGCAGTTGCTGCCATTGTGTCCATCCATTAAGGAAGAGCAGCAGTAACTGAGCGCCACTGGTTTGTGTGAGCACAGCTTTCTCCAGGGCTTTTCTCACGATGAGCACACAACTTCACACGTGACCAGTGTGCAGAGGCACAGCCATGATGAGCCCGCACAAACACACCGGGATGGCTTGCCTGACAAAAATCCATTAAACTCTCTGGGAGGCATTTCATCCGTTTCAAGGGATTTGGGCTCAGACCCCACTGTCCCCAAGAATTCATCTCCAGGAACTACCAGGCTTTCCTGAAACTCTCCCATCACTTCAGGACAAGGGCTATAACATCCTAATACGCAAGCACACTGAAGATATTAGTGCAAACTCCCTGCATTGGATGGGGTTTTTTTGGTTGCTGTTGTTGCTTTACAGGCAGTACAGAACAACTAACATCTCTATGAGCATATGCTGACTCCCTCAGGAATAGGAGAGCCACTCTAATTCCTAAAGGGAACAGGGGATAGGCAGCTGAACCTTCCTCTGCTGTTCTGTGGAAAAATAAATAAAATCTCTCACTTATTTAAGGGTAAAAAGAAAACAATAATATCCCAGTTCTGTGAATGCCTGAAACATATGTAACTACCCTCAGGCAATAAATAACAATAACAAACAGGTAACATACACAAGAATTTGTTCTACTTAGGACTTTTCAGCAATTACAATAAATAAAATCACCAGTCACACTTAAATTAGGACACATTGTGGGTAGGGGGAATAAGAAAACCCTTTTCTTCAGAAAAATGAAGTAATTCAGCTTTCATAATTCTAGCATATTGAAACTATAATGAGTTAAAGAACAAAAGAACACTAAAATTCAATAGAAATCAACAGGATCTTTAAAAACATCCATGATTCCATCAGCAGCAGAGTGAAGGAGTTGTTTCTTGCCTGAGCTGGTAAATCACCACGGATATTCTGCTAGACTATTGTAAACAATGACCCTTGAATCCTTTTAACAGGTACATTTCAGCTGTTTCTTTATCCAAGATCCTGTGCACTAGTACAAAGCCTGCACAAGAAAGCTATTATGACAGCAAGAAACAAAAGGATTATGAGAATTTTTTTTAGTAATCCTTTTTTTTTCCCTAAAAGGCTTTAAGAAAGAGTACTTAATTGTCAGTCATCATTATCCACCGTTCTTTTAAAGTCTTTACATCATTTAGGCTAAATTCTGCCACTCTGGGACATGGGGGCTGAAATCTAATCCATAATGCTGGTTGCCACTGCCTACTCAGTGTCTCACCAACTCCTAGAAGGAACAAAGTTCCTCCACAGGGACTTGTACGGAGTACAGAAAACTATAATTATCAAAAAGTTACTATACGCATTTCAAAATAATCCTGTAAGAGCCATGTGCCCAAAATGCAGGAGCACTGAGCAACACCTTGCCCAGGGATCTTGGCCAACGCAGTGAGCAGCGGGCACATGAGAAGGTGATGGGTGTTGGCCTCGTTTGGGGCACAGTAACCACAGCAATAGTGCCTGGAAAAGTAAACAAGTGTCTGGGAACCCATCAGACCAGTCAGTAACTGGAACTGCCTTCTATGAGCAGGCCCAAAAATAACACTAAGAATTACTAAACTGGGTATCAGTTATGACTTATCCAGGCACAGTATTAGTCATTCTCCAGTGGCTCACCTTTCTGCTGGGTTGGTTTTTTTGCCCCTCTTCTCTTCCTTCCTTGTCACACACTAGCATGCATATTACTCTGAGTGACACAACAAGTCCTCACAAGGTCCATATTACTCACATGGGTGTCTTAAGTATCAGTGTGAGCAGGTGGTCACTTTCTGTTCATAACTGTTCCTTCTAAACTCTGTGTATCTTTTACAGGTTTATTATTGCTTCACAGAATACGTCAGGTTGGAAGGGATCACAGTGGGTCATTTGGTCCAACCTCTCTGCTCAAGCAGGGTCATTCCAGAGCACACAGCACAGGATTGCACCCAGATGGCTCTGGACTATCTCCAGTGAGGGAGACTCCACAACCTCTCTGGGCAACCTGTTCCAGTGCATGGCCCCCAGAACAGTAAAGAAGTTTTCTCCATGTTCAGGTGAAACTTCCTGTGCATCCGTTTCTGCCTGTTGCCTCTTGTCCTGTTGCTTGGCACAACCGAGCAGAGCCTGGCTCCATCCTCTGACACCCTCCCTTCAGATATTGATTGACATTGATGAGTCCCCTCTCAGTTGTCTCTTCTTGAGGCTGAACAGGCCCAGCTCCCTCAGCCTTTCCTCATAAGAGTTGCTCCAGTCTCCTAATCTTCTTCAAAGCCCTTCTCTGGACCTGCTCCAGGAGCTCCATGTCTCTCTTGTACTGAGGAGCACAGATGCAGCCTCACAAGGGTTAAGCAGAAGGGTAGAATCACCTCCCAAGACCTGCTGGCAATGCTCTTCCTAATGCATTCCAGGATACCATTGGCCTTCTGGGCCTCCAGTTTTACTTTTTATAGTATATACACTTACTTAAAATATTTTTTAAAACCTCTGAGTTAATTTTATTTACAAAACCCTTGACTGCTTTCTCTACCATAGTTTATTAAAACAGAAATCAGTTTGAAAGCTAATTTGTTTTCTTAATTATCCCATTTTATTCAATTATTTAAATATTTTGGAAAATGAAATGAATATACTTCTTCTCTGCTTTCATTAGTGTTTGCCACTTTATTTGAATTGGCTTTGACCTTACATATTGTACCTACATAGGTAAAGAACTTAAGTGTAGGTCTAAAGCTATTCACCATATTATTTTAATGGACTAAACCTAGCCCAAACAAAACTTCGTTCTCATCTGTTTCAATGCAGTCAATACCTGCCACTACTATAAAAAGCTTCCGTAAGAAATAATTTTGAGCCAACCACAACCAAGAAAATTACTGGCCTAATGTAATTACTGTACTGTGTAATTAGATATGCTTCTTTCTCTGTGTGAATGTAGTCAATAATAACAGTTCTGTAATTACTACCTACTAAAAAAATAATCACACAATACCTAAGCAAAGTGTCTACTGCTTTGTCAAAATCACAATACTCTACCAAGACAAGTTGTTATCAGCACAATTTCCCCCAAACTGATGACTTTTCCATGGGTGCAGCTTCCCAGCAGCCAGCTTCAATGGTTATTAGGAGTTTAATTTTTTCAAGGAGTACAGCTCTGGGACAGTTCACCATATGGTTTCACCTCATGGAGAGAACTGGGGATTTGAGTGATGTTATATAAGAAAACAAAAATTTAAAAAGATAGTAAGAGTTGCTGAGCAACACAGTATCTTTCCAGTTACAGTCACAAAATCTGCCTACCAAGGGATTCTGGTTTTCAGTTCTTTCAGTTTGAGGCTGAGTGTAGTTGCCTTTGCAAATCTGAAACAGGCAGGCAGTTGTCTTGGTCAGATCCAGATCCTGAAACAGCTGACATTTTTTATGCCAAATGTAAGCAAATTATAATTATCCTCAGTGTTTCTTCTACTACTATATACAGATATATACGTACACATAAATGCCGGCATCTAAAATACCTAAAGCAGATAGTAAAAGCCTTTGATTGCAGGTGATCAAAATTCTATTACTTTTTTTTTAATTGTCCAGACTATAACAACTCCTAGGCTTTGGCATCATCTGGTATTTGAAGAAGCTTAAAACACCTAACAAGACACGGACCAAGTGAGGAATACTTAATATTTTCCCCCTATTTGTTGGGAGAAATATAACTTAAATATCCACAAATGTTCTGTGTAGGGAAGCAAGGTGGAAGATTTTCCCATAGCTAAAATAAAAATGCCCCAAATAATAACAACAACAAAAACAAAACCCTGAATTTGCCATTGAAGGCACTTCATACTTTCAGCAGCCAGCTTCTGTGCTCTTACCCCTTATTAAAGGTTCCTGGAATCCTCAAGCTCAGGAGATTCTTGCTGCCAAGTCTACTACCCACTTGGCTGAATCAGACATGAATCACAAATCGAGACAAAGATCTCAATGGGTGGGAGGTGAAAGAGCAAGTTAAGAAGACGAATGCTCCTCAAGTGTATGCAAGCAAACCCTCACACAAACCTTTATCACTGAGCTCCTGAGTGCAACACTTAATTCAGCTCCCAAGGTATGGTAAGGCTCCTACAGCAACTCACTTAGACCTGCTGTTACCACGTTTCACCTTCTCTTGGTCCTGGCCAGGAAACAGGTTCCTGAAGCACCAAACACTAATCTGCACAGGAGTCAGTGTTTATGACTAGACAAAAAGCTACTTAGGGCCAGAATGCTGCGCTGTGCTAACTGATATCTGGGCAGCCTGGTCCAGAGTCCGGAGCTGAGAGCATCGGCTTGAGAAAGTCTGTGCCCTGACATGTAACAGCATCATTCTTCACGCTGTCTGAGGTCTATGCCAACCAGTGCCAACTGATAATTTGGCCAAATCACAGCAACTGGCCTTCTGCCAGGGCAGCTGTGTTACTTCAAATGTTGTAAGCTCTTGCTCAAGGAATAAAAAGAGTGTAATCACGTCCCTGGTCAAGGATATCCCTGAGCACGCTGGATGCCTTGGCAGCCCTGACCATCCTTGTACCTAAGTCCCCAGGGGAACTTAACACTCCCTGCTCTGTCACACAGTTGATCTTCCTGGGATGTACGAGTGCCAGCTGGAGCTGTAAGACTGATAATCAACACCAAGGGAGAATTTGCACTCCTAAAGAGCAGCAGTTTGCATGCTACACAAGCAGCCTCCTGATCAGCACCTCTCATCAGACTGCCAGGCAAACTGTGACTACACCTTCATCTCTCCCTCCCTCCCTCTCTTTCACCCTCCAGCCTCCAAACCTTAGAGGAGAAACAGTGCTCAGTCTGTACTTAGCCCTTGATGCTTCTGGCTTTGCACTCAGCCATGGGTGAGGGCCACAGCTGCTCAACCAGCTTTTGGCAGGTGTATCCTCTGACTGCAGGGTTTCCATTTCCTGTTTGTGCTGCACTCATGATGGGCTGGGCTAAACCTTCAGAGTCATGAGAAACACTTAATGCAATAAGCAGAAACGACACTGCAAGTCAGAAGCCTCAGGTTCCTGTGTTTTCTCCCCTGTGGTGCCTCACCAGGCAGTGAGATGTATTTGTAATTTGGCTTTGCTACCCTTTAGGACACTTGGTAAGCTTGCTGAGTGTTCATTACGTTTGGACTAAAGGCAGCAGGGAAGGGAAGAGAAATGGATGGTCAGTATCGGACTCAATTACCAGGAGCACAAAATCCCATGTCCCACTCCTTAGCTGGATTCTACTTGTACACTCCAGGAGCCGCTCCCTGCCAAATCAGAGGAAAATGAACTACAAAGAAGCAAAAGTCTTGCTTGCCTTCCTTGGTGCAAACAGCATCAAGAGCCACAGTCTGCTAACTATTCTGCAGGAATCTATGTCAGCATTTTGTTTCTGGTTATTACCAAATGTTAGAAATATCTACAACCTCTACATTATTCCTGGGGCAAAAGACAAAATAATAAAGTAATTAGATGGCTTCAAAGCTGCACTGTCACAAGGGTTTCCTTCATTTACCTCACAGATATGTTGTAAAATCCGACACTGTTGACTAAAAGACAGATTTCACTTCAATAAGAATAAATGTTACCTGTCCTAAGGGATACTAAACTGTCCACCTTCCATAGCAGGTATTAAACATGGCCATTATCCCTCTTTTCACAGCTTCTGGTCTGCTCTGAAAGACACTGGTTCTCTAACAGGATGGAGCTCTGCCACCTGTCCGTACTGAGCACAGGAAAGCTGAACCAACGGCATTCTGCCCCTACCAGGGTTCTGCCAAAACATCAGTCTTGCTGGAAACTGAAATGTTATTATCCAAGAAGTAAATGGAAAGTTCCTCACTACGAAAGTTGACTCAGAGCCCCAGCATTCAAGATTTATTCAGGCTGTCCATCACCCAGAACAGATATGTGGTAAATCAAATACCACTTTAGCAGATGGTGTGGCAGAAGGAAAGAAAGCTTTCTTAACCTCCAAAACAACTGCAGTTTAAATCTTCAGAAAGTCTAGTAATTTGACAATTCTCTGCCCGTCCTCCACATCTCACGGGTCACTGATTGACATCTCCAGTCATGAGAAGGGGACATCTAGAAAGACAACACTCTTTACATGATAAAATAAACCAAATATCCTATCAGGTAGGACACAGAATTATCAGTTCCAAAGAGGATGAATATTTGGGAATACTTAAAACCCAAACAGATCCACATTTCTCTGTGCACAGACCAATAAATAGTTTAGCCTAAAACATAACTGCAACTTGTTAAGGCGCGAATGTGTCATTTGTGAACTGTACATGACCTCAAATCCAAATGTATTGCCAAGTGCCAATCCATTTACATCAGGTGTGGTTTCTGCATAACATCAAGTGAGACTGTGTTCTGGCAAGAAGCCAGGAAATAACTTCAAGAAGCTAATCTCCCGAGAGTGAACTTGGGAAGGAAGCTGAGCATGTGCTTCATCTTATTTGCAATGGTGGTGCAGTCTGTTACCTGGAGACACAGCTCTGCCCAGCAGTTCAGGGCTCGGCTTACCACCACTTTAACATCCCAGTGACTCAGTGGCCACAGCAGAATCTCCAGTCTGAACAGACAAAGAGAAATAAAGAAAATTTTAATGCTTATCCCTTTTTACACTTTCCTATTTTCCAGAAACCACTACCATCCAACAGAAATTGCAAAATTGTTTTCTACTAACTGGTCAAAGACCCCTCTCTTCATATCCCTGGCAGTTTGAGTTAGTGGACACGTTGAAAGCCTACCCTGCTTTCAATACATCCTCGTATAAGGGCCCCAGGAGCTGCATCCCACACAGCTTTGAGATTCTGCCTGAAAGAAATGTAACAGCAGAAGACTACTACATGGTAATTCAGTTTTTCTATAGAAAAGGATAGGAAGAACAAGGACAGAATTAAAGTTGCTGTAAGTACCTATTGGTTACCTGAGATGATTGTGCTCCATTTTAGTCACTCTTCCAAGAAAGTTTGGACATACTGAGGGAAAATTCAGGGACAAATAACAAATATATTGCTGAGGTAAAAATAACTGTTTATCCTGAGAGCATGGCAACTGTCTTCTAACACGCAACAAGGTTTCATAATTATAAGAGCAGTCAATTGTTCTCCATGACCACTGGGAAGGACAAGAACAAATGGCTTTTATTTGCAACAAACCCAAAATATTCAGGCAAGGTTTAAGAAAAGGGCTTTCTGAGGTATCAATGAGTTTTAAAACAAGCTTGACAAATGAGTGTAAAATCATGGTCTAACTCAGTCACAGGAGAGACCTGCCAGCAAGACAGAAGTGGGCTGCTCCCACTGTCAGTGAGCTGCAATACTTTTAAAGGAGTCCTTGTCATAAGCACCAAGATGGCTCATCATCAATGGTCTTATGACACTAAAGTCCTGCAGGACTGTGAAGAAAGTTACATGAACCCTTTTTGCTCTGTATTTCCATTTCCTAAAAATATTAAAACATTCTATTAGAAAATTAAGTTCCTCATACCAATACTTGTCTGCAAATCAGGGTTTCTAAAATTATTGTACACATGCAGGTATATATCTACATATATAGAGAGAGGTTACTGACAGGTATTGATTTTAGAAATGTTTTTACATAACTTTTCTTTCCTACCATGATAATTTAGCTTCTAACATCCTAAACTGTCAGCCACTCACTTGCTGAAGATCTGAGCAAATTTCACTGCTTCAGTATGGAATCTAGGTCCAGATATGTGCCCTTTCTCTGCTCCAGTTCCCACAACTGCAGGTTGTAACAACTCTACTTCAGAACACTGCTGAATAATTTAAGTAATTAGTGCTTGTAAACTAAATTCGAGGCACTCAAATAAGACAGTCAAGCAGTAATACAGTGTTAAGTGAAACAGATTATTAGAGTCTAAAAATATGTCATGTAAAAAACAGACTGGACATAAACTGGTAGCAGTTTGCCATCTGTTCTTCTATCTATCACAAGACAAAGTCCAGTAGTCCACCTCTCCTTCCTTGTTTCCTCTGAACTGCCTCTTCCATTATCCTCTAAAGAAGCATAAGGAGTGACTGCTTCACCTGTGGTGCATTGCACTGTTCAAACAGGGCCCACCCCTTGCAAAGGAATGCAAGTGTCAACATGCGACAGGCACTGTTACTGAGCGGGGTGTGGTATTTACCTAGGGGAAAGCCACATCCTTCAACCACTTTAGTACCTCCGAGCTTCAACCTGGTAACCATGAGATTATTCCAAACCACTCTGTTGAAAGGATTTTGAAACAAATAAACAAAAAAATAACAACCCCAACCAAACAAAAACCCACACTCCTATTAATGGAATGATGAAGAAACCTGTACTTCTATGGAAATGAGTACCCTTCACCTTATCCCACTGGAGTGAGAGGCTTACAAGGTAGTTGTTTGTTTTTGAAGCAAACCTAAGATTAGAGAAACTCGTCCTTCCCCAAGTCAGCCCTAAGAACTATGTAAGGAATCCAGAGAAAAGATGACTTATCCCTTGAGCAAAACTACAGGCTCAAAAAAGACTTTCTGTTAACAGCAAGATAAGAGAGGCGAGCTGAATTCCTCCTCTGTATCAGTAGCAGGTAGTCCCAGAGACAAAGGATTATTTAAGATTTTAATTTCCATAATGTAGCCTTAAGAAAGGGAACCAAATTCAGACCTTACATAAGCATGAGTGACTCAACTAAAGACTGAAACTGAAACAAGGCATCTGTCTTCCTGAAGAGCTGTGGGTGTTTGAACAATAGTGTATGTGTTTTATGGAGCATGTTTCCTCTGCCCTGAAGGTAAACGTGTGTTCTCCATCAGGATACTGGAGATTCCACCTCTGTAGAAGCACAAACCTCAATTGCCAATTATTAAGATGCAAACCCGCCTAAAAATAAAGTAAAATGAACAGGGTGTAGTTTATAAAGACAATTTATCTACCAAAATTTTTATCTCATAGTAAAAGAGATAAAAAACCCCCATAAAACTTCAAAGAACTTCATACTGTTGGCTCCTAGCAACAGAACTGCAAGCCACATTCCCGTATCTTGCACAACCACCTACACCAGCCTCCTGAAATATGGAGCAGGCAGCAGCTTCCGTGCCAGATTGGACATAGGTAGCAAAACCAAGAGCGACCAATATCCATTTACCAGGGCTCAACAAAGAGAAGACAGACATTGAAATGTCATTTGCAGATGGGTGATGACCTATGCAGGTCATGTAGAGAAGTTACTTCACAAGCCAAGACTGATTTTGCTGCCCATCTACTCTTTTTCTTCAAGAATGCAATGTAAAAAGAATATTGGTGACTTGGCTACATTCATCCTATAGTCCCAGACAGGACTGTTGGCTATAAAATCAGAGGACTGAAAAAGCAGACTAGGATCAAGACACAGAACTACAGCAATGGAAGAGGACATATTTCTAGAGATGACGCAGAAAACCCCAATGTATAAACAGGGACAGAAGAAAGATGATTAGTTATCTGTCACTCCAGTTTTAATATTGGAATGAGAAACCATACTCAAGATATCAGCCAGTCCTACACTGGAAAAAGACTTGGAGACTGTTGGCATAGTGATTAATAAGCACTGGACTGTTAGAGAGCTCAGGACTTGCTCCCTTTCTTGGTGTCTTTGCTGAAGGCACATAATTCTCTTTGGTCTTGCTAAAAATTTTTGGAAAACAACTCATGAAACTGTTATAGGGGCCCGATTAGTGCCCAAATCCAGGCAGACCATTAGGCCAGAAAGAACTCTAGAGGCTTACTTCTTCCTAACATATAAAATATGGCTTCATGATTTCTAATACTGACTGCCTTTGGTAATCCTGCTGGCAGCATGAGCAAGTTAAAGGCAAAAGCACCTGAAAGTCAGGAGTCTCTATTTTAAAATCCTTCCATAGATTTTTCAACAGAATGGCAAGATCTGTCCTGAAATGAGTACCTCAGGATTTAATTGCTTACTCCTTCTGGGTTGGTACAAAGAAGGCAAACAGGGTCCTTCTTTAAATTCCACAGAGCAAGACAATACAAACTGTATCAAATCATCAGCTCAAAATTCTGATACTCAGGATTCTGCACTATTAAAAGTGAGAGCTGAAGCATAGGAAGGTTTCTTAGTTTCTTCAGATTACATTTTCCTCTAAACAAAGCTGACCCTTTGTGGGGTCAGCGATGCTGTTCCTACAGAACATACACGGGTGGCAAAGGAGGGAGCCCACACCAAGCAGAGCTTATCATGATTAGAATATTCAGGTCAAGTGCACTTAGCCAACAACCCACTCAAACCCTGCACAAGATAACAGCTGATCTGCATGCAAAAACACTGTTCACACAGATTTTTATCCTTTCTGCTGCATCACGTAAGCATACAACGATGGAGAAGAGTACAAAGGCCATACAGGCTTGCTCCAGCCCTGCCTCTTTCAGAAGATCAGGGTCTCAAAACCCAGATTTCCTGCAAAACCACCAAAGCACCAGAATTCTTTATATGTTTCATTCTCTGGTGATTTGCTCTAAGTTACCCACCTCAAAAAAGATCTAAAACTGTTTGGTTTGCTTCAGATTGAACAACTCTAACAAAACTTGAGCTGTTCCCAAGGCTAGAAGAAGATTCATATTGACCCCACAACAAAATTTCTAATGAATCCTCTCAAAAGCTTTTTAACCTTGAGTTTTGAGGAAGGAACCCGAAATCTAGGAAGAGGAGAGTTTTCAAAGGAGGAGTAAGCAATGGGAAGAGCAGAAGTCAACCTGACAAAGTCTAGCAAATTGTAAGAACCTCAAATTAATTTGCAGTAGAATCACGTTAGGATTTAATTACCTTCTGTGGAGACTGCTGGATACAGCACACACAAGGGATCAGTGTAGCTCAGCTGTGAGGGATGTGTTCAGCCATACACAGGAGATAAGCTCGAGGAGGCTCAGCTGTGAACCAGGTTTTCCCCATACCAGAGGACACCTGTCACAGGGCCTGCAGAGCCTGTCCAAGTGCAGCCTTCCTGTGAGTGCCCTCTCTAGCACTGGCACACTACCCAGGTCAGGCAGTGCCACCTTGCTCCACAGCAAGCACTTTGGGAACAGAGAGAGGATGAAACATCACTGCCAGATGTCAGTGCCTTCCGCCCTGGAACACGTTCAGATCCAAAATTACATCTGTGATGGATCTTTAATAATGTCTTAAATGCAAAACTGAGTACTCAGAAGTTAGGAATTTTCAGAATTGAAGTTTTTGGGATAAACTTAAAGGCAACCGTTACTGCAGTAATAGACTGTTTTCCAAATTTTAGTGAATTTGTTTTCACAACCTGTTAAGTGAAGTGTTTTAGTCATATCTTACAGGGAAAAATACTGAAGGAAAGATAGGTTAATATGAAAAGTACCCACTAATTTTGAAAGCTTAATCTAAGGTGTCGATTTTTGCTTTTCCTAATACCCAGTGTTATACAATACTATAGAACAGTGTTGTAGAACAGCTCCCATTAACTTTGGTTGCATGTACAAATGTTCCGTGTTTCTGCTAGTAAGGCTCACTTTCAAGTCAGTCAAAAGGAAAATGAGAAAAATACGTTATTTTCTATGGTGAAAGTCTGCATAAATAACTTGCCTAGGCTCTTCCCAGGCAAAGAGGGACTGTGAAACTCTGAAAGGCAGCAGTTCTCCACATCGGCATTCAGCAGCATTAAATTGGGAAGCCAGTCTTCCCCTTCCTGTGATCTGCTGCAGAGCTATCTATGAATAAACAGAGGTTCTGCAATACATATCATCAGTCACTGTGGAACTGTAACTTGTCCTTTGAGTTGATTGGAAATATAAAACAGTTGAAAGTCATTAATTCTGTGCATCAAGTGCTATGCCTGCTTGTAATGAAAGACAGCAGAACATTAACATACCCACACTGCAGGCACGCGAGTTCTTTCATTACATATACTTTCAGTGTTTGACTGATGATTTCTTAACACAGTTGTCACATGTTCTCCTGCTTTTTTGAGAATGTATTTTCCTTGACTTTTAAAGCAATAGTCTGCTTGCCCATTAAGTTTTGCTCTTCCCTCTAGTCCTTCCTCTTGCATTTCCAGTAGCCTTCCCAACCACTCCCAGCCACTCCCCTTCTGTCTGCCTGTACATAACCTGTACCTATCACAATCCTCTTACTTCCCTCCTCTCCAAAGTTTTGCCCTTGAGTAGCCTGCATTAGAAGCTTGCAGCTACCCTTTGCAATGTGTGTACCCATAAGACTGGTCATCTGAAAGCACCAGACAGTACCACTACCTGTGCCACGTGCTCAGAGGATCTTTGAAGATTTTTCAGCAGAGTGGTGATTTCAGAGCATCTGAAGAGGTTCCAGTAGTGGAAGGTGCTGACACATGGCAACGATGCTCCCTCCATTTCCAAAGTGTGTGCTGCAGAGTGAGCCAGCACTGGCTGGTGCTGGTGAGAAATGCCTTCTTGTATGGCAAAACCCAGTTCACAGCTGCCTCGTGCACAGCTGAGCCTCCTCAAGCTCACCTCCTGCGCCTGGAGTGGGATGGCTGCACACATCCCTTCCAGCTGAGCTCCACTGATCCCTTGTGTGCCCACAACACAGACTTTGACTAGCACCAGCACTTCAAAGGTGAGAAGTAGAAGCCTGCATTTGATTCAGCACTCCACCACAGGAAGCAAACAAAGTAGAGCACAGAAAAGATGTGCTGTCTCGAGTGAACATCACTAGAAAGAACCGCTGCAGTGTTCTCAACTGTATGGAGCTGCTTGAAAAGAGCTGAGACACAAAGAAAGCTGTGTTCTCTGTAGCAGCTCAGAGTAGTGAATGCAGCTATAACTAAGAGTGAATCACTTTATGCTGGGATGTGGCAGAGACCAGGAGACAAAATCAGTTATATTGATAATGAATGATGATTTTCTACTATCACTGTATGAAGTATGTATGAAGCTGTATGAAGCAGTTTCTGCTGATACATCCCAAGTGAACTGTGCCATTCCCACTAACTTACAGAGTTCAGCAACATCCCAGCTTCCTGTTAATCCTCTGGATGAATCAGACACATTTCAGTACCAATGACAGACATAACATGTTTCTATACGTATTCTTTATCACCTGTAACCACACCTCCGTTACAAATGTGGCTCATGTTACAGATGAGGTCAGAAGGCTGAATAAGAATGGCAGACTGAAGTTGAATGTGAGTAAAATAAAGGTGGTATTAGTGGGCTGACATAAACAGTTTAAAGTGTTTGCATCACTGCATCACCTTACTTGGATACTTCAGCCTGTGAATATGGAGTGTTCCTGGATTCTGGGTTAATGCCAAGCTCCCATAAAGTAGTGTTTGTGTCATGCTTCCTACAGTCACTCTGGCTTGGAGAGTCTGTCCCAAGCTCTAAATCTGGATCACGCCAAGTCTATGATCACTGCTTCAAATGACTGTCAATTTGTCTTTGGCTAACTTCTTCCCAAGGAATAGAAGATTTGCTAAGGAGCAACAATAGCCAGGCCTGATGGGTTCAGGGCAGGTTTCTATAGTATCAGTCTCACACCCCCGTGTTTTGGAATGTAAAAGATTTCATCCCTTGTGAGAAGCTCACCATTCATCAGTACAAAAACCCACTCAAATGCTGCTGGTTATGTGTTATCCCAGAAAGCATTCTCCATTACTGACAGGAATGAATCAGTTAAGCACTGGAAACAACATGCCAAAGTATTTGCTAGTCTGACACTGGATGAGCAGGTAGCCTCTCCCCCTTCCCTATTGTTCAGAATGAGTTGATGGAGTGTAACACCTGCTCCCACTCCCCTCCTTTTTTTTGTGATATTTTTCCCCAGGTATGCTATGCTTTGGACAGACAATGCCGTCTTACCCAACTTGTGAGCTTTTGAGATGAAGCTCTGCTGGTAGAGAAAAGCACTTAAAAATTCAATTTAAACCTACACTATGCAAGATCCAAATTAACATGGACTGACAAGCCAATTTTGGTGCAAGAACTACGCTGACTGAGAAGGAAGAAGAGAGACAGACCCGACTGCTGCTGTACATAAGATCACTTTTTCCTTCCAAAATGTGTAAGGTTAACATTACTTTTTTTGCCACCACATTTTGCAGATAATCACTACAAAATGCCATTTGATGATCCTTAGTTTTTCTCTCAGCCACTGCTAAACAAAACAGCTATTTACCACATAAATACAGTGCATTCTCAGCTTCCAACATTAAATTGCACCACATTGTGAGCAGTTAATCAAACTGGTCCACTTTAACACACTCCATTTATAATAAACTTTAGATGTGAGTTGAGGTAATTTTTGAATATGTTAACTACCACATTAATTACACGTGGTAATTAAATTAATAAATTAAAAAATATTCACTCTAATCAAGCCAGTCTAACAGGGTAACAGTATCAGCACCCAAAAAATATACAGACATGCAAAATTTCCAAACTGTTGCTCCAGCCATTACCCTTATTCCTTTTGAGACTGACATGGGTTTTCACAAATAAATCTGGTGAGAGAATGACAGCTTGAGAAAAATATACTTAGGTATGACCTCTTTAAATATGCATCACCCAGTGATGAGGAGTTGGCTGTTACTTTTTTCCCACCCTTCCAGTTGTAACAAGCATTATAAAAATGCACATACAGAAAAACTTCTACAACACACCCAATACAGCAGGAAATACAAGTCCATAAGGAAAAAGTTATCACAGGGTTCTTTCAATTTTAGACTGTATGCCCAAACAACATGTCCTTTAACATATGAAAAATGAAAACTATCAGAGTGAAATTGATTCAGAAAAGAAGAATCTTGTAACCTCTAAGTCACCATTTCAGATATATCCAGGATTAGAAACTCTTATCTGATAAGACATTTAATTGCCTCTCAACTGATTTGGAAAGAGCTAAGTAATTTCCTTACAGACAAGAATCCACATTACTAATAAACATTCACCATTAGACCTGATACTGCTGATGTTTTGATATACTCCACCATTGCAATGTACAGTGGTGAAGAATTCATCCTCAAACTGAGAGAAGGCTCCCAGTTCAGAGTTTTGTTCCAAGAACTGTGCAGAAGTGGAACATTACTGCTGTTCACCTCAAATTTGTTCAGTATACAATAGGAGGACTTCACTATTTGGGACTGTCATTATAAATCTGCATGTTTTTAGAAGCATAAAATGTATTCCATTAAAAGCAGCTGTTTCATGAGCAGCACACTAGTGAAGCTTTGTTTCTACATGACTGGTATCCCTGCACTCTTTATCAGAGTATCCACAGCTTGCCACTGTCCTCTATAAACTCATTCCAAAAGCCCTCCAACCTCCCTAATATTTCCACACCTCTTCATAAATTCCTCCCTTTCTCCCCTGTGCCTCAGCTAGTGCCTTCCACATTCCCTAACCTCACCAGCCCACAGCACTGTACACTTTCTCCTAATTACCCTCAGGACAGGAGACACTACCTACTGCAGCTCGATGCAGCATGGAAGCACCTATGGACTAGCCAGTATGCACATGCCAATTTTCCAGTCAACACACAAAACAGAAGACAGCTGTTTAGCTCCTCTGGCACCTTCTCCCCCAGAGAAGAAGTGGTAGGCACTTATTTTGGTTTCCTCTCTCCCACCCAGTCTGACCTTTGTGAAACTTTAAAGAGCTCTTGAAGAAACTTTGAGATGTCTATGCCATTGCCAAATTTGGCTGAAACCTACTAAAGCTGTTGAAATGGAATTGATAGAGTGATTACACAAGCTTTCTTTCCTTTGTAGAGTAGGCTAAAATCCCATTAACAGTCTTACTTATGTCATCCCGTCATTCCTATTCTTCATTTAAAAATAACGGTTTTATTCTACTGCATTAGCTTATGTAACCCACCCCTGAGCCAAAGTAGTTGAAACTTTCATTCTGTATTTATTAAATTATTTAGCTAGTTAGCTATTAAGTGTGTGTGCCTTTCTACACACTTGTCCATTTTAAGGTACTTGATGTTACGAAAAATAACATCAAGAAGATCAGTGAAACCAAACCAAATGCACTTCATTAATGAATATCCCCCCAAAGTTACCAGACTGGTATCATTGCAGGCAAGAACTGAACTGCTTTTTCTCTAGCAAACTGTCAGCTGTTCTCATGGTTACAGTTCTAGGAATTTGGAATGACAGGTCACAGTTATGAAAATGAGTAGACTTATTTGGCATCTTTCTATCTAGTAAATAACATTCTCCTATAAAGAGGACAAGAGGCTGCTGTACATTATCAGTGTGTTCATTCTCTGTGAAAATCACTTTTTAAAGCCTCTGTCCCAACAAAGAAGGTGCTAACCAGACTTCGTGTTTCTTAAAACTGCTCATTCACAGAGTGAAGACAAAAATATGTAACTCTTGTACTCTCTCCATTACTATAAACGCACCACTGGTGTTTTCACTGCAAGATTCAGCTGTGTATATACACCTCCCAGATGGCATGAAGCAAGGCTACAGAAGTGCTTCCCATTTAAATGCAAGCGAAGGCAGGAATGTTAGCTTTTGCCATAGGGTAAAATCTATTCTGTCAATCGGCTATTTAAAAAATAACCAATATTTTTTCTTTTAAGTTAACTGCCAAGATTTACAGAGCTCCAAATAAGGCATTTCCATTAGCACAGCTTTGCACAACTGGTTTTCACTGAACCCCAAGCTGAACAAACAGGACAGCAGCAGAATAGGCTTCTCTCATACTTCTATCCCTTCATTGTTGGAAGGGGCTTCCTTCAGGAAAGCCAGGACAGCCCAATTTCCAAGCCTCTGCTAATTACTGCAAAATGGCATGAATAACTTATGCAGAGAAACTGGAACACCACCCACTGAGCTTCTCTCAAAGGTGGGCCTGCCCAGATGCAAACGGCACGCGGTCCCAGCGGAGCCAGGCTGGGACTGCGCTGTCACACCGTCAGCCATCGGTCCCAAGGTATTCACTGCCCCCACACGGGCCCTAACACTCAAGGGACATGCCCACGTACTGTGCTCAAAAAGAAACAAAAATTTAACATTGTCATGAAGTGTCAATCCATCCAACCCAGAATGCTCTGTGAAACACTTAACTGAATCACTCATCCTCTGGGAAAGTTGTTTGCCAGGTGAACTGCCAAGGAGAACTGTCCTCCAAGGAATACAGTCAGAGAGACAGCACACCCAGGCACCATCCTGGGGTTTAAGGCTTGAGAACTCCAGGGCAGCAAGCCCTGAACACAGAGGCTCCTGAGCTTCCCATCTCACACACAGTCCTGCACAGGTAGCTTGAGAGCCCACAATATTTCAGACTCACCTGGGTCTTGATCTCCAGGTCAACAGCAGAGAGGCCTGGGAGGGCCTTCTTCAGCTTAGGTCTCAGGTTCCTGGGTCTCCAGATGGAAGCCTTGAAGCTCTGATAACAGGAACATTATCAGAACTTCTACTCCCACAGTTGAAGACCTGGGCAAGTTTCCAAGGTCCCTGGTAGGCACTGGGGAGCCTGGCAGGCTTGACAGCCCAGCAGTTCTCTGAGCACTGGTCTGAGCTTAATCGTAAGGTGCCAGGCTCCAAATTAACTTCTAACATTTCCAGAGAAAAGTCTCAGGGAATTCCCCAACAGAAGAGAAATTTTAAAATGTCAAAATTTCCCATGAATTAGGAAACAGTAACTTTGGCCCACCTCTGATTTCAGTTTCCTTCAGAAAAGTCTCTATCCTTTTTGTTCCATTCTTTGAACAAGCCTTCAACTATTAAAATACACTGAAAACAATAAATATGAACAAAATGTTCCAAATTGCCTCTAAATAAAATCTTCAAAATATAAAACCGTTCCTTAGGTTATCCTAAAATTTGCAGTTACTTTCACTTGCATGTGCCTACCTTGAACCCAAAGCCTTCCATTCTAAACTAAACATTCATCCTGCCTCAAGATTTACAAGCTGAAAGGACACATCCTGTAAAGCTGAACCCCCAGAGTTTCAAAGCATAGACTCCAACTTTGGCATGGTATGAAGTCACTGCTTTGCTAAAGAAACAAGCGTGGACAGCTGAGTGCAGGGGTCACAGCCTTGCCCAGTAACAAAAGACATCAATCACAAGAACTGTCCTGGATGCCTCCAGGCATTGGGGAGCAAACAGTGCGGCCACCTGAGATGACAGGCAGAGCACCTGACCACAGGAGAAACAGCAGATTCCTGGGATTTGAGCTCTTGGTGGGTAATGCAGAAAGGAAGGGAGGGATGAACCACATAAGCAGTCACTGAGCAGGTGAGCCCACTTAATTTATTAGGTAGTGCCATGAAATTCTGCTGGTTTGGAGTCCTAGGTACCAGTCCCTGCTCCGGTTTGACAACTTGCCAGAGAAGGGATAATGAGGTAAAGAAAATCAGTCAGAATGCAAGAATGCAAGTTTGCCCCATCTTCCCCTACACTGCAGGTATGAAAATGTAACTCAGCCTTTTAAAACATCAAGTATTTTACTTGAGTTGAGGGAATACCTACTTTACCAAGGAGGCATTAACCAGTCCTGCACTAAACTTTAGAAAACTGCAAAAACCTTTTCAAAAACTGAGTTATTACAATACTATCAAAGTTCTCAATTTCACACGCACCTAAATGAACAGGACAGTCTCTCAGAGTTTAAAACATTTATAATACAGGTATTTTTAGTTTGTCTATAAATCAGTGTTAAAGATCTTCTTATTTTAATATTTTATTTTCTTGTAATTAAAAGGTGGCTATAAAGACCTCCTAAAAGAAAGGAGTACCACTCACATCCACTTATGCTGTATTACATACATGCATGTCAGACTACAGGGAAGGATACACTCCCAATCATTTAGGTCTCAATATTGCCCTCAGTACCAATGACTTCAAAGACGCAGAAGCATAATCTTTGAGATAGCACAGCTTCTTATCTGAAGAATCAGTTTTGCTTCAGTCTATATTCACAGTTTAATCAGATGCCATGATGCCACCTCAGAGTTCTCTTACTGCTGAAGTGTCATCACTTAATTCTTGCTCCCCATTAAGCAAACATAATGCAATAGCAGGGATATTGAATAAAATGATCCTATGGCCCTTTATTATCTTTAATTTCTATTCTCCTGCTATTTCCGCAAAATTCCATAGCATATATTTTAGAAAAGAAAGCAAAAAAACCAGTAATTTTTTCCCCTGAAAACCAGATTCTATCTCAGAATCAAAAGTACAAATTAAGTATTATTATTACAGGTTTCTTGATACTCAACATGACGAAGTACAAAACCTTGGAGTTTTCTTCTCTACCAAAATGAGGCCACAAGTTGATGCAAACAAAACCAATATTGTGCACAGCATTTTAGTTCCTGTACCATGTGTCCTCTAAAGTAGCAAACCCACAATTACCATGAGAAAAGTCCAGCTGGAGGTATCACCTACAAGTTGCATTACGTCTTCATTATACATTTTTTATCAAAACATATGTTCTGCTTGAAAACAATTCAGCACCAATGAGTTGGCAGTAGAACAACAATTTAAGCTGCGGTGTCAATGAAGGTGGGAGGGGGAATTCACTAAAGCTACATTTTTCAGGTACAAAAGCCTGAGAAGCACGCTGAATGGAGTCAGGCAAATACACATCAAAGATCACGAAAAAGCAACTAAGCATATGCCTTTCATCCACTTCGTGGATGAAAGCAGCCAAATTACAGAGGGGATTTACTGAGAAGAATGTGCTGCTGCCAGAATGGACAAAAGCATGCATTCTATCCATTCCAAGCTCCTCCCCATCTCCTGTCATGCTCACAGCAAGAAGCGGCTCAAAACTTGACAACCACAGACTCAGGACTGAAAGAGACAAAAAATACCTGCTGGGAAATGCCTGGAAAATTTTTATTTTGAGCATCTGACACAGGAGACTGGAAAAAAGAAAAAACAACCCACTTATGACCAAAAAACATCTCCCCATATTCCTGGGACATCAAGTACAATTCCACAGCAGAAAGAAATAGCGCACACCTGGCCGGGTTTTTGAGGAGCCCACGTGCAGACGCGCTTTTCCAACAGGCGCAGCAGCCTGTGCACCGCAGCGCACTGCTGCCGACCCAGGACAGGAGTTTCCCGGAGTTTGCGTGGAGTTGGGTCACAGAAACCTCACTCCAAGTAGGAGCAACTAGTGGCCCCTGAGGAGCCCCGCAGGAGCCCAGCTGCCCGGCCAGGCTGGCCCGGGGAGGGGGCAGTGCGTCCCGGGCGAACCGCTCACCCCGCGCCCCTACCTGGCTGGTGTCCTCGCCGTGCTCCAAGTGCACGATGCCCTGGCTCCTACACTCCGTGTCGCTCAGCACATCGTCCTCCGAGTCCTCCAGGAGGGACGAGGAGCCGGTAGAGGAGACCGAGGAGTTAGACAGCCTGCGGGACTGCAGGTGCAGCGAGCTGCCCGTCCTCAGCCCGCCGCCCTCCGGCCGCGCCGGCCGCGCCTGGGGGCTGCCCTGCGCCTCCTCGCTCTCCTCGGCGGTGACGGTGAGCCGGGGGATGACGGGCGGCAGAACCCCGTTCGGGGGTCGGCAGCCCCTCTTCGGCCGGTCGGGCAGCTGACGGGCGGCGGCGGCGGCGACGGCGGCGCAGCGAGCCTCGAAGAGGGAGCAGAGCTCCCCCACGGTCAGCCGCTTGGCCCGGCTGAGCTCCGGGCTGCTGTGTAGCCCCGCGCGGGGCTCCATGGCGGGCTCGGCGCCGGGCTCCTGCCGAGTAGCGCTCCAGGACCGGCGGCCGGAGGCGTGCATGGGGGAGCGCCGCGCCGCCGCCGGGGAAACTTCTTTGTGGCTCAGTCAGTCTCCCGCGGCTGCCCGGAGCCCGGCGGAGAGGCGCATCTCCAGCCCGCCCTGCCCGGGCAGCTCTGAGTCACCCGCGGCGACAGCCCGAGGCTGCTACCGTGCCCGCTGACCGGGCGCCAGGGCCATGGGGGCGCGCTGAGCCCGCCCGATCGCCCGCCCGCCGCCACCGCCCCGCTCCGCCTCGGCGCTGAGGGGAGGAGCGAATAGAGTCGAGCCGCGCCGCGGGAGCCCCTGCCCGCCCCTTCCCGCTGTCGCCACCGCCACCACCCTTTTGGTTTCGCTTTCCCTGCGGCGGCCCCCTGGGAGCGGCCTGGGGGTGTCCCGGTGCGTGCCCGGGTGTGGCGCCGGCGCCCGCGCCCGCCTTACCTCGGCACGCCGCCGCTCCCGCCCGCCGCCCCTCGCCGGGCCGCGGCTCCCCGGGCACGGCGGCTGCGCAGCGCGGCGCGCCCCGGCCGCCCGCGGGCCGGAGGGGCGGCGCGGTCCGCCCAGCCCAGCCCCGGCTGGGACGCGGGGGAGGTGGCCTTTGGTGCTGTCTGGGGATCTCGACCCCCTCAGGGCTGCCCGTGGCGTTGTGGGGGCCGTGTGTGACCCTCCCCTCCGTTCGCGTGACACCGGGGGGCACCTCCAGGCCTCCGGGACTGCCGTCGCGGGACCGCGGCATCCCGGGGTGGCTCGGCGCACCCCGCGGGCGCGGGGGTGTGACTGGGCTGTCACCAGCCCGCGGGGACCGGGTGGCAGTGCGTGAGTGACCTCGCGGTGCCAGCAGCTGAGGGTGTTCCCCCGGCCGCGCTGGGCGTCCCCACGCCTCGCTGTAGCATCCCCGGCGGGCTGCGAGAGCGTGTGACAGGGGCTTGGGGCCTCTCGGAAAGCCCGACTTGTCCGTCACACCTACTGAGCAGTCCTTAATCAGGTTGCCTTAAGCCGCCGGTTGCTGCGATACCCCAGCCCCCTCTACGAATGAATTTCAGCGTTTGACACCCCCTGCCTTGGTACTTCTTGCCTGCTTAACTCCCACTCTTTACCTAAAATGCAACCCGTGCTGGGCTGCGGCATGTGTTGTAATTGTAGCTATTAAGACCTTTGGAACAGGAAAGGCGTTCTACCGTAGGATTACATCAGTTGAAATGATTACTAAAATTAATAATTTTGGAACCAAATGCTAAAGTCTTCAGCTGAGTTTTTGCTCATTTATCTCATTGTTTCCTTGTACTCTCCCATCTGCCTCTCACCATCTGCTCTCTCTTGCCTGGTGCTTGGGTTGGGAGCTCCTTGGAGAAGGGGCTGTGGAGCTCCACACGCAACACAGTCCCAGCCACGGCTGGGACTCCTCCCTCTGGTGATGCTATAAATAATTTGTTAACCTGTTTTGTGATTCGGTCAGATTATTTGACTGCAGCTGATTATTTTAGAGCCTGATGTTGCAGGTTACCTTTGAAAAAGCCTGTTCCAAAAGGCACCACACAACACGCCTTCTCCTGAGGTGGCTGCTGTGCCTCTCACGGGGCCCACAGCTTGTGAATGTTCAGGAGCAGACAGGAAGGCAGCTGGGAAACTTAATAAATAATCAGTCACCTTTGGATACTTTTCTGGAATTAAGTGGTGCCTAGACAGGAGTTTGGGCAGTCTGAAATTTCAGCTGAAATGGCCCATTCTTGTGGTGGACGTAGTCTTGTGTAGAAGCAGTTGTGGGAGTTCTCCCAAGGTGGCGGGGAAGGCAGGGCTGACAGCTGCTGCCAAATATGTGAAAACACAACCAGTAAAGTGCAGAGTAAAATGGTTGGCAGTGCAACTTTTCTCCAACAGGCAGAGAGAAAACCAAAGCACCTGTAGGAGGGTATTCCTTCATGGTAGACTGTAATGGATTTAAGTCCTTTCTGAAAGAAGATAGTCAGCACTTTTATTATTAGTTTTTGCAATTAGTTTCAAATTACACGTAGCAGAAAGACAGTCTCAAAACATGAAAATTGATTAGACCTAGTATATACCTAAAGTCATAACTGTTTAATCAAAACCATGACTTTATAATTGATGGTTTAATAAGAATACTCAGTGATAAATTTATAGATAGAACAGAAAATGCAGGGGGCATTTTTAAATGGGTATCCAAGATTATATGCACACACACGGGTTGGACCCACACAACTCATTTATGTCACTGTGGCAGCTTCTATCTCTAGATAAGCAAGCTGGAAAAATATATTTATTCACAGGAGAGGGGTTACGTATGAGCTTTCACATGTCAAACAGGAACCCTCCAGGAGAGCCCTGCTGCATGTGGAAGGACATTTCAGTTTCCAGTCTCTTTTAGCCGTTGCTCTGTCTGCTGATTCTGCAATTACAAGATTATATGTGGTCTATGATTAAGAAACCTTATTTAGGAAACCTTAACCTTGGCAACGGTTCTGGGACTACCAACTCAGTTCAGTTATAAAATACCATTTTTAAGATTTTACTTTCAACTAATGAAGATGGAAACAAAAACATGCAATGCATTTTTGTTTTAATAAATATATGTATAAAATTTGTTCTTTTAATAATATTGATTAGTGATGATTGCTTGGATAAGATTAGATAGGTATAATTGACTTCTTTTATAGCATAGCAGCTGTAGAGAGCTACTGACCTCTGAAGTCCGCATAAGATCTAACTCAAAGTCTTTCAAGGCTACCTGGAAAATAAAGAGATTCTTCAGTCAGTATCACCAAATTTCCTTTTAAGTGTACAGCTGTTTTAACAAAAGGAATGGTACTGTGTGTCCCAGCAAAGTGCTAGTGACTTGTACTTTTCACTTGTGAAATCCTGCACTCCTGACAGGACAGGGCTGCCAGCGTCCACTAGTGATGCTTGCCAAGAGTTGGCTCTGATAAGATACAGATAAGTATGTCCCTGTTTTACAGGTGGGTAAACTGATAGACAATACATGAGTTGGCTACAGACATACAGCTAGTCAGGGGCAGGAACGGGGAGCTTCGAATTTTCTCTGTGCTACTGTAACTGCCAGATCACTTTCCCAGCTCCAGGGGTGAAGCGTTTTGCTTATCGCAGTCATTCTGATTCATATCGGTACTGCTGCGCACTGCCAGGGTTTCACATTTCACACACGCCTGCTACAAAAACAGCTTTCTGCCTTTATTTATATTGGCAAAAATAAAGGTCTATTTCATTCCCATGAAATCCCTTTCTAAACATTCTTATCCTTAACATATTGCTTATTTCTACTTCCTTTCAGTTTGCATTCCCATAGGGTGTCTAAGCCTTGACAATACGGAGGCAAAGATGCGATGGACAATTCTAAACAGATTAGAAAGATTTCACGAAGACAGCAGTTTAAATATGATCTAGAGGGGGGCTTTGGGTTTAACTTGGCCTGTGCAGTACATACATAGTTGTTCACCACCCACATGAGATTTCTTGGAGACCTTAGAGCATGACAGCTGAGAAGCGCCACCTTCTTGAATTCTGTGCTGAGCATGACCTCAGAATGCCTAGGAAGTACTGGAGAGCTGCAATTTGCAAGTCTCTCTTGGATGCAACAAACACAAGCATTTATTCCTAGGTGTAATATCTCTGAAAGACATATAACTGGGGGGAAAAGGAGTTGGGTGTGTTTTTATACAGGAAGGCCCTTTTCCCAAAACTGGAAGAAAGGCACATGGCCCGAGTGCTGGCTGTGCCTAAGGCAAGATCCCAACTCACCCACAGCCCTTCATGCCTGAGGCAGAGGTTCCCCTCCGTGGCTGAGAAGAAGAGCACATCTCTTCCTGGGAAGCCAAGAGGGAAAGCGGTGGGTGGGCTGCCTCTCAGGAGTGGTGTCAGGAGCAGCTGTGCCGAGGGATGTTGCTTCTCTGCACAGAGGAGGTGGGAGCAGAGCAGGTGATGGGGTGGCCAGCCCAGTGGAGCTGGCAGAGGAGCAGCAGCAGGGACAGCAGGCAGCTTCAGAGGCTCAACACCAGCTCCAAAGGGGCTGGGAATCCTGGCTGTGTGTTTTAGTTGTTCTCTCTTTGCTGCTCCTTGCTAAGTGAGCAAGTTAGTGCATGTTACAATCACATCCTCTTTTTGTCATACAAACACAGCCAGATCAAATTATTCAAGTACTCAGCTGCTGCATGCAAGAGGAGACTCCAAACACGGGTCATATGATGTGAAAACAATTGCTGCAATAAGTGGGAGCTCCTTATTTCTGGGATTAATTTTTGTAGGTTATTTGCCAAATTTCTCTGTGCAAGGCATGGGGTCTTTTTGATATTAATTCTCGTCACCTAAGAAATGAAAGCCATATTAAAAAAAAAAAAAAAAAAAAAAAAAAGAATGTCTTTTTACCTAAGAAGCAGCAAAACATTAACTGATCTAAGTTTAACTGATCTAAGGATCAGACGAACCTGCAGGAAAGAGACAATAAACTATGAAGGTCCCCTCGTGGCTGGAATTAAAATTACATTTCCAAGTCATGCCTGCACAAAGTACCCCCGACTATTCAGCTGCCTCACATACTTAAACCGAAGAGAGGGAGACAACACACCTCAGGTACAGCCAGATTCCACTGCCCCCGGGGAAAAATGGTTGCAAGTGTTTGAGATCATGAGGTGATAGCACCGTATCAGTGAGAAAAGACACAAAGGACGAGGCTGGAGGGGAGGAAGGAGTGTGCACAGCACACTCAACAAATGACTCACAGTGGTCTGCTGGTGTATAGAGCACAGGGTTACTCTATAAGGAAGGATAGGGAAGTACTCTGGGAAGAAACAGCTACACAGGAGGTGAAGATTACAACAGAGGGAAAACTTGGGAGAAAAAATATTTTTCTCCCACATCTGCACCAGCTGGTGCTGCAGGCAGTTGCTGTTCTTCACCATGAAAGAGGAAGAGAAAGGCCTTTTCTTCTCACTTCCCTCTCACTACTTTCATCCCTCACATTCTTACCGCTGGCCTGGGGGCCAACATATCCAGGGAATAAAGTAAAATGGGTAAGGAGAAAGGGCCCCAGGTATAGTATTCATGATGGGAAACCTGTGCTGAAAGGAGCAACCAGGTAGCAGCATCACTGGCTGCAGGTTGTTGGTTTGGCATGTGAATTGTGTGCTCCCTCCTCAAAGTCCCCGTAGATCCGCAGAAGAGCATCTGAGATTCTCTCATGGTTTCTGCTTATGTTTTCCCTGTTCTTGCCTTAAATAAAGGATTTATCTTCCACAGCTGGCATTTTAGCAGAAAATCCACACAAAAATGTTGTAACAAAATAAAAGGAATTCTTGCTGTCATGTGTTTGAGATGATTACAGGTAACACTCCCTAACAAACATGTTCCTCTTAGTTCCCTGTGAACTGATTGTGAGAACTTCAGAATGAAGGTTTGATTTAAAGGCAATTACTCCAGTGAAGCCACTTCTTAGATTTACACTTCAAGTAAGCACAGTTGTTATTTTTGACCAGCCTTTTGTAACCCCTCAGAACACTAGGATGTATTTGCCTGTATTTGTAGTGACGCTTACATCAAATTTTGTGGATTTACTCCTGGTTTATAACAGTGTAAAGAAGAGGGGGGTATGTTTCGTTGTGAATACAGACAGACTGTTTCAAGAAGTTTAATTTCACCTGTTCATCCTGCAATCTGTGGGCGTGCTTAAAGAACAAATCATAGTTCTTCCCTGTCATTAAAAGACATCTCAGCAAAAGGCTATTCCACTTCCAAGACATTTAAATGAATAAACTGTTGTGGTGGTTCGGCCCTGGCTGGATGCCGGGTGCCCACCAAAGCTGCTCTGTCATTCCCCCTCCTCAACTATACAGGGAAGAGAAAATATAATGGAAGGCCATGGGTTGAGATAAAGCCGGGGAGAGATCACTCACCAATTACCATCATGAGCAAAATGGACTAAACTTGGAGAAATTAATTGAACTTGGAGAATTAATTGAATTAATCCTGCAAGTCCAATTAATTTCTCCAAATTGGACTAGGACAACAAGAAGTAAAACAAAACCTAAAAATTACCTTTCCCCACACCTTCCTTCTTCCTGGGCTTTATTTTTTTCTCAATTCTTTACCTTCTTCCCACCAGAGATGCAGAGAGATGGGAATGGGGGTTATGGTCACTTCATCACATGGTTTCTGCCACTGCTTCCTCCTCAGGGGGAAGACTCCTTCCCATATTCTAGTGTGGGGTCTCTCCCACAGGACTCCTCCACCAAATTCTTCAACATGAGACCTTCCCATGGACCACAGTTCTTCACAGACTGCTCCAGCATGGGTCTCTTTCCATGGGGTGCCATTTTCAGGATCAAGCTGCTCCAGCACGAGTCCACCATAGGGTCACAGGTCCAACCAGCAAACCTGCTCCAGCATGGGCTCCCTTCTCCATAGGTCCACGAGTCTTTCCAGGAGGCTCCTTCAGCCTGGGCTTCCCACCAGGTCACAGCCTCCTTTGGGCATCCACCTGCTCCAGCATGGGGTCCTCCAGGGCTGCAGGAGGATCTGTGTACCTCCCTTGATGTCCATGGGCTGCAGGGACACAGCTGCCTCACCATGGTCTGCACCACGGGCTGCAGGGGAATCTCAGCTTCAGTTCCTGGAGCACCTCCTGCCCCTCCTTCTGCACTGACCTTGGTGTCTGTGCAGTTGTTTCTCTCACACTTTCTCAGTTCTCTCTTCTTTGGCCACAAGTACTTTTGTGCAATAACGCTTCTTTCCCTTCCTGAATGTGTTATCCCAGAAGCACTTCTGCCATCACTGCCCAGCCCAGGCTCAGCCAACAGCAGGTCTGTCGTTGGCAACAGCTGGCTGGCGTTGGCTCCATCAGACACAGAGAAAGCTTCTGGCATCTTCACAAAGAAGCCACACCTGTAGCCCCCATGTATTGCAAACCCAACACAATTATAAAAACCTCAGTAGATTATGGGAAAAAAAACCCTGAGAGTCTGAAATAACTAGATTTTAATGAAGATTAAAGCTAAATATAGTATTTTCCTTAGAAACCATCACTACTAGTATTTATTACAACTATATGGCATGGCAGCTGAATTGAAATAACCTTTTAATGAAGGGTGTTACTACATAAATGTGGTCAAAACTTATATCTCAGCAGTCACAGGCTTCTATTTCCCTTTGCAAGAGGGAAATTTCTAGAAAACTCTTAAAACTTAAAAAATTGTTCTTACTGAACAATTGACTACCTGGAGGGTGGAAGTAGGGGAGCTTAGTACACTAAATATTTCTTTTCCCACAAAGTTTCCTTTCCCCAGTTCGTTTGACAGTGCTGCACTAAGAATCAGGTGCATCCTGAAAAGTCATAGACACACTCTAGTGAGATTAATGATGCCACATGAGTGTATTTTTAAGAAAAAAGGTAAGCAGGAATAACTACTAAGCAATGAGCAAGCGGCTTTGTTTTAATGTAAGGGTCTGGTTTGTGCTTGTGTAAAATTACTCAAAGTGGTTTGTAGAGGGGTTTTTAGGATCCAAAGTGCTCTTTGGCATGACCTAACTCCAAGTTAGTGCCAATGTGTCTTTTACAAAGATTACTTTTTCCTCTATATTCCCAGCAACTGTTGGCACACGTATTTGCCCAGCTTTGTGGACTAGACTACAGTATGAAGAAGAACTTGACAGAGATTTTTGTTCACAAGATTTGACTGTTTGCCTCTGGAATCAAATCAAATATAGAATAAAAATAGTAATACAAGAGAGTAAAAAGTAAAATAATTTTTAAAAATACTCAGGAAACCTTTTCTCTGCTGTTTTTTGACATTTCTGTTTCCTAAAATCAAATATTTGCATGCTTTATATTTATTTGCCTGTGAGAAGTGCCTTCTTCACTTGAAGTCATAAGAACAGATTTTGTACTAATATAAGTATGTCCATGCTGTCCCAGTCTTGAAGATGTTTTTCACTACAGGTATCTGGAAATTTTTTAGGCAGAGAGTGTTGCAAAGGAGCACATTCCATAATGACTTCCTCCAGTCAATCATGAACGTGTCGGGGAAAAGGGTGTCCTATGAAATTCACCAGAAGCAGAAGAAATAAAGTACAGGCCGAGAGGCAGCTCCCCAGCCCCGCAGGCAGCACGGGCCGGGCCCGTTCAGCACCGCGGACAGCTCAGGGCCCCGCTCCCCGGGACCGCGCCGCGGCCGCTTCGGCCGAGCCTGAGCCCCGGCCCTCCGTGCGGGCTGCGGAGAGCTCGCTTCGGTAGCGCCAGGCACGGGAGCGCCATCGGTACCACAGCAGAGTTTAAAACCAGCCCCAAACCTAATGGTTGTACTCAGTTACGGTAGTAGTTCTGTCTTCAAAATAGGAAACCCGTATTTCGCCATCATCTTGAAACCCCTAACACCACTGCCACCAGTAATGCCTTTACAAGGTGTCTGATAAGGCTCTTAAACAGTGTCTTGGTTTTGTCTGGGCTAGAGTTAGTTTTCTTCCTAGTAACTGGTACAGTGCTGAGTTTTGGGTTTAGTATGAGAATAATGTTGACAACACACTGATGTTTTGGTTGTTGCTGGGTAGTGCTTACCCTAAGCCAAGGACTTCTCAGTTTCCCAGGCTCTGCCAGTGAGGAGGTGCACAAGCAGCTGGGCAGGGGGGGTAACACAGCCAGGACAGCTGACCCGAACTGGCCAAAGGGATACTGCATACCACAGAACACCATACCCAGTATATAAACTGGAGGGAGTTGGTCAGGAGGTGTCTTTGTCTTTGTTGCTTCCACCCTTGCTAAGAGCACACAGAGTTCTCTTCAGTAACTAAACTGGGATTGTAGATCATTAGATTGGGTTTCTATCTGTTTCTCTTTCCAAGAGAGCAGATTGCTAGAAAAAAGACACTGAAAACAAGATGAATAAACCAACCATTCTTCCTTGTAAGGAACTACATTACTGTGAGTCAGGGGCAGCCAATCTTTCAGCAAATTCTTCTGATTCCTCTGACAGAATAAGCACAGCAACAAAGCATTCCTCCAGCCTCCTGAACTCTAGGTGTTTTCCACCGTTTTGTCTTTTCCATGGGACTAGTTGCACAATTTGTCAACAGTGATGAACAAAGCAGCCCTACAAAAGTACCGGGGGAAAATACTCCATGCTTTTACTGGTATAAATAGCTATTAACATGGCATTTAACATCAAGGAAAAAAATACAGCAAAATGAAGAAAAGTTGTCAAAGGTATTTTATTCATGCATCCAATGCATCGTTGCCTCAGGTAAGTAAAATTTTGCAAGGCTGCCTGATGACTACACAGGAAGCAAAGAAAAACACATGTCCTCTTTGAAAATGCAAGGAGAAGACTTCTGCTTCCCTAATGGGGTTGTTATCAACCTGAGGAAATATTGTTTGGGTTTTGCTCTACAAAGCTGACAAGTGTAACTATTACTTAGTTACAATATTTACTAACTGGAACCTAATATTTTTGTAGAGTTTTTTCTCTGTATATCATTTGGAGTAATAATGAACCCTATTTCTCTTATAATGTTATTAAAGTTCTTTCCAAAGAGCTTGAGAAATTGCTTCTGAGAGCGTAAGCACCTTCAGAAATGGAAAGACTGGGCTGAAATGATACAGAGAGCGCAACTGCAGTTTGTTTGTTGGATTTCATTTTCATTCTAGGAATTGCATTTCCGCCATAGGCAGTTTTTTGTAATTGTCATGAAAACATTTTCACTTTGATACACACGCATATGGATTCCTGGAAAACAATGTTATTGCAGCTTTCATCCTGTTCATCAGAACTTTGGCTGAAATTAATAATGGAGGTATTGAGTTGCCCATTACACAGATAATGCCTGGTGACAGGTTAAATGTTCATATATAACTATGTATCATACCTGTTTTTCATGTTGTCAAATGAAGATAAAACTCATAAAGAGATATTCAGAGAGATTGAATGGATAAACATCTCCCTGAAACAATGACAGCAATTAATCACAGCACACAAATCAAAATGCTTTTCTACATATATTAAAGTGAATAATAACTGTCTTTGTAAGTAATTTTTATATAAAATTGAACCATGAAGTTCAGTTAGAGCTTAGTTATAAATTAAATCCATAATGACATATTTTTCTGCCCAGCTGCAGGCCAGAAAAAGATTTTAAAGGATAGGCTCTCATCATGGAAGAAGCTAAGTGCAGTACAGAAACAAGAAGCTCTTGCTGGAACATCACAGTGTAACTTCCAGTGTCAGCAGCTGGTCAGTCCTCACAACCAAGCGAGTTAGGGAGGGAAGCTTGTGGCAAACCTGTGAAAAAACTACTCGGACAAGAAAGCCACTAGTGGCCAAGTTGAAACTGAATTCTTCTTCCAGGGAAAGGGGAAGATAATCAGAGAGAGAAGGGGAGAGAAGCAGAGGGACAGAAAGAACAGGCGTGAGAGTCTTGAGATTCTCGACAAGACTTCAGGAAAAAAAGAATTGAAACATAGCAGCCTCCAAGAATTTCTCTCCGGGCGAGCCTCCCTTGCGGAGCCCCTTTCGCCACCAGATGGCCCCATATGGACGCGGATAATTGGTTACTTGCTCCAAAGACCCAGGGAGTTTCAACGTCTAATTTCCAAGGATCCTAGCTGTCAACAGGGAAACAAAACAAAACAGAACCAAACCCAAACGTCCAAAAGTCTGGTTTCATGAGGCTGGAGAGTTTGAACAGTCCAGGTCCAAAAGCTTGGATTAGAATCCACATCCCAAGTCCTGGGATGTTTTTCATGGACTATTATGGTTCAGTCTTTAAATCATGATAAGTCACATATTCCTACAAGGGTTGGCCTTGAAATAACATTGAATTGACAATACAAATGGGAACTTAATAATATGTGACATACCTGAGTTCATACTTTCAATCTACGCAGCATTTGTAAAGTCACGGGGTTGCACCAGCTTTGGCTGCTGCAGAAGAGCTGGAAACCACCTGGAACTGTAGAGAATTCAAAGAAGAGCAGCACAGATGAACAGAAATGAAACATTATCAGTGTGAAAAGCCTGAAAAAATGTCTTGCTTAGCTGCTTGAAAAAGAACTTTGTTGGCCAGTTGCAGGCAGCAGCTGGCATTATGAGCAGGGTCCTGAGTTAAAGTTCCTAGCCAGAAGCTATCTTCAGGATAATGATCTGCTTATATTAATCTGAGTGCTTTTTCCCTGTGTTTGTTTCTTACCTGTGCTGTCTTTCTGAAACAGGATGGACCCAAAATTAATGGTTTAATATTCAGGTGTCAAGTGGATTCTCTCCAAAATTCATCACTCTGCTTTTCCATGCTTATTACAAGCTAAAAATCTTAAGGGTCTCTTTGACCATGCAGACACCCCTGAGGACAAATCTTAACAGATCTCTGAGGGTAAACAAAACTTAACCCTGCAGTGAATGATGGCCCCCCATGAGAGAGGGTTTCCTGTTGCTTTTGGTGTATGATTAACAGAGGCCTCTGAGACCTGATGTAAATGATCCCAAAAAGAGCTTTCTTCCTTATCCACTAAACCTATCTGAATGGAAGATGAGTTTATTTTTAAGGGGGAGAAATACCTTCAAAATATATTTATATTTATATTTATATTTATATTTATATTTATATTTATATTTATATTTATATTTATCTCAGCTTGTAGTAGGTAATATCTCACTGGAGGAGCAGGTGCTTGTAGAACTTTCTCACACAAAAAGCCTTCTTACAATAGTTGCAATACCTCCAGCAACATTCACCTGGCAACAACCTGTGCCTGAATAAGCCAACATCTGAAGAACCTGTTTGGAGGCCCCCAACTGTGGAAGCTCAGCAGGAGTCCATACATGGAGTTCAGGTGAATACTGAAGAAGGGATCTGGGAAAAAATGGAGGACAATGCAATCAAGTGAGGTAGGAGTCAGGATATTAGTCATAGATTTGTAGGTAAGAGGTTCTCCCCCTAGTTCTGCTACACCACAGAAATATAAACTGGAGTATGCCTACCTGGCTTTGGGTACTCATGCTAAGTTCTGCTCTGAGCTCCACTGTGGTTGGACTGTTGTACCTTTGGTGGGACTCCACAAATGCTGCATAATCTTGTTAACAATGGCTTTACAGGCTGGGATGATGGCACTTTTTGAGAAAGCCCTTTCATCCTGCTAAGCTTTGGTACATCTACCAAAGAAGCCATTATCAGGGTCCTGAAGATGTAAAGGAATTGCTCTTGTAGTGGTGAGCAAAGGTGAGGTGGAGACGGGTAGTGCTGAAACAATGTGGAGCCATTTCCTTTTCACAGACCTGATCCAGTGATGTATCACTCATTTTTGTTCTGCTGATTTATTTGGAATTTCAGTCTCAGTATACTGACTGACATTTATGATGACTTGAGCTTTTTCTATAAAAATACTTCTTACTAGAAGCAGCATTGTAACTGCCCCCTGTGTACATTTGATACCTGTCCAGACTTGCAAGTGGAAGTTCCTGAAATTTCAGACATTTCTGTCAGATAAATTCTCTGCCTATTTTGATTTTATTTGGTTTACATTGATTTAAGTATGTCACTCAATTCAATAACTTTTTGTTTTATACTAAATCATGTCCTAATTGATAATTCTGGAAGGAAGGGAGGTAAGAACTGCTGTGACAGAGAGAAATCATGTCAGGCCTACAGCACAATCACGAAGAGTTGGTGCCTTTTTCTTTTCCTGTTTCCTTTTCTTTTTCTACTTCTATGACAAACAAGCCAAAAAATCTGGTGATCATCAAGCTAAAAGCTTTTGACTTATTATCACTCTGAACACAGAAATGGAATCACCTCCTAGCTGTGAGCAGTGAGCACTGCAGTTTGTCTGATGTGCAATGACTTGCACGGGTGGTGTTTCCTCTTCTTCCCATTGGTCAGAGACACTTCTGTGGAACAGCGAACACTTGAAGTTTCATTGCTCACACCTTTTATTCTGTTCACAGCTGTCCTGCTCTTTGAAATTCTCTGAGCAAGAAACCACTAATCACAGTTTACCTGTTTAGACTCACATTCAAAACTGTGTGAAAAATTAGGACTGCTTGCAGGCAGAATCATTGTTTTTAAAGTGGAGGAAACGTTCAAGGAACAACTGGTGACATGTTCTCCATTGCTGACATACACTGATCATCTGTTAGATCTGTTATGCTTCCATGAAGAAAGTATGATGTCAGGTTTGTGGATACCTATCCTGAAAGTGTGTGTGTGAATTTCCACGGGAATGGGAAAAGTCTCTTATTTTCTCTCTGCTGATAGATAGATTTGTGGGAAAGATGCAAGCTTGACTTTGCAAGATTTTTTCTTTCTCTTCCTTTTTCAACTTATTTGCATTTTTTCTTCAAACTGGAACACACATTAGTATTTGCTAATCCTTTCAATTCCTTAAAATTTCTGTGAGGCAGTCTTATATTAATGTAGCAGATCAGAGGCAAGCAGCTTTGTATGGCTTACTGTCTAATAGCGTGTGGCCTTTTTTTCATTTGCTAGAACAACTTTGGGTTGGGTTTGTTTTTTTAAACCAATGTTATTGAGAAGGATGAACAAAGAGATTAACATGTTAACTCGCTACAGTTTATTAAGGTAATCAAAAATGAACATAGCAATGACCATATCACAGGCATACAACAATAAATCAGAAGATGAATTATGGCACTCCTTTCCCCTTCAATTCCTCCCTGGGGCCTAAGCCTCACCACACTGCCTCCACCATTGCTCCCAACTGCAAGAATCCATTTTCCTCCCAGGAACACATCACCAAGAGTCAGCATCCAAAGGAAGGACGTACCACTGGGGGCTACTCTCTGGGCAAAAGCCAGGAGGGAGCCCAGCTCAGCTTAGAGCCTTGTTCTGGACAGTGCACTTTTAGAGAAGACAGTACAGGAAACCTCTCTTCCATTCCATGAAGGGTTGTGTTATAATTTTCATCATAAAGTTTACAGGTGTCTTGCAGATCTTGTGGGCTGTCTAGGACAAGGTCCAGAGCCTTCATCAACTTTTATTATAATACAGTATCAAGAATGATTTTTTTTGTCTCTTTTCCAACAGATTATTCTCTTTTCCAACCCATTATTCTCATTTTATTACTGTTGGTAATCCACAACTTACACCTTTCTTTTATGATCCCGTGTCCTAAAGATGTTGTTACATGGGCACACAGGCACATACATGTCCTCTGCAGCTTTTCTTTGTTCAGACCCACACCATCTAAACAGCATTACAGCAGCCAGTGACCTGAGGAACGTGCTACTTACAGTTCCCTATAGGCAAATGTCAAAACTCAAAGTCTGCTGTGAATAGTTACAGAGATTTTTCTGCTTTAATAGATACCCTTCTGCTACTGACTAGTGCTTGTGAAGAATGAATTAACCATCAGTTTTCTGTCACCACTGTAGGAACAGTATGTGAACCTCTGTGAAGGAGGAAATAAGAATAGAAAGCCACTCACATCTAACAGCAAGAAACTGGAGGGGGGCGTTAACACTGAGTGCTGATAGCAAAGACACTCATCAAACTCTGTCAGTGTCACTTCTTCCGAGCTTTCCTAGGCTGCCTGAAGGTGCCAGAGTACTCATGTATTTTTAGATATACTTACAGCTTCAGATATAGCTCTGGAGGGATCTATTGTGTAGAAGTGAGTTATGAAGCAAATCTTATTCCCCTCTACCTCTGCATGATCTATCAAAGAAAGTAGAAGCATGTAGCTCTGGTTCAGGAAAAAGAGAGAGACTGCATCCTTCTGCATAGCCTTAACTTTGATGGGAGTCATTTCCAGCTTCCTCTGCCTAAGGAAAACTAACAAGTAAAAAAAATGAAAAACCTACATGAACTACAGGGTTGCCAGGGTGGCATGAGCAATCCAGTATCGGAGAATAGTAGGGTTATGGGGACACCAAATATAGTGGTGGTGAGGGTAAGATCCAGAAACATGAATCATTCTGCATAAAATCATAAACTTTTTTTTTTTAATTGTTTTGCTGTTCTTGCTTGGTCTTCTCACTTTGGATCTCTCCTTGTGCCGAAGCTGCACAATTTATGAAATAGGCCTTCTCCTGTCACCATGGCCTGATCACTGTCTCCAGCTGATGTCATATCACTGCACCTTCCCACTGGAGCAGATAATCCCTGCATTCTACTCCCTGCGCTGGGAGGGCTCCTTAAAACCCCCATAACTTAAGTTCCATTGTGTCCATTTCTCATAGTCTCCTTTTCCCTCTCTCTCGGCCATGCTGCTGGCACCAAAGGCTGTACAGATTGGTGGCTACTGTGTGATTAACCTATTTTGTATCTGTCCTTTTCTGTGTGATGAGAAGCTGAGAGCCAGCTTTGGGTCCAAGACTAGCCTGCCAACCTTTATACATCTGCAGATTTGGCTGAGAAGAACTAAGTGCATTTGAGAGATTTTCAAGTTAGCTGCTGAGAGACCAACTGCCCCTTGAGGTGGTGCTAATAGTCAAAATTAGTTGCTAAAATTCATTACTGTTAATATGGTCACAAATTAATATTTGAACATAACTAGACAAGAGATTTCTTTTTTTTAAGGGACAAATCTCATGCTTAATATCATAGCAGTTATAGACCCCTCAGTGATCTAAAACCAAAGTCACCTAGGAATATAAGGAGTGGCTAATGGTTTGAGTTACCTCTCCCACATGTTTCATTGTTCCCCTCACCATAAGTCCACAATTTATTTGCACTCATTCTCCTTTAAGGTGAGAAAGCCACAGGTAGAACAAATGTATTATGTAAGGTTACCCAGCTCCTCCCAAGTGCCATGTTCAGGTAAGTCCTAGAGGCTTGTGGATTCCAACGGCACAAATGGGAGAGCTCAAACATTGTCCCCACTGCACTGACAGGCCTGTCCTTTGGGTGTTAAGTGCTTTTGGAGAATAAATCAGTCACCTTTCCAGTGAGATTTTATATCATGCACCACAGTTGTACAGTTTAGAAGGTATCTCTAACTACTTCTCTAAAAAAACCCAATGCATTTTTCAGACCTTCTGCTAAAATCAGACCATAATGCTTACAAAAGTGATGAAAATAATTTGGAAAGTCACCATGAATACCAGATCTGCTCATCAGAAAATTTTTAAGAGCTATAATGGAAACTTTGACAGGATTGCTGAAAACTGTGCTACTTGAGGGATGAGGCTGATGGGCTCTGATGAGAGCCCTGCTAGATGGGAAGATATTCTGGCATTTAGGCTCTGTGTAATGCAGCTTCAAGCACCTGAAGCTATTTGCTCCTTTCCTACAGTAATCATGATCAAGGCTCTTGCAGACAGAGCAGTTTAACTCTCAACTAGATTATTTATTGCTTCTTATGTCTTTTTATAATTTAAAAAAACCCAAACCATAAAAATGGTGTTCTAAAATATTCATTGTGACATTCTTCTTCCTTCCCATGTCTCTTACCAATGGATCATTTATCAAAGATCTATCATTTATGAACAGTTTTCATGAAACAAACACACATTGTTAAAGATCAACATGAAGACAATCTTTTTAATAGGTAAAGCTCTGCATGGTACAAGAGATTATGGCAGGGATTTTTTATAAGCGTGCTTAGGGTGATAAACCATATCTACAAACTCCAGGATAATCTCAGCAGCAATCACCAGCCCACCAATCAAGCACCTGTGAGGACAAATTCTGCCCATTTTGTACAAAGGAAACTTCTTTGTTTAACCTACATTAGTCATTCAGGGAAAAATAATCCTCATATTTCATAGTATAGTTGAACAAAAAAAAATCCATTTCATACAGTTTTTTTATCTTCTCAATTTGTTCCGAGGTCAGTTGTCTGAGGTACTCCAAGGTGATATCACCATAAGTTCGTTTCTCTGACCCATATCTCTTCAAGCTGGGGTATTGCAGACTCTCTGGTGCACCAATGACCTCCAGAACACGCTCAGAGTCCAACCCAAGAGTTTCATACTTACCCAAAATATCATAGTGAATGTTGCAAGGATCACAGAGCAGAAACATTGGTTTCCAGTGAATGTCAAGAGTATGTGGTGGTTTTGCTAGAATGAAGTTGACAAACTCCTGGAAACTCACTTTTTCAGTAGAATTTTTATTTTTCCTGAACATTGCCCTAATCCTATTAGCAACAGTGATACTGTAGAATGGCTCAGAGTGCAGGAGTTTGTCTCTGTAAGCTGAAACCAGCCGTTCCAAGGGATGTCTGGTGAACATCACTTTGGTGTAATTGCTTAGAAATTCCTTTTGCAAGGCAGGAGGGTAAGTCGCCAGCCTTTTGATCAGTGAGGTTTGGTGGATGTCATCATGCTCAATTTCAGAAGGTTTTGCATTCAAACCTGATTGAAGAAGAAAAATAGTTCTCTTCCAGTTGGAGCAGCCTACCTTGGGCACCTCACAGTAGATAAATTTATGCTTGTGCTCCACAAAGAGCTGGTTTGCAACCTGAGAATCCAATTTGCTTCTTGGTTTATTAAGGTTATTCTTCAGGCAGACAGAAGCCAGTGTGTTTTTGCGACTGTTTTGAGTTGCCAGCCAATATTCAGTAGGATCAGGAAAAGCATCTGTAACCAAGGAAGAAATTTAAACCATTTCAGTGAAATAGTCTTATATAAATCTCTTTATCTATGACAATCATAGCACTCAATCTATCACCCTGCATACAAAATTTAATGAAGATGATAAAATCAATTTTTTTTTTACTGTAGCCAGACTAGACTATGGCAAACATGCAATAAACTGCCCTCCCTAGTGAAACATTTATTAAAATGAAAACTTTCAATATGTTAGCAGTATTAGTCTAAGCAAGTTTGGTGTTCCAACATCATGGTTTTTTTAGTGCTCTCCTCTCAAATATTGCTAAGATAGCTACCACAGTGACAGGACCTTGGATATTTTCACAGTATTGTTTGTATCTTGGGCTTCATAGTCACTTTCTAACATATTTGGAAAAGATGTCTCTCTTTCTATAAAACATTAAATCTTGCTGGTAATTTCTTTACTCACCTGTTAGGTTTTTTTGTCTCTTAGAGAAAAATCCATAAAGAAATATCCCGAATAAAAAATTTGGGAGAAGGAAAACTACCACCTTCTGGTTCATGTTATTCTCACAGGAAGGAAAATGACGTGATCTCTAAAGTGGAAATCTGTCTTTCTGTCAACAAGGAAAGATAATTCAGGTTAGATTTTGTATGACTGATATGACAAAGATAACATGTAAATCTCTTACAGAATTTGGGACAGCAGAAAGACCTTTGAAGCTCTATAAAAATAGGCTTTGCTAAAAAGTAAAAATTCTCTTATGGAAAAGACTCACCACAATTATATTGTTAAAACAAGCAGACAATTAATATGACCATTTAGAAGTATTCCCAAATTCCCTCTATTCTCAAAACAATGAACTGCTTATGAGCAAATACTTCTCCCTTCTCTTTTAAAGCTGTTGGGGAACAATAACTTCATTTAGGATTACAAAGTTGTATTTTTTTTATAACCGTTAGAATCTGGGAACACAAACTTCTCTATAACCTGTAACAGGTGTATCCACAAAGACCATAACACATTCAGGATAAGTTCCTTTCCATTTATTGCCCTGAAGCTTTCCACTTTGTACAAATAAATTGCTGCAGGAGAAACTCTTCTTTATTCCTGCAGAGAATCCTAGCCACTAACTTGAATTCTCCCATTCTCACTCTCCAAAGACACCGCATGGTATATATGTTTGCTGCCATTGCTGCTGCAGCAGAAGAGCCCCAGACTGGCTCAGTATGACAGGAAATGTATAGAAGAGGTAGAGAAAACAACAGAAAAGGAGTTGTTCCACATTACTGGATAAAAGGAGAGAAGGCAAATGCAGTCCAACACAACATATTTTCTCTCCTGTGCTCACTCATTCTGTCTCCTTGCACTTCATGGAGAGAGGCCTATCTAAATCCCCTGTGCAATCTTACTCTGTTTCCCCCAGTAGAGAGTTTTCATCAGCATGCTTTTATTGGAAGTTGCAAAATTAAGTGCAAAACAATAACTACTGGCAAGCATGACATTCTCTTTCTGTTCCATAAAGTCTGCACAATCAAAGAAGTCAAACAGCACTGTCTTCCTTTTCCACTTCTTAAGTTTTCACCCTGAACCAGTTGGCAATAAACACATCATTGCCTGGATTCCTTGAAGATGTAAATTCTTTTTTTTTCAATTTTTCGTATTTTGTTTTGTTCTTATAAGATACGATAGGACCACTTTGGAAGTTGTTTGTGTGCCACCCATTGTGTGGATATACATAAGCCCCAGCTGCCATAATGGAAACGGTTTCTGGTGTGTTCTGAGACAGCAGTAGAGGCAGCACCAGTTACATTGCTGAAGCTGTACTTGAGCACAAGGCTTCTTCCTTTCAGGGCTGACATGGTATTTGATATTACACACTTTTACCAGAATATCTGCAGACTCATACAGTTAACAGCATTACTGATAACTAAATCTCTCTCAGTGTAGGTATGACCTGGGGAATGGAGAGGGACACTGTTCACTGTCTCTGTATTAAAAATTTACTTGTATTTACAATAAAATGTTACATTTCTCATTCAAATTAATGCAGTATTCTTAGACACAACGGCATTTAGCCTACACTTTCTCATTTTCTTGGCTGCATAAGATCGTTGTAAGGCTACAAGAAAAGTTTCAGGAAGATGTGCCTTTAACCTTTTCTTCACTGTACATCAATTCTCATTTTACTGTGTGATCCTCGAGTCCTAATGCACCAGAGGCTGTTTTCAAGGCCAGCTAAAGTCAGTCAGGTTGTTCATTGATCTCATGAGGGCCAAGATTGAGTGTTCCCTTTTTATTCTTTTTCAGAAACAGTTTGAAGACACAATTTCACACTGTGTAGCAATTGAAATCAGTATGACTAAATTATTCTGTACAAGGACTCCTTGTTAGAGTGTGCTTAGGAGAAGGATGCTGGGCTTCATTCACTTTAAATGCTGTTACTTCAGAGAAGTAATGTTATCATACCTCTCTCAGGAATCAGAAAATGAACTAGATTATTTTCACCCTATTTAGATACTTGTATCATGCATATTTACTAATTACACTACTGCTAGAGAATATAAGATCTGCTATAAGACATATCTCATGTGGAAATATGTCAATGAGTCACCACAGGGAAATAGAAGAGACTTGCTTCCTTGGGGGGAAGAAGCTGTTTATGACCTAGTTAAACACAGGAGACAATTCCTCTTCTAAGACTTATGCATATTTGTGGAAGCAAAAGAATCTTTAATTAAATTCAGGAGAACAATCAGACCATAAGGAGGGATAGAACAAGCTCCAAGATGACAGGTGAAATCTTTCTGGACTCCTTAGAAAACTTCACAGAACAGACTGGCAGTAAGAGGTAACACTGCCCCCAACAAGGGAGGTCAACGTGACATGAAGCTACCTTAAGGTGAAGTCCAAAGGCTTCTTCGGAAGATGTTTTCAGATGGGAGGCCCCAGTACGGAGTTCTGTGTAATGCAAAGTCTCCAGTGATCAAAATCACCTAAGCGAAACCTGAGGAAGAGGAGGAAAGAAGATTCTCAGAGCCATTTTGTCAAAGAGGGACAAATCACCTGGAAATTAAAAGGGAGGGAAAAAATCCAAAATGAAAAGCACCTTTGTCAGTAGGTGTCAGAGGTGTCAGTGTCAGTAAATCAGATGAACTTTTCCTTATATTTATTACGGCTTTTCCACGTACTTGTAATTGTGTCTGCTATGTAAGATGCAAGGAGTTAATACTTCTCTTTGCATTTTCCCTCATCCTACCTTGAATTAAGTGTGATTCCTCAGTCAAGGAGTGGTGAGTCTGCTAACATAAAAAGTCCATACTAAATAGACTAGTTCTGCTGTAACCGAAGTAGTATGGGCAGCAGTATGGGCTCTCCCAGGCACGATGGAAAGACAGCATCATAAGACTCATAAAAAAATCCAGAAACCCCTTCTACTGAAAAGTAACAAAACAGGAAGACAGGGATCTTAATGTCTCTTTGGATCTTACATACTCCCAGAAAAGAAGATCCTAAAAATTAAATATAAGGCGTTAACCTTCTTTGTTCTTGTCGTACATAGGGAAGGGCGGTGGAGGGGTAGAGAGGAGGTGGATTTTTAAAATCTTGTTTAAATTTTTAATGAAGCATAAAATCTTCTAGATAACAGCCTTACACTGCACTGTTGATTTTTCCTTGTTCTTCAGATCACATCATTATAAATGAATTATACATAGATATGGCTTGATATTTTCAATATCTGCATGTGTTACTGGATTCTGCAAATTACATCAAAAAACATTGTCTGACTCTTTTTTGCTCATTACTAAAGAATAAACCAGGCAGTAAGAATTATCCTCATAGAATCCTTTCTTGCAGGAGTCTTTCAGAAGGATTGCTATCAGGTGATAAGACTTTTTGAGGCCTGTCAGTTAATTAGTGTTTAATTTCTTCAGTGTGTGTCCAGCTGATTTGATGTCTTTCTAGCTTCTTAGCCAAAACCTGCTGTCAAATCAAGTCAAATCCTTTATACAATTCTAAATCCACTTTATCAGTGCTATTGCCTTAATCAACCAAAGCCAAACAAAACTAGTAAGTCAGTCTGGTGACATCCATTTCCTATAACAATCCAAAGTTTCTATACGAGAACAACCAGAGCAATTGTTCAAGCCAAGAGTGGGAAAAAATGGGGCATAGATTACTGGAGAAAGCAATGCCAATCATCTCATGTGCATGCAAAATGGCAAAAAGGCCCAAAGCCCTCATAAAATTAAAAATATTTACTAAATTAAAGCCAGCTTTGCACTGCTGATAATTTTACCATGTCCCTCTACAATTCCATTTCAAAGATTCTTTTCTTCCCAATATACACACTGCATGTAACAAAACAGAAAACATTGTATCGTGTTATTCATATCTTTGTTGTCACGCTTGCTGACCATAAAACGTTCTTCCCATCCTTCTGTTTACTTTAAGACATTTCTGACAATTTTCTGCTTTTAATTACTTTCAACATCTCCCTTTTCTACACGGTACACGAGGTATGGAGGTGGCTGACAACCTACATGCACATCCCCTACATGGCAGGCTAGACTGTTTGACCCAGAAGAGCTCTCTATGTCTGTATTGTACTTTTCCAGGGGTGTCACAAAATTGTCATATGCTGGAGTTATTGGATACTTTTTTCTGTTAAGTTGCTTTTTCTTGGTTCATTTGTCTCATGCTTGCTTTCCATTTTGTGATACTAGACCTTCTGCACCTTCCCCTGTGTCTGTTAGCGGTCTGGACTTTAACTGAGCATGTGTAGCTACACCACAACCTCTCACACTTACCCAACCACCAGCTTCAGGTTTATAATGAGTTCCTTTCCTCCTGACCAAAACAAGGTCTAATAGAAAACCCCTAGTACTCTTTCAATTAGGAAATACTCAGACAGTCAAAGATGTTTTAATGTTACACGAGTACATGACCTAACACATCACACTCAGACTGAAGTCCTTCCTCCTGCTGAGCAGATTTATTTCTAGAATAGGCATCAAAGGAATAGGTTGCATTGCCTTGCACAGGTATCACTTTGTACACTGTTCTGTCCTTGAACTGCTGAAAGAAGGATTCATAATATAATTTAACCCTAATCCTTCTCCTGGAACTTCTGAACCATTGCAATTGAAAAATCATTAGTATTTAAAGAAATATTTTTTTAAAAAGACTTAAAAATAATGTTTTGATACTTTCATAAAAAATAAGAAGTATTATAGCTGGTAATATTGACTACTGTTAAGTCTTTTTGTGTGGCACCTCTTACTCAAGTACAGAAACACATGTACACACAAGTGTGTACATATGTATACACACATATATGTATAGTTCCAAAACACATTAATATCAGTTACATTGGCATATTATTTGCTTCAAGTAAACTAACTAAGCTGATAATGATTTAAAGTCTTCTGGTAGTAAACTTACAAAGGTGCGCCTCAAGCTAATTTTTTCACATACAGACCCTGGTCAGAGCTGAGCATGTGGGGTGATCCTCTGCACTCACTTGATAAGTGGAACTTTCCAGATTAAAAGAATGAAATTACAACAATACTTATTTGTGTTCCTGATATATTTGAAGCCAGAAGTAAAAAAAAGTACCTGTAGGGCAGCTCAGTGGAAGGTAGGGAAAATCTCTGAAAACAGATAACATTCTCAGTTGCTGAACCCCATTCCGTACATAAGCCCTGTTAATCCCTTCAAAAAGACAACTGCAAATACATACATACTGATATGTGCATGGGTACATAGAAGGTGAGGAGGGGATGACGTGTAGAAGCCCCCAAGAACAGCCTGGGCAGGAAAACCAAGCTCTGGATTCAGTCCTGCGTGTGCCGTTCTATCAGAGTGAATTGCAAGAGCAAGAGCCTTGTTCAACCAAGCCTGCAGCACCCTTGCTTGTACAGTTTGTGATGGGTGGACAGGAGGGAGAAAGACCCCGGAAAGTGGAGCCTTAGCAGCCGGGCTGGCCTGTCCATGAAATGGAAAATCAGTAATGGATTAGGAAATTCAGACAAGTTACAGACAGCCAAGGGCTAGAAAAAGTATCTGACCTGGGTCATTTTGCCAACAAGAGACAGTATTGAACATCATCTCATTTGCAGCACGGGTTGAATGGCGTTAGGTGGGAATGGGTACAAGCTCAGTGGGGAGACAGCATATGGGCTAGGCTGGGAGCTACAGAGGAAAAGGCCGACAAGGGCGTCCTACAGAACAGCACACTTCACAGCACTGAGGTGGGTACAAAGTAACAATTTCCATTGCAGGCACAATCTAAAACTCTTGTTCTGTGCAGTGGTCATCTCAGCCCTCCATTACTGCATCAGACTTCTTTCTGGTCTCAGCAACTGTTGTGATAGCTTCCTCACTGCCATAATGAATCTGCTTATTATTCTCACTACACCACTTCTTCTGCCTGCCTTTTAGCTTTTCCTTCTCTACTTAGTTCCATGTCATCTCCTTGTCTTACCTTCCAAAGTTTTTCTTCATCTGTCATTTCTCATGCAGTATTAAAAGCTCAGCTTTACTTTCTGATCAGTCATATTGGTAGCTGCTGTTACCATTAGCCCATGATAATAAAAAAACAGTTCATGCTTTCTCCTCTGCTGCCCCTGCTTTTGAACCAAGTTTATGAAGCACCTAGAGAGCCATTACATTTTTCACCTAAAATCACTCCTAAAAGTCTTCCCTTTCAGGGATGCCGACCCCAGTTATGATGCCAGTGTGCTAAAATTGTTACCAACCAGCCCACAAAAGAGCAAGCGAAAGGAAGAGCCAATTTTGGCTTGAAAAGGACAAAAGTGAAGAGGAAAAAAAGAATACATGGGAAAAAGGCAGCAGTGAGTCTGACAAAAGCTCCCAGAGAGAGGCAGGAAACAGAAACCCAAGGAAAAGTGGCAGAGCTGGGGGCCAAGGGAAATAGAAAGATTCTGCAGCCTGCTCTAACAATGTTGTGGAAAAGGGAGGTTGAGAACTGGACTGAGAAAGACACAAGGTATAATTCAGCGAAGACGAAGAAGAACAAACTCAAAGAAATTCATAGAAGGCAATATGCTAATTATCCAGTAAAATACCACAGACATTTAAAGAGGAATGAGACTGTATGTAGTGCAGTCACTCATGCACTGGAACCCGGCCCTTACTAAGTGATCAAACTTGTCTCTCTTTTCCTTCCTGGAACTGCAGCCAGAAAGAAATTTTTGATTTTCTAAGCAGAGATAGATTCAGTGAGGAGACCTGGCTCATGGGCGGGCCCAGCTTGGCTGGGACCTGGGAATCTGCTGCAGCATCACTGGGTCAGGGACTGGTGGCCTCAGGAGGCTGACGCGGGGTCCCAGGCTGTGGGCAGTGGCAGGCAGCCCCAGGGGACTGGATGGTGCCCTGTTACTGCTTTTGGTGCCTGACATCTGGTAATGGGCTGTGGGGCCTTTTTATCTAAACATTTAATTCAAAATTCCATGCATTTATCAACTGCAATTTAAATCACTGCAAAACCAATCACAGGAGAGCAAACTTCACCACTTTCTTTTAGGGAATCTAGATGAGTCTGAAAAACTTGGAACGAAGGAAAAAGGGGAAAAAAAGAAGTACAGAAGAAAAGTTTAGAACAATGCACACCAGCCACGATGGCAATGAACGGTCTTCTCCTCCCAGGCTTGTTTCATAGCAGATGGGTCTCGCAAAGTCCCTCTGCTTTGTCATGTATGTAACTAACTCTCTGCCTTTGCATATGTCTTACTGTCCCCTCCCATGTTTCTCTTCTCAGCTAATGTCAGTAATAGCAATGTTTTTCTTGCCATTCAGATCTATCCACCTTGTCTCAGACCTAGATCCTCTTTGTCCCCTCAAGCTTTTCACCTCCCAGTGCAATCTTGATTCATGCATTCCTGCCACTGCACACCAATCAGCCCCATCAAAACTGTTTGTAAAAGTCCCAGTTCTTTGCACACCGCCCCCAGGCAAACTCCTGTTTGCTGTTCACGGGTTTATACACTTCTGTCCCCACCCCATAATTGATGACAGCTATGACCTCTCTCTTTTTACACTCCAGTGAATACAAAGCATTTCTGCTTAAATTGTTTTCCTTTTTGCTCCTATCTCGTTCAGCTTCTCCTGTCATTCTAGTCTAGATTTTGAACCTCATTTTCAGGATCCAAAACTAATTTTGTCTGAAACCATACCTCTACTCTCATCCCCCCCCACTCTTTCTTCTTTATACTCCTTCAAAGACTCCTTTACAGGAATCATGTACAAGTCCTAACACCAGTGATTTGGTGTCTGCTGTTTGACAGAAATAACCTCTTTGCCTGAGACATCCTGACACTTACTGACAAACTGTGTATACCTTTTTCTCTCTTCCTACATGAATCTAGGCCTATTTTTCCTTTCCTTTCTGCTCTCCTCTCTGTTTCAGGGCAAGCTGTTCAGCAGAAATGTTATGTTTTAAGTCTGTTTCTATGAAACATGTTTTTATAGCATACTATGACCCATGCAGCATCAAAAATTAAGAAGTTTGGAGACAGTAGGATTAAAATGATAAGCTAAATCATAGAGAGCATGAAATGAAGTGTCTGCTGGCTTTTGGCAGAACAGTCTTGAAACTAAAGACTTGACATTTCAGAGCATTTGACGTTACAGTACACTCTAAGTTCAAAATAGTCTTGTGGATTCAGTTGCAGATAGAAATGCTTGAAAAATCTGCAAATCTGGTTTCCACAGTCTGCTCAAGTATCCAGAAAATGAAGAATGGAGAGTCAATGAGTCTCTGAAAAGGTGGGCCCACATAATCCCCACACCACATGGGATTATCACAGCAGACAAAGAACACAAACTCTCATCCTAAAAACTCTTGCCTGGTTCACCGTACACCTTCCTTCATCTGCCATAGGTAGTGGGGATCCTACTGCACGGCTCTTGAGTGTCTCAAGAACATGTTTTTCCTGTGAACCAAACATGTCAAGTTGAGCGGAGTATCTTGTTTCTTTAAAAACCGAGTGTTGAAAAGCTGCTGAAAAATGTATTCATGAAGTATCATAACAACATGCACAAAAATCACTGTCAGTGGTGAATCAGCTCCCCTGACCAGTCTCATGATACTCACTCTAATAGAATAACCTATGGTGGCAGTAGGCTGCTATCTTCTGCAGAAACCCAGCATCAACAGTGACAAGTCCCAAACTCATCAGTCTTACCTGCTGGCAGCAACAAAATGGTGAGACTTGGCCATGTGGGATGCCATTCCTGGCACTGAAGGAAAATGATCCATAGGACATCTTGTCCCTGCTTCCCCTGCTCCCACCATTAGCATGGCCTGCCCAGAGTCTTCCTCTCCCGGTACCCCCCTCTCTTTGCACTCCACTCTCCAGTAGCACTACAACACTCCTGCTTAACACATATTTGCATGGGCACCAGAGCTTTTCCCTTAGCCCCCATCCCAGGTGTGACCCCATCTTTCCCAGTCCCTGCTTCTATTCCTCAGGCAAAATTTTAACTCAATCTCCAGCAAATTCTCACCTCCAAAAGCCTTCCTCATATTGTCCCCAGGCAGCTTGCCCAGCAAATCCTGTTCCCCAGCTTCCCAAACACCCATCAGATCTCACCCTGATTCTGCTGTTCAGCCTTCCTCACGCACAAGCCAGCTCTTTGCTGGCTCCCCCTGCCAGACTCCTCCCTTCATCTCCTCAGTCAGCCTCACAGCCCCCCCTCCAACAACCCCACTTCTGAGCCCAGCTCATCAGAACTGTCTGTCCTTCTACTTCCAAGATTCCCACGCAGCCCCACTGCTTCTCACTCGCAGTTCTGTACTCAGCTAGTCCCAGGCTCTGCACTTCAGCTTCTGTAGTTATTTTAGTATCGCCCAAACTAAACTGACGCATTTCCCTTTTCTTTCCCTCCCACATCAATTTTCGCACTAGTCACCAAGGCATATTTTCCTGCTGATTTTTTTCTTGAATCTATTTTGCTAGCAATCCCCAACGATTTCTCCCTAGAGGTCTTGCTCATGTTTGCCTTGTTCTTTAAAACGGATGTTTTACTCTACAGTGCAGAAGAGGTTCCACTGAGAATGTACAAGAGGAACCTCTTAACCTCATTTTTCAAATGCTTATTTCAAAGTCTGCAATGTACCTGAACTTCTTAGAGGAAAGGTCGCTGGAATCATTTAAGATAACAAAAAAGAGCACAGATTTCCTGTATAAAAATCTATAAACTATTGTTGCTCAAAGGATTTCAAAAATATCCTGAGGCAAATATCTAACCTGAAAAATTTCTGCTGAAATGCTTGAAATCTGATAAAATCTTACATAGCTACAAACTGTATTGAAATTAGAAGAGTCAAGACACATACTACCCTTAATAAAGCCAGAAAGTGAGTGAAAGCCTTTGTCATTTCATTTCAGGCACCAGAATCCCTGTAACATCAACTTCTTAACTGAGGAAAGCCATAGCAATGAATAATAGGCTGACAAAAAAATCTTCTGTAGATTCATTTCACCATAGTGTGATTTCAAAAGCTAAACAATGTCTCGGTTTATGCCTTAAAATATTTTATGTCAATTTTTAGATACATAAACAAATAAAACCCCAACCAACTCTGAAAAAGAATCTCCCTTTGCAGAGATTTGCCCACACTTACAAAATCATGGTAACATAAAAAGCCACTAACAATCCAATTTTACTCACCAATCAGACAGCCTCAGTGGAGACTTCCCATGCCTCTGAGTGATGGTAAATAAACAACAAAGATTCAGACAAAGAAAGATCAGTCCAGAGAGACATGTCATTTAAATTTTATGCCTAGGTATGCAAAGGAAATAGGGTAAAGATTTTGTCTTCTCCTTACCTGGACTTCAAGGCTGGGCAAAATGTTTCTGTATCCACACAGATGCTTTCACAGGAGAGCATCTGAAACACTGTACACGTAGTACTTGTCTGTTTTGATTAAATGCCCAGCTAAAAGTTGCCAGTGTTTCCCTGAGAATGTTTAGGTGAGCATCTCCAGTTGCACATTACAAAGCACTGTGCTGTGTCTGTCTCTAGGTATAACGAGCAGCATTTAACCACTCCCTGCAGGGTCTACAGCAGCTGTTAGAGTCTGCCAAGTACTTCAAGAGAAGCATGCCAAGAGGCTGCCTGCTAAGCAACCAAGAAAGGGGATGGTCAGGAATAGGAGGTCAAAGGTAATTTGGTTGAGAGTAACTGTGTTGTGATAATATGCATTATTTTTAGATTAAGAACAAGAGGCAAGATCAATTCTAACCCAATGAACTCTATACAAGAAGACTCCAATAAACTCTGGGAACTGGAAGGTAAGTTCTCATGGGAAACATGGCTAAAGCAGAAGGAATTCAGTAGAGTTGGCACTTCCTTAAAGAAATTATGTTTAGGGTACAAGCACAAACAATCCTACACAGTAGGAGGATAGGAAGTATAGTCAGAGATCAACTTGGCTACTTGGCTAAGCAGCACGGTCTTCAATGACCTGAAACACAAGAAGAAAATGTACAGAAAGTGGAAACCAGGTCAAGCTCCTAAGCACAAGTATCAAAGAATAGCACTAGATGCTGAAACAAAGTCATAAAGGATAAAGCACAAATTTAACTGCAAAAAGAAATGGAGACAAGAGATAGCAAGAAAACAAATATGGAAGGAAAAGAAAACCCTAGTGATAGTTCACTTGCAGAAGGCTGATGTACGTTTTCCATCATTCTTCATAAAAGGGTCAACTGTTATTACATAACTAATAACTAAACTCAGTAAGAAAGAATCTGTCTAGAATAGGAAAGGAACAGGACCAAAAATAATTTGAAAATACTGCACTTCACCTCATCCTCAAGTATACCACTACAGCATGTCTCCAGGAGAGCTCTCTAGTTGCTGTTGATGCACTAAGTGTCCCTGGACTGAAATAGGAACTGACACCCCTGCACAGATACAGACGGCTACTTCACAGGCTGCTAAAGAGGTGAAAAGAATGCTATACATAGTGACACCTGAGCCTGAGGAAGTACATGTTAAGATACCTTGGCAATGGAGAGGAGCAAGATCAGATCTGTTAGCTTTGTCTGAAAACTCTCAGAAGTTGTGTGAGAAATGTGTGAAGTGGTGAACACAATGCTCACTTTTATAAAGTCGAGAAATGAAGAAGAGATCAATTCTGGAAAAACACTAGAATAAATGAAAATATAGATTATTCATAAAAGATTGGAGAGAGTTGAGTTATATTGCTTTGTATTTTTTGGCATGTTGGCTATTAATTTCTGTAACATGGCAACAAGTCTTTCAAACACAGAAACAGTAGGTTACATAATATGTTTATATTTTAATAATGTTATTGACATTATAGCATTGACTCATAGCATTTTCAAAAGTATATTAAAGCGAAACAATTTCTGGAAGAGTGAAAAACTACCTGGGCTGGGGAACAAACAAGGAAAACAGAACCAAGCAAACAAAACCAACACCAAAACCACAGGCAAAGATTAGTTTTTAATCGTTCACTATCAAACTCAAAAAACATAATCAGTAAGATTCTAGCTGGGTCCATTCTGGGCCAAGTAATGGCCCAGATCATTAATGATTTGGATAAAGGAACAATTCTTCTGCCTCGTAGATAACAATAAGCCCACGTGAACAGTAAACTCATTGCACGGTACATTAAACTCAGAATGCTTTTGACAAATAAGATAAATTATCTGTAGGAGAAAACACATTGCAATGCACTTGTGTTTAGGGGGAATAATAAGGGGGAATAATAGTTCATAAAAATGCAGCAGCCATTCTGCCATAAAAGGGATAAGAGGGGTACCAGTCACTCACAAGTTATTCACGAATAAGTAGCGTTTCATCGTATCAAGAATGCAAACTACATATTAGGAAGAGAAACTGCTCTGATTGTACATTTGCTTGATACATTAAGGAATACCTCCTATTATATTTCTGTCTAGCACAGCAACCAGTAGCACTGTGTCCTGTTCAAGTAAAACTGTTCCAAAAGAAGGCAGACCAACTGGAAAGAGTCCAGAGAAAAGCAGAGAAAATGGTCAGTTGTCTTGGGAAAAAAGAAAAGCCACAAGAAAGAAAGATTGAAAGAATTGGGCTTACTCTGTTTACAGAACAGAAGGACAACTGAACACGTGAAAACTATCATCTATATAAGTTACCTCTAAGGAGGTAAGGAGGGATTGTATTTTTTTTATCTGTAGTGTATAAAGCGGTGGGTTCCAAATATGACACATGAAGGTTATGCTATATATTAAGAAAATCTTATTACCAATAAAGACAGTTAGATCCTTTCTCATTTCTGAGGCACAGTTGATTTCTTTTTGGAGCTTCACAATGCACAAAATGAAGTTTTGAGGTCTTTTCCAGTCTCCTTTTCTTTAAGTCTGTGGTTCATCCTGTTGTATAATTTAGACACCCCATCTTACCTCTCTACAAAAAGTACATGTAACAAAGTTTTCATGCTAAATTATACAAACTCAGACTGTTATTTCAATATAGTGACTCCAAACCAATGAAGCCACCACGGGGCTTAACACAGCCCAGATTGGCATGATGTCACTTTTTTTTTCTACTGTAAATCCCATTAACTCTCGTAAGAAATGTGAAGAGTTTTGGTGAAATGATTGCTATCCTTTTAGAGAGTAGTGTGTCTGATATTTGATGGTTGTACACTGCTATCTCAACTGCCAGAAATACGTTCTTTCCTCAGGATTACAATGGAGTCTGCTACAGAAGTCTTCTTATCTGCTGAAGCCTGCTCTCCTGGTGAGCTACTACACAAACTGCTAACAAGACACAGAGCTCATTTGCCTCAGGGGGCACTTATTATGATGAGAGATGAAAGACACAGAATTGAGTGAAATGAGATGTGGGCAGAAAATATGGAGACATACTTTGTTAGAGGGCTGCAGAATCAGGTTGCTTCATCTAACAATTTTTTAATGTGCTCCTTCTTTGTATTAATCAAACTTCAAGATCCCACGAGTTTATAATAAAGTATCCTCACTTGGCAGAAAAGATTAAATTCCTTTTGCCTGCCTTCCACCAAAGGTCCAATTCTGTCAAAGTACAGACATTCTTGGCCAAAGAACTGTATCCTGTGGATGACCAGCTCAAGGAAAATCTCACAGAGGGATGTTTGTTGTGCTACTGCATTACAGAAGATCCAAGGACATGTGACACCATTGCCAGCAAATACCAGTGTTGGTCATTACCTGTATTGCCTCTGCAATTCACTTAGAGACACGTGTTCAGGTGATTTTGTACAGAAAAAAATCTCCTTGAAGCAGTTTTAATCTTGCAGAAATGTTACAGTTTTCACATTTTATAAACTATTTGAACCAGGAACAATCCATTTGATACTCCTTTCTGGCCTTCTGAATTTCTATTGAACACTGGATTTGTCTAAAATACACAAGATAATCTGTTTCTGTGACACATACTTTTGAAACTCAGAATAATATCCAGCATACCATGAAATTCATGCTTGCCCTATATAGCATACTGGAGGAGTCATACAAGAAATATTTTTTTCCATAAATTCACTAGCCTATGACTTTTCTCTGGGTAAACTTTTCAGATTTTGCTGTAGTAAGCTTTTGTTGAGGGTTAGGTATTTCACCTCAAATAAGGCTGAGAATAAAAGAACAAATAAACTAAATCATTCATTTATACCGTCAGAGTTTTAAAACTTTATAAAAGCAGGGGAAAAGTTTACATCTATAAGCAATGTCTGTCTCCCTGTTTGAGCAACTATAACCACATCCATCTAAACCCATGAAGCAACACTAGTGACTGAATCCCAAAGGAACTGCCAATAGCTGTGCTTCTGAGCCCATCTTCCATTGAAATTAAGATGGAATAAAAAGTTCAATAAACTTAATAAACAGAGTCCCAAGGGCCAAGGCCTCAGTACATGAAGCAAATAGCTGCCATGAGGGAAAAGTTGTGTTCCCTCAAAGATAAAAGATGTCAATGACATTTTTGGATGTGAGATAGCCTTTTTTGACAGCGTGGAATTGTTTTATAATATCATTGTTCTTATAAGGGTTCAAAGATGGGAGATGTTAATTTAAAACTTGTTAATTAGTAGCAACACTATCTAAGTAGCAAGTAAGATAAACTTGTTTTCTCACAACTTCTACTCTTCCAGAAAGAAAAGAAGCAATAGCAGCATCTGGATTTCGGATAACTAATGTAGCCTTGGAAAAGCAGTTCTGCATGAAGACTTGCAATGAAACTACCCAGAAAGATCATCACTTTTTAAATTTTTGATCCTTCATGGCGTTTTCTTTCCCCTCAGATCCTATTTCAGCCTGAATATAGTAATAAAAATAAAACATGGCTTTTAATGGTCCTTTTAACATTTATTTAAGAAACAGGACACGGTATCATGTTGTGTAACCATAGTATGGGTTGTACAAATGTGGCTAACCATGCCTATGCCCAAGTGCGAGCCAGGGCTCACCACGGGAGAGCAGAATGAGGAATGTCTACATGAATGAGGAGAGAAAATGGCAGAAGCACTTTGTACAGTCACAATTAAGTAGCACTTTCAGTGTAGGTACAAAAATGCTGTTAGCGAGGATTTTCTTGTTATTTTCTAAGTCTGTGAGAGATTTTTCTCTCTCACAGAAGAGGTAGCAGAGTATGTAAACAACCAAGCCACCTGCAACCTTGGAAAGTCTTGTTTATGGTATAGTGGAAAAATATTTTGACAATGGATGTTTTAGGATTGTAGCCAATCACCCCCAAGGGGTGGCTGGTCCTTTGTCCAATTAGACTATGAAGAAAAAAGTCTAGAAAAGAGTTTGTGAAAAAAAAGAGTTTGTAAAATAATTAAATAAATCAATCTTGCTGCACAATTCCTGCCTCCTGGATCTTCTCCTCCTCCTCCTCCCTATGGCTGCGGGACACAGTGATATACCGTAGGAACCAGGCCTGCGGTAATACTTTCAGAGCTCTCTCTTGCTTGGTCCACACAGGCATGACTAAATGTATAAAGCATGTCTCTGTTACACATTTACACGCTTACTCAGAAAATCTGCCAATACTGTTCACAAGAATTTCTAACTAGTGAAGCACTCTTAGTATACGTGAAGCCCAAAGAGGAAAGAAACCCCAAGGTGATCCTTCATTTCAGTTTTCTTTGCTTCAAATTTAGAACTATTTGGATCTTTCAAAAGGTTGAAATTTTAAAAAATATTTAAGCAGAGTGTGAAATAGAAGAAATAGAAGAAGCTACTAATTAATTTGTATTGTTAAATGGCAACCCCCATTCAAATGCTACAAGAGCTGAACAATAGAGGCAGTTTACTGCTTCCAAAATAGTGTAGTAGAACTCCTCCTACAGGTAAAAGTGCTCAGAAGTTTAGGATTTTTATTGTGGAAAGATTTCCCAAGCAGCTTCAGATTTTGGCATGTAAGAATCCCAGAGGAAAGAGTATTCCCGAAATAATCTCACAAATAAAATGACGGTAAAAGAAACTTGCGTGCACTTTTGTATTTTCTGTATGTTTTCAGAAATACGAGTCCTTGCACTAGTAAAAAAATAGGTCCATACTTCATATTGATAGATAAAAAAATTCAGAAATTTGAAAGGGCAAAAAGTATCTTGCCTTAAGAGGCTTTTCTAGGGTTTTGAGGCCAAGAGTTTTAGATATCAAAGGAGAAACTGAAGAAGTTAAATAAGACCATTTCAATTGAAGCAGACAGAACAAAAATACAGAAAACGTAGACTGTATTAACCTATGAAGTTCAAATTTGTCTATAAACAATATCAACATTTCTTCTTACTACTACTACTGCTTTAAACCTATTATCTAAAAAATATTTCGCTTTTTAGGTGATTTGTGTATCTCCTTTACATGGATAGTTACATGTAATATTTCCTAGGTAATAGGAATTAATCCTGGATATCTGGCTTAAATTCTGTGCTTTTGGTTGGTTTTTTCCCCTGCAATTAAGGCAACATAACAAAAAAACTAACAAACCACATGAAAGCATTAACAACTGCAAAATTATTTCTGCATCTGAAGAGACCAGTTGAAAAGCCAATTACCCTTGACATCACTAAACCTAAAATCAAAACTCAGTATCTTTTAAAACACAAACAGAAAACACAAAAGTTTTAATTTACTAACAAAACACCTAGAAGATTTAAAAAAAAAGAATCCTCTTATTTTCTAAAAGGAGTAAATTTAAAAAAAGAAGTACCTCTACAACATTTTTGTCTCTGGAGCTTCCTGCTGGATACAGCCTTGTGAAACTGTGGCTGAGTTTACTGCTTTCTGTTTACTTAATGCCTTAGCTCAAATAAAAAGAAGGTGTATCCTTGAATACCATACACACAGCACGACACATTGTGGTCTTTCTTTGGCAAGCAAGTTTGAATTTTTCTTCTGAAAAAAGGGAAGAAAATATTTAGGCTGACTGACCTTTAACTTTATTTTTAAAATTTCCTTGACATAGAATTTCCTTCATCCATGCCCTGTCCCTGCACTATGAAACCTTTCAATTTCTACTTCAAAAAAGATCTGACTCAAAGCTCACAGAAGTCTGTCCGAGATGTTTCGGTCACTGATGTCAAATACATTGATTTCTACGTGTTCTGGAGTGGTATGCAATCATTTCACTTCGAGCATATCTGGGTGCCAAGAGCTGTTTGGAAACCTAAGGATGGACAAAAGAGCGTATGTGAAGTATTCAAAGGGATGAAAGTGCATGTGTTGGATTCACCCTGAGCCTAAAATTTACAGAAGGATTGAAGAAGATGGAAAAAGGAATTAAATACTTGAATAGAATGCATTTGGAAATCTTTTTAAAATATCTGTCCTTAACTCTCTCACAGCTGACTGACGATACTATGAAATATCCCTTTTCAAGGGGATGCCTAGAGCCCCTGCCATCCAAAGGGACTTGACAGACTTGAAAAGTGGGCCTGTGAAAATGTCATGGAGTTCACAAGGCCAAATGCAAGGTCCTGCACCTGGCTTGGGGCAATCCCAACCACAAAGACAGGCTGGGCATAGAATGATTGAGAGCAGCCCTGAGGAGGACTTGGGGGTGTTGGTGGATGAGAATCTGGGCATGAGTAGGCAATGTGAGCTTGCAGCCCAGAAAGCTAACTGTATCCTGGGATGCATCTAAAGCAGCATGGCCAGAGGGGCAAGGGAGGGGATTCTGCAGTGCACCTGCAGTGCTGTATTCAATGCTGAAGACCCCAACACAGAAAGGACATGAACCTATTGGACTGAGTCTAGAGGAGGGCCACGAAGATGACCAGAGGGCTGGAGCATCTCTCCTGTGAAGATAGGCTGAGAGGGTTGGTGTTACTCAGTGTGGAGAGGAGAAGGCTCTAATTGCAACCTTCCAGTGCCTGAAGGAGGCTTTTAAGAAAGATGAGGACAAACTTTTTAATAAGGCCTGTAGTGATAGGACAAGGAGCAATGTCTTTTAACTGAAAGAGGATATATTCAGACTAGATATATTGAAAGTACTTTTTATTATGAGTGTGGTGAGACACTAGAACAGGATGCCCAGAAAAGCTGTGGATGCCCTGTCCCTGAATGTGTTCAAGACCAGGTTAGATGGGGCTTTGAGCAACCTGATCTAGTGGAAGGTGTCCCTGCCCATGGCAGGGCAGTGGGAACTAGATGATCTTTAAGGTCCTTTCCAACCCAAACAATTCTATGATTCTATGAAAACAGTTGTTCAACTGTAACAAATATGTAACTAGAAAATGGGCCTATCCTATGCACAGCAACCTGTGTATTGTGACTGTGCCTTTGTCATGGGCAGGAAGGGGATTGGAAGAAGTGAGCTAGACTTTGAGTATAACTTATTACCTACTGCAACTAACAGCAACTTTGAGCTCATGAACATTTTAAGTCTAATTTGAGACACAGTAGTGCCCTGTAGTTCTGCATCATCAGCTTTGCCTAGGCTTGTCTTTTAGTTCATTTCACACCCTGGTACCTCAAAAGTGAGACTTCGCAGTCTGCAATAGCGTTTGGTGTTTATTTTGGAAGATGAAAATCAGACCACAGCACTAGACCACAGTGACTGCCTAAGGACATATATCACTAATACTCCCCTATCCAAAGAGAAGAGCAACACTCTAACCAAGTCCACACCATGAGCCTGATCTCTTCAATTTCTTTAAAGCCTAAAAGTGGTATTGTTGCTATTAAAAAATGCAGAAGTTCAAGTGACTTTCTAGATAAATTAGCTGATTTTGTGCTTTCTGCAGGTATAACACTATGTTACCTACTGTACATTTAAACAAAATGGAAGAAAATCACCAGAAGTTCACTGGAAGTTGCCCCCCAGTATGTTTCTTTGTTGTCAGTGACCTATAAATGTACTGGTGAATTATGGACTTTATTGACTATATTATCAAATCACAATTAAAAATATTATAAGATTTGGTACTTTGATCTTTGTACTTTTTACTGCAGAACAGCAACTTAACAAATAAAATCACAAGTGCATCAGTTATCCATCATCTTTAAAAGTTAAACCACCAACAAAAGCAGTTGTGACAAAAGTATGAATACAGGCAATAATTTTCAGTTATGACAGTCTTTAGGAGAGCAGTACCTAGAGAAGAATCAGAATATAATTGTTCTTGTCTGCTTGTATAACAGAAACACAATCCCTCCCCAGGAGGCCTTACAAATTACAAAGGACTACTGCTGATAGAACAAACTAACCTTGATGGAGTGTGCTCGTTACTAGGGAGGCTAAGCAGAAGCTTCCAACATTTCAGCAAGAGTGACTTTGGTAATAGACAAATAAGGCGGGGGGGTGGGTTCTTCCGTTATCTTACTCTCTTATTTTTATTAAAAGCGTGGGGCAAGATGGTTATGGTACAGGAAAAGAATAAGCAGATAATGTTTGCAGGTGTGAGGGAGATAAGCAAATGCTGATATTTTTACAGAATAACATGGTGCAAACTGAAGAGAATCTTTCTATCTCAGTTTTTTAAAACAACTCTCTGGTGGAGCTTTTTTTAAAATTTACTTCTGTTTCTACCTGCGGTGGAAAAAGAAGTTATAGTGAAGTTATAACAGTTATAACACTGTTTTCAATTGTGTTGCTTTGTGTTACAATGTCCCAAAGCTTCCGCAAATTTGGAAAATCCAGCTTGTCACTGACTTAAGAGACTTTTTAGAGAGATAGAGAGCACTCCAATACAGGTGTAGTATCATGAAGACCCATGCCCAGAACAATATTTGTACCCTCCTGTTTCATATCACAGATGTATGAAAGCTTCTTAGCAGAATTACTGAAAGCTTTAGTTTGGGGAAAACATCCCTAGATCTAATGGGGCAAGGGACTCTGGTTTTCTAGGCTAGTCTCTTGCAGAACTCAATGTCTGATTTAGTTACCGCTTGAAACTAAATACATATGTTTGGGCTAAAACACACTTCTCCAAAAAGCACCCAACCCTGATTAAAAGGTTTTTTAATGATAAGGAATCCATCCTTCGTTTTTCTATCTTAACTCGCCATCACTTGAGTCTTTCCTAATAAAAATTGTCACCTTTTTCCCAGCTTTCAGAATTTCTGAAAACTCGGTCACTAGCCCCAGAATCTTGTTAAACATTTCTCCAGCCAGCTTGAACCAACTTCTGCCATCAAGCTTTGCTCTGCAACGTGGAACAAAGACAGGAATAAAAGAGAACCAAGAGCAGCTGGTAACTTTGAAAGGTACTCTACATAAACATATTTCAGGTATTTTGGTTATTCTTATAACCCTCCCCAATCTTCAAGATCATCCATAAAGTACAAACAGAAGTACTGGAGCTGGTGCCAGGAAGGAGCATTGTCCTGGGGTGACTGTATGATACCGTATTCCCTATCGTCGAGCCGAGCAGTTTTGTGCTCCAAGGACACACACTCCCCTGCATAAACTCCTTTTCTTTTATGCTAGTCTGCTGGCTGAGGAAGAGAGGTTTTCCTTGGAACTTTGGCTTCTTCTTCTTCTCTTCTTGACTGTTCAACAACACGAGAACATCATTGGGAGACCCTACACCATGGCCTAGAGGGGCCCACGCTGAACCCAGCTCCAGAGAGGAGAAAGCCACACCCACAAAGGACTCTGAAATATACCCTGGTTCTCTCCACAGAGAGAGGTTTTATTATCTAATGTTATTCTTTTTATTCCCGTGCCTGCATGCACTTTGCTTGTTAAATAAATAGGGGTTTTTTCACTTTCCTCTGAGGAAAATTCTTTCCGAACCTGGTGGGGGACGGGTGGCTGTAACCTGCCTTCAATCAGAGGACGCTCATTTCGAATGTTCCTCTGAATTTGTCTCAAACTGGGACAAGCATATATCACTATCACAGAGAAAAGTTTCAGTTTCAGTTTCATTAAGTCAGTATTTGAAATGCAGTTTTTTCCTAGAATATAACACACTGGAGCCTGTAGGGCTGGATTCATGCTATCTCGCCATATGATGGCTTGTAGTAGGCATTAGTCATTCCACTCTTTTATTCTTTATCTTCTAGAACAGTGACCTGCAACACAGTGCACTTGGTCTTGCTTTGAAAATATCAAATAAACTTAGTTTTAATTGCAAAAATTAACAAGTGAAAATCAAACTTGAACATTTTCAATGTGAACAACAAAATTTGGGGAAGATTATAAGAAAAAGATTCTTAAAATACTAAAAAGTTGTACAAGTTTAAAGTAGAAGTATCTGTATACCCTTTACCTCCATACATGGATAAACATTAACACACTCACATGGTTGTTCAGAAGCATAATAATATCAGTCACACGCAAACCACTCTATTATTTGTCACAAGCAAACTGATGAAAATGGGTGATACATAGTTAAATCTCCTGGAGATAGATTTATAAGTGCAGGTGTGTCTCAAACAAACATTTGGCAGGGAAAAATCTTGGTCACAGTCAAACAGGGTGATCTTCAGCACCTGATGTAGGGATAAGATTTTCCATGTAAGAAATAAAATTACAATAATACCCATATATGTTACTGATATGTTTGAGTGTCGAGGCAAACAGGGGAAGTGACAGGGTTACCTAATAAAAGACCAGCAAGACCTCTGGAAGCAGATAGCAAGAATAGCAATTGGGCTACACTCTCTGCATAAGCTCTCTTAATCACTGGATGGTTGACATGCCAGCTGGCTCTTCCATAATTCAAAACTATTTAAATTTGATTATTTAAATAACCATTGCAAAATAAGGTTTGTTCTCATTATTTTGTAATCAAACTCCTTCAAAGGCCTTGAAAAGAAACCAAACCAACAAAAGAAACCAAACACATGCACACACAAAACCCCAAAACAAAACTGTTGATGCTGTGATCTGAATTTGGAAGAGAAACATTTTCTATCTTGATGGGAGAAAGCAAGGAAAGTAACATACACTTGCTACACATAAAAAAGCAATATTCAATGAGGAGTATAAAACGGAAAAGAGAATATGCATAGAAACTTCCATGGTCCCTCAGTTAATATGGCTCAGAAATATAAAACTCATAACTAGACTGTTGCCCTTCACACATCAATTAATCACAGTGCTCTTCTTAGACCTTAATAACTGCAGTCTTACCTTGCTGTAATCACTGTATTCAGAAATCGGACATATTATATCCACTGTCTACATCTCTTTTCAATCCTACATTTCAAACACACATCAATTGTTTGTCTGTGTTCTGAAGATCCTTTGCTGTGTTCATCAGAAGCGCAGCTTTCTCAGCTGCAAGATTTCCAAACTGGTACTGTATTACTGTATGGTTATTCTGGAGTTGAAGAAAATTAAATCAATAGCATTCCTCTTAACTAGATAATTTATTTTATCAAACGTATCAGATCAGTACAACATCATCTACATTCCGAAAAATGTATGTTCCATTTTATTTTCCTGCTTTAATTACTTCCTTCCTTTAAAATCTGTTCTAAAGCTTTGCACACTGTTGAGTCATACTAATGACCCTATTATTGCTTGGATCAGTTTTACTGCCATTCCTGGTCCTTCTTTAACACAGGTACAAAATCTACTAGATGAGTAACTGATAGTCCTATAAAATGCATGATCTGAAGCAATCCAGAGCTGCAGTGAATTGAGCACAGCCCATTCCCCATAAGCACTGAAAGAATTTGTATGCCAGGATACTACAAGCAAACTACAATTTTTCAAAGGCTTATTTGATCAAAGTTAACTATTTTCCTTCATGAAAAAAAGTCAAATCACTGACCGAAGCCTTTACAGTACTACATCTGTTCAAAGGAAATTCACTCTAACTTTATTTTCAATGTGGGCAAAATGCCTGCATTTCCAGACACTCAAGCACTTGGAGTGTTTTGGCTGGCTTGAAAAGAAAAAAATAGTATGTTCTTTCTTCTCATTTGAACTATTTAGTAAAATCATGATGCTTTAATTTCTGATTATCTACTTTATTACTCTTCAAAACAATTTGATGTGTTGATTAACTCAGTGATGAATTCTTAGGTATAATATCCCTATACTCAAAGTTCTTCCATTCCCAGGGTACACATACTAAAGGAACTAGCATATGCACCTGACCAGTTAGGGATATTCCTCCTTACATGGAATTTGAATTTAGTTTTCTTTGACATAGGCTAAAATATTTTAATATGTTACCAACTGGAACAAAAGGCATTTTTCCTTAGAGTCCCAAGAGAAAGGCAGAACAGGGTAGATCTGAGGCTCTTAAGGCATTGCATATCTTCAGGTACTAACATATGCACAGCACCAAATACACCTGCCTTGGTAGGTATAGGTAAAAAGTTCCTACTTAGAGTTTTCTTTTTCTGGAAGAATTAACCCTCTGGATTCAAACACCCCTTGGTGATTGAAACTTCTGTGGCCTATTTTCTCCTTTTCTGTGTGCTGGCAGAGAATAAAACAGTATCAGCAACCAATGGATACAATGAAGGTCATAGATTTTGAAAAGAACTTTGGTAAAATGTTTTGCTTCCTTACTTACACATAATATATATGTATTTACTTGCATGTAGATGTATAAGCATCTTGTTCAAGCCTGGATATAGCAAGCTTAGTGAAATTATATTGTGAACAAGAACTTCCCCCCAGTATCAGAAAATCACATCTGATTTCTACTTCTGTCTTTATGCATGTTTATATCATGATCAAATACACAGCTATGACTCTGCTTTACCTGTGCTTCTCCATACATATTTTCCAACATCCATCTGATAAACTCTTCCTGGGTAAATAACAGTTCAATTATATTTAAGGCTCCTCTAGGATATTCTTAATGCCATTGTATTGGAGGAATGTTTCTGGGTTTAAGTTATGTATCCAAAACCTCATTCCTGAAAGAAATCATACATTTTAAGGTAGCAAACAAACAGGCAGAGCAAGAAACAGCACCAAACATACAGCACAGGCAGTATCAGGTAAGCTCAATCTGACATTACAGTTAGTTTCAGAGAAAACACCAAGAATTACAATTTTCAAGAAGTTCTTGATTAAATCACTACAGTCTTGGCCAACTTTATCAAATCCATGTTTTATTCACTTTTCTATCAAGAGAATTGTAAGTGTCCAAATGGGGTCAATTCAGTAAAACCCCAAATTTACATTATAACACTTTTTAAAGAATTATGAACTTTCACGTCTACTTGCAATTATGGAGAAATAAATTTATTCCTGTACCTTTTCTGTTATTTTTTAACTACGTGTACATATTTATGTGTACATATGTGGGGTCCAATTCTTTTTCATACAGTTCAGTTATACTTTTACATTTCTAAATGAAAAATTGCACCTATTTTTTATTTCTTTACTCTTTCTCTGTGGACATGGCACAAGGAACATCCTATTAATTACAGAAAAAATTTCTGCAAAGGTATCTTTACTGTTTTTATTCTACTGTCTAAATTCTGAGATTTAGTAGTCAGTCAATTTCAAGTTGAAAAATAAGCTAAATAAATCATAAGAAATTCAAGATACAATTATCTCAGGGTACGAGCAACATAATATGGGAGTGTCTCCCTACAGGCTCTCAGTTCAAAGAGCACTCTGGGCAATTAATGAGCAGCTGTATTATTTTCATAGCCAGAAGTCTTCTGACAGCAGGTTCCTGATTCAGGTCAGAGCACACAGATTACTTACTAAATTCTGCCAGCATCTACTGATGTATGCAGAGACACGTTAAAGTTTGTCAGAATAGTCTTGCAATAAATTAATACTTTACCTTTGTTCAAAATGTAGAATTTTCAACAGTTTAGTTGAAAAGTGAGACATGTTTCACATTAATGTATTTCACTTTGTGGATTCCTTTATCATGTTTCTCAAGACTATTCATAGAAGTGGTGAAAGAATGCACAATGGTCTATGATTCCTATATGGGGTTGGTCATTGTTGGCACAAATATTTTCCTGCTGCTTCCACAAATCATTCTGGTGTACCTGAAAGACACTGACATCCACATGGAGCTCTTTTTGGTTTCCCTTGATCGCAAGTGCCAGATCACACGCCCAGGAGAAGTTACTGTTTTGCTGAACTGTTCATATTACCCAGTAATTGTTGGACATTTCTACTAAAAAGGATGACAAATAAGAAAGTTTGATTAAATTTCAGAGTTGATCAATCTAAGAAGCAGATTTTTCCTCAGTGATATTTTTCTGGATGAGTTCACTCTGAGAGCCATCATTCTGGAAATATGTTGTACACTGGGTCTCATACCTAGAAATTTTATGATACTTCCTGTGGAATTGTAAGTACCATTGTTCTGCAATGGTACCTTTGCTATTGGGGAACGTTGTATGTTATTCTTCCAGGATTTTTTTTCTAGACTCAATTTCCTCAGTCTAGATGAGCCAAGGGAGCCGTGTTCAGCTGCAGAATAGTTTTATGTTTGGCAACTACAACACAAACCAACCAGGATGGAGAGGAGATTCTAGTGTTACTTTACTAGGATATGCACTGAAGGGTTCCCATTATAATAATGAGTACCTGATATCATATTCCTGGACTGAAATGTTTGGGGAATAAGTTGCTTATTCTTGTTGGGGCTAGAATTTATAAAAGCTCTGAAAATATTATCTTAAGCCATTTTCCAAACAAAAATAAAGATGGGATTTGCTGAAATTCTCATATGTTTAGTTCAATTCTGAACACAGCAGTTCAGGAAAGACACTGCCAAACAAAAGAGGCCCCAGGAGAGAGATGTAAATAATTAGATATCCAAAGATAATATCCTTTGATAAAGAAATGTAAAAGCTGAAGTTGTTAGGCTCAAAAAAGAGAAGACTAATACAAAGTTTCAGTCTTCAAGTAAAAGATATTTTTGCAAAAAAAAGTACATAATCTCTTGTCTTTGGAAGGAATGAGAAATAATGTGTGTACTACACTGAGAAACTTCAGTTAGATATTAGAAATAAATGTTTAGTGACAATGTTGTTAAACTCCAGCAAGAGACTAAGTAGGCTGCAGTTTCTCTGTCAGCTGGGGCTTTGGTGGCTGATCTGCATGTCTCCCTTCCCTACTTCTCTGTCATTCTCTCGATGGGGTTTTCTTAGTTCTCAATGCTTCCCCTCCTGTAAGACCAGAGTTTATGAGACCCAGCCCTCTGCATGAGAGAATCAGCTCTGGTTTTCACTTTCATGAGGGAGAAAGAGGGGTATTTTTGCTGCTCTTAGCCCCAGTCTATGCAGCCACACAGTATAGCAGCCGCAGAGTTGCCTCTGGAGCACCATCACTACTTTCTTTCACAAAGAAGATTTGTTCTGCCCTGGTAACCTAAAATAGGGACCAAAATTCTGTTCTGTTGTGGAAAGTCTATGCACACACCCACACACATGCCAGGATTGCTGCCTTTTCATGCTTGACAGTGAGTACCACACAACGAGCACATCAGTGCCCAGGGACAGACAAGAACAATGACTTTCTTCCTTCATGGAAACAACTGCTAGAAAAATACTTCCAAAAGCCCAAAGCGTACACATTAAGCTCCCAGAAAAATAAAGCTTTAGTTTTTCCCGGCTTTATGAGCATTTCTCAGTCAAGTCAGGGTCATGATTTTGTCAAAGATCACCTGTTTGCACACTAAGATGATTATCTTGTCACATACCTCTACAGATGTGGATATACCACCAAGTGTGTATTATGCAACAGGTGAAGAAAATGCATCTGTCAACTAGGCAAAAAAATTGGGATGTGCAGGTTATGAATGCCAAGGAAATAAAGGACAGATATTCTGTAATTGCTTTCAGACTCCACAGAAGTCTTAGTGAGCCCATTGTAGTGACGTTATAACACTGAATAATGTGGTTTCTTTTGTTCTAAGAGATCAGACCACTCTGAAATTTCCTGGCCACCAGAGAAAAGGGAGAGTTGTTATAGAAAGGTATGGATGCAGCTCAATTCTTAAAAGTCAGTCATCTGTGACTCAACTGCAATAATTAAAATACTGCTGGCACCGGTCAGTGTAATAATTTTAGAAAGCTTCTGACAGTGCTCCTCTAGCTGTGACAAAAACATAGCAATCAAGAATGGGGCTGTCAGAAGTTAGTGCAATTTTTTGTTCCTTCATTTTACTTATTTAGTACTGATACAGTGTAGGTGAGCAGTCCTTGGATCCTAGCCTTCAGACCATAATTCTTTATCTACCCACAAATCGGTTCATTCTTTTAAAAACATGTCTCCTCATTGCCTCAACTCCATCCACATTTTTTTTTTTTTTCACCTAAACAGAGACCCAAGTTTCCTGATAGTCTGTATGCTTTATTTGGAATATCACATTCTCTACTCAAATGCTGCCATTGTGCTGATAATAACTCAAAGACTACGTAATTTTAAAAAGTCAGAAGGGTCCTCTGAAAGTCACCTAGTCCAACCGCCCACTCAAAGTGGGACAATCACTGATACCCAATCACATCACCCACAGACTTGTCAAGACTTGAAAAACTGAAGCATAAGAAAGTGGAAAGTCCTGTAGGAGGGTACTACTACGGCTTGTACAGTGTCTGTGTTCATTCACAGGGAATGTTTCACTGAGATGTAACAATGGTAAGGAGACAAAAGCCTTTGCACACTGTTCTGAACACACACATTTCTATGCTTTAGTCCTTGTAATACGATATAAGGATGTTTGAAGACATCTGAGGTAAATAATCTCTTTTTTTGTCTTTTGCAATACAGAATGAATGACAGTTCCCATTACCTGTATGTTTATGATTGCTTTGACAAAATCCCAGAGGAACACGGATCATTTAACACAAATCTGTCATGAGCAAGGTGTATAAAGTTAAGCAATATTAAAAACCAGCTGTCTTCTTCTCTGTTCCACAGTTAAGTTTTCACCCAAACAATTGCTCCAAATTAAGAGCTAAGGCCTCATGAAGAGTCACAGCTGATGTTTCACTGCTAGCAGAAGTGTTAGCTGTGAAAATAGGATAGAGGGATTGGGAGTGAAATCAAAGATATGGCTGTCACCTAAAGGGTCTGGAAACTGCTATCTGGAAGTTATCCCTGACACTCAGAATAAGTTCACCAGCTGAGAGGGGATCAGTGCATACTCACTAAATTCAGGCAAGTTCAGGAAGGAATTGTGCCTGATGAATCGTAAAATAGGCAGGGTTGGAAGATATCTTTAAAAGTCATCAGGTCCAGCCCTCATGCCATGAGCAAGGACATGTTCAACTAGACCAGATTGGCCAGAACCTGATCAAATGAAGTCTATCTGATAACCCTAATACACAAGGAAAGTAGTGCACCCATACCACCTCTGATAACAGTTGTACAGGCCTTGGCTCCTTACCACCTCCACCTGCCTCCATATGAGCAGACAGGTTTTTTTTCTAGAGACACCTCCTAAGAAGGTCCCTGCAATTTTCTTAGCATCAGCATGGTCATTATGTCTATTTCAGAGGCAGGAGGGTATCTGCATATCTGACTCTCCTGGGACCTTTTCCACAACCTCTTGCTGTACAGCTGAGAACTAAGTAATGGGTTAAATGAAATTATATTTATATTGTGCAATGCTAGTGCTTACAGCCAACTATGCTGACTGGTTTTCATGCAGTGTGTCTTGACTCCTTTCTTCTGCTTTGTATTAAGAGTAAATTTACCACCAGCTTTCTGATGATAACTCAGTACAGTGACATACAACATAGCCATTGTGCAACCTATTCTCAGATTCCACTATACATTTACAGATTTTTACATTTACTCAGATTTTTGATAACTCGGAAAGAGATTTGTATGAAGTTATTTGTCTTAACTACACCCTGCCAAGAGTGATACGATTTTATAACGTTAAGCAGTGCTTAAACAGCACTGAAAATGTACACTAAGAGCTCAGGCCTGTCAGCACTTACCATACATGTAAACCCTTCCTGCTGGCTTGTGCTAAGCAGCCCAGGTCATTCTTTGTGACAGTTTGCTTCCACAGGGAGCCTACCCCTGCCTATGGCTGCCTAGTCTGCAGCTGATGTTTGTGGTTAAGGTGGCCTTTCCTCATCAGTCCTTTGTCTGATTCTGGCAAGAGTGAGCCACTGTGACACAGCAGGGCCGCCTAAGTCAGCTGCAGTCTAACAGGAAAACTACTCTGGACAATATGCTGCACCTCAAAGGATTGGATTACCAGGAAGCTAATTAAGATGTCTTACAGGGAGTTTTGCTATCTGCACTGCCACATCCCCACTTGAGACATGGAGAGGGACTTCTGTGCAGCAAGAAAGCAGGTATTTCTTGAAGGACTAGACCAGCTGTCCACAGGCAGTGCTCCTGATGGAATCTGGCAATGGCACAAAGAGGGAGCTTTCTGAGGAGAAATGGAGAAGGCTCTGGGAAGGCCAGTCTTAAGGAAAAGGCAGACTAATATATTTTGGTCTATCATCTCAAAACTGCCAGAGAAGCCATAATATTTTAGGGATAAAGAATTGCAATAATCCCTTCAAAGAAGCGCAGAGAATGCTGCTTCTTCCTGTCAACCAAAGTTTCACAACAGTAGTGGTTTTTATTCTGTCACACTAAAGACTCCAGCCTTTGCAGAAGACTGGAAAAGGAGTCCAAAGCACTGTGTAATCTAATACACAAAAAACCAAGTAATTGGGGAAGGAGAAAGTTTATGATTTTTTTAAAGGTTATCTTCCAACACCAATAATTGAGTGTCTTATAATAAAACAGTATAGCCTGGGCTTTTGCCCACAACTTGCAAGAAAGCATTCGAGAGACTTGTGTTCAAGAACTGCTGGTTCTTTCTTCCTGTATCCTATTTTTGCTTACATTTTTGTAAAAGTAACAACATACTATAAGTACGCAAAGAATTAGCCCTCTAGACACATCTCCTAGTTGGAGACATCCAAGGATGGCCTTCCAAAACTCTAATATTTCCCCACCTAAAGCAACACTTGAGCATTCTTTAGAAGTCCATCGTTTCTACTCTGAAGCTCACAACAAAATCTGTAGGACTGGAAAATAAGTGCTTCTCTGCACTTATGCTGCTGAGAAGGATTCTGAACTCAGGGTACATGCTGTGGTGTGGTGTGGTGTATACGGCCCAGTATGAGCTCCGCCAGTCCTTGTAGCTGCCAACTTCAGGGACTGCCATAGGGGACTTAGGGGCCTCTGCAAGAAGAGATCCCTTTTTGCCTCATTTCTCTCCTTGACATCACTACTGCAAGCATGCATGGATACCCAGATGTTCCAACTACTGTATGTACTCTTGGTAAAGATGCCTTAGCATGGTAAAGATGCCTTAGCATGCTGTTTTCACAGAAAGTACTCTAAGTTTCCCTGCCAGAAATCTCAGCAAAACTGAAGAGCTATTGCCAGAGGTACTCCTAAAGGAGGAAAAATGTTACTTTTGGCTTCAAGAGTAGAAGGTGAATGTTTGGACTCCACAGAGAATGATAGCATGCTAATCACTCTATCTGATATTAAGCACAGTCTTTATCCTAATTTGAGGCAATATAGCTAATAGAAACAAATGAACGTGGAGAATCTGAGCAATCATCAGATATTTAAATGCCTAAATTCTTGGGAAGCTCTGGAACAATAAAGGTAAATCAGGCTAGAAGTTGCTGATTTTAGTCCCTGCCCTCTCTTTAAGATTACCTCCTTAAGGCACCTAAACAGTTTCCAACCAGAAAAAAAAAATTACAGGAAGTCTGATTAAGATTTCAGACTCTCTTTGCAGGGATTTGGCTGAATATTGATTTGGGAAGGCAGATGAAAAATATGGAAACAATGAGAGGAGGAACTGCGCTAAACACAGGCCCCCCACATTCCAGGGAAAATCCTAAAGTAGTAAAACACTGTAAGTGCCTCCTGAAAAAGTATTAGCTGTGGAAAGTTACCTGAGAGTCTTTCTGTACTTAGGAATGCAAGACTAGTGTCTTTACTCACAGAACCAGGCAATCTTCATATCTAGATCTTCTGCCAGTTTTTCTTCCTCCTACATGACTCTTAACTCTGGTATCTGCCTGGAGATAAAAAGTGAGAATTTCAGGCATCTTGCTCTTCTGAATGTGATACATGTTCAGAAACTACAGGTTTTTGGTTTCTCCTGGTCTAGCTGTTCCATAAAATTCCATATTATGTGTAATAAGGAAAACAGATACATCATTTAAAAATGTTTTGCACTGTAAATAAAATATTTGAACTGGTGGACAAAGATAGGTAAGAACTGACTAATGGATGGTGACTATTGTGTGTTTTTCTGATCACGCAGAGCTCAGCACTGTATTTTCAGGAGAGTGAATCAGAAAAGCAGTTACACTCCAAATAGGCTTTAGTTTTGCGGATCACTGTTCTCAGACCATCATTTCACCATGGTTTTCTAGAAATAACCTGAGCTGGGTCTTCTGGTATAAGACTGACTAATGATAGAGATTTTTTTTCAGACACTAAAGTGTTAAATTTAAAGCTTCCCTGATTAATCTAGAGGATATTGGCTACTTTTTGAGGAAGAAAACAAGAAAATTCTTGTTAACAGAAGGAATAGAAGAATTTCAGGTGAAGCAGTCTATCTGTAGTGTCTTGGGAGCCACCAGTAACCCATCAGTTAAAAAAGAAGTAGGAAAAAAATCTACATCTTTAAAACACAGTATATGTACTAATTTTACTGATCAAGGCTTTTAACCTAAGCTGGGCCAAAAGAGAGCTAAGGGAAGGGAGAGAGTTAAGAGACAGACACACTACCAGCACAGGCTTGAGCTCTGCTCTGCACTGGGGCAACCTCACCTGCAGTCCTGGGTGCAACTTTGGGTGCCACAATATACAAAAGACATTAAGCTATTAGAGAGCATCCAATGGAGGGCCACAAGGATGATGAAGGACCTTGAGAGGCAGCCATATGAGGAGCAGCTGAGGTCACTTGGTCTGTTCAGCCTGGAGAAGAGGAGACTGAGGGGAGACATCATTGCAGTCTGCAGCTTTCTTGTGAGGGGAAAAAGGAGGGGCAGACATTGATCTCTTCTCTCTGGTGACCAGTGACAGGACCAAAGGGAATGGCCTGAAGCTGTGTTAGGGGAAGTTTAGGTTCCATATTTGGAAAAGGTTTTTCACCCAGAGGGTGGTTGGGCGCTGGAACAGGGTCCCCAGAGAACTGGTCACAGCACCAAGCCTGAATGAGTTCAAGAGGTGTTTGGACAATACACTTGGGCACATGGTGTGACTTCTGGGGATGACCCTGGGCAGGACCAGGAGCTGGACTTGATGATCCTTGTGGGTCTCTTCCAACTCGGCATCTTCTGTGATCCTGTGATTTTACCTTCCACAGGCAGAACTGAGATCATGAGGGAGCTGGGGGGTTCAAGTACCACAAAACACAACCGTGAGGCAAAGGTGTGACTCGCCTGGCACAGAATTCCATTAAATGCACTACTCACCTACTTGCATGTTGGTCATAGCACAGCTTTGCAGTAGTGACTGGAGACTAAAGCCACAAACCTTCGTCAGGGCAGCATTCCTGGAATGAAGACTGAGTGCATGGAGAAGGTCCTGCATCCAGGACAGAGAGCAGGATGGCAGCTGCTCCTGCAGGGCTGGGCCCAAGGGGGTCTCCAGGCTGTCAGGGCCTGTCCCGCTGACAGAGACAACAGCTGGGTCCTACTGACAGGACCAGGCTCATGGTCCTGGGCCAGGGCTGGACAAAAAGCCAACCCATAGGGCTGGGCTCGGCTCCATCAAGGCCATGGGGAAAGGCCATGCCAGGGCATTGGCCCAAACACAGGTGGAGGCCCAGAGCCAAGCTGTTCCACAGGCACAGCTGAGGTGGAGGCCAGTGCCTGCCAGGGCAGGCAGAGCCTGAGGGCCCTGGGCTGGGCTTACAGTGAGCCCCCGGGCCTCTGGCTGTGGGGAGGCTCCAGCTGAGGCAGGTCTGGGCCAGGTGGTACCCCCAGAGCTGGCACTTCTGGTCTGGAGGGGCCCTAAAGGTGACACTGGTGCTTCCAGCGAGCTGTGGGCCTGGGCCCTGTGACAGCCTTACAAAATACCAGTGCTAAGGTTCTTCTTTTTATACTCCTATATTTCTTTTTTGCAATCCTTCTTTGCATTATTTTCATTTGTTTGCTGCATTTTGTGAAAAAAAATTTTTAGTAGAGTTCCTTAAACTCAGTCCTTTGAGCTGGTTGGTCATCAGGAGGATTTCACTCACCTGTGGGAGCCACGGCTTCCCTAAATCTACAGCTGAAAATAATCCTTGGGCTATTTTCTCACTAGGTCCCCACACTTGTGTTGGAGACAAACCACTCCTCCCCTCTAAGCCCTGGTGAACACCAGCTCCCTGGGGCTGCAGCAGGCTCCATAAAGCACTTCATGCAAGTTCCCCCTGTCCTTGCGGTGCTGCAGCCATGATTGCATGGATGAGGCTTATAGGGCTTTGGTTTCCCATGGAATGCTCATGAGTCCTTGTTCTCTTTCGTGCATGTAGTTAATCATTTTTGAAAAGCAACCTTGCCATAAAATTTCATATCTGCTGTTGGAGCTTTAATCTCATTTGCTGGAGAAAGAAAGATAAATAGTGAATGGAAATAATCAAACTGCTGTGTCATAACTGCATATTTTCTTTACATTCAGCTTCTAAAAGACCCTCAGCCCTCTGAAATGTTCAGTTCGCAATTCAAGTTTAAAATCTTTATTTTTTGTTCCTCATCTTGTTTGTTCAGTGCCTTGCTCCCACTGTTCTGCTGAAAAATGGGTGAGTGTGAGTAACTAAGCCAGAAATAGCACATGCACCAAGCTGCTACAATTAATCCACCAGTTAGACTAATATAGCCCAATTTTAAATTCTAGTTTTCCTGATTTATTTTCTGTATAAAACATTGCACTTTTTAATCTATCACACCAAAACTTCTGCTCTGAATCAAAAACTTATAAGAAGGGTGTATTTTTACCAGAGTTAAAAGACTGTAGGGGATAAACACGGAGCTTAGGACAGAATGAAGAATTAACAGAAATCTGGTACATCTTGCACTTCCACACATCAACAGCTGATCTGGGTTGATCATGCCACTTTCAGAAAGGAACAATTATGTTTACAACTCTCTTTTCCATAAGAAAAAAAGATTACACAAGGCATTTTCAAATGTCATTTCATGATTTCCAGAACAGCTCCTAGCATTTGCTCTCTACAGTGATTGGCTCACTCCTGTTCCTCAAAGATGTTAAATTTTAACAGCCTGTTCTGTATTTTAACTTAAAAACTAAACTCCTACTTCTCTTTTTCCCTCTTCCCTTTTTTATTCAATAATTCAAATGTTCAAAGTAACTTTTATATACCTGTTACTGTTCAATAGTAACTTTGCACCTACCTGATGAAAACTTAGAAAGGCCTCTAGTCTTTCCAGCTTGTTTGCCACTGTCTCAAGTCTGATTTTTCTAGAACATTTTCAGTTTTATTTTTTGCTTGTGAGAGTAACAGATCACAATATTCACATTTTGAATATTGCCCATTGTATTGTAAAGAAGTTTAGTTCTCAAATTTTTATTGAAAACTACCTGATTTAAAATATTTTTAGCTGTGCCAATTATGAGTTTGGGCCTAACTCTCTAGTTTTAAAATGTTTGTACTTTTTCTTTTATGGGAATATTGGATTGTGGATACTCTACACTCAGTAAAAAATGGGTACAGTTTTATCCTTCTGTAAAAAATTTGAACTTACAGTAATCACATTGGATACTGTTTATAGGCAATTATCACATTTAGCACGGTATCACAAACATACCAGATATCACTTACAGCTTTTTTAAAAATTACATTAGATATTTATACTTGAATTGAACTGTTTCTGTGAATTGAGAAAGTATCCAAACTGGAAGAGAATTTCAAGCACGTGCAAGGAAATCCAGACCATTTTTCAACTGCTGATCTGAAGTTTCTGCAGTTATCTTTGCAAACCTTTCTTGGGTATTTCTGGGGCTTTTTTTCACATTTCCCATTCTTTGTTATATTTCTAAATCTACATTCCTTTGAGGCTAACAGTATACAATTTTAGCCATTTTTAGGTTGCATTACTCCCTGGAGCTAAACCTAAGCAAACTTTTACACTCTCATTTCCCATAATTACTACAGAATGAAGCCATTTAATAGACTTTTCTTTGCTGTTCTATTTATCAAATTCCTCCCTACATTTCTGCTGGAGCACTAAAGAAACATTTGTAGGTGTGTTTGAGGTTTTTCACAGTACACCTACATCTTGTCTTACAGCAATTTCCTTTCCAAACGTTTTAAAACATTTCTACATTGATCATCTTGATTGTGAATATATGTCTACCTAATGCACACATTCTCCTAACAAGCCCTGGCACATTTACAAGCATGGAATAAATATTTTCTTTTCTAAAACAACTGTAAGCTATTTATTTCCAAGATTTTATTTTACCTTTACACCTAAATTATTTATGCCTGGCAAATTTTTTCTGTGCAATATACTCTCAGTCGTGTTTAACAAGAATACATTTGTCATTTTTTTCTTAATGTACATTAATACCTCACTGCCTGATAAATATGTATTAAGATTTCAGCCTATAAGTAGATGTTCCAAGCTCTTGACATAGCTCTTCCTTTAATGTTTTCAAAATAATTATTTTGTGTTGCACAAAATCCATTTACTAAGTTTCTTCGTAAGCATTTTCAGTCCTTATGTTTGGGCTCTGTGAAATAGTTTTGTTTATGACAGTTGTACTGTCACTTCAGAAAGGCTGGGAGTCACTTCAGCCTCTGTTGCTTCCTTGTGCAGTCCTGCATGCTGCTCCCTGTCAGTGCATGCTGACTGCCTTTTGCAGACTCCTTGGATCTTTTAACCTTCATTCTTCTGTGCTTGTTTGCAGTGTTGCAGTTTCAGGTGTTTATTTAATACCATCCAGGATAGCATAAGCTTTTTGCCTTCCAACACTTGGAACCTTATTGGTTTTATTTTGCTTCCTGGTGCATTTGATTGTTGTTTAGTAAGTATAAATGGGCAATTCGAACAATATTTTCCTCAGTTGTGGATATTGACATGTTATTGCAAAATGGCCTTAGACCAGATGGCCTTTCTCCAACATCTTTTTACTCATGTTTATTGTAAGGACTGTATTTATTCCTTTCTGGAAATTCTGTATTCTTTGGTACCCAATTGACTTTTCTTAACTTACGTTGTATTTTTGACAGATATCTAGCCTCTGAATCAGCAACCTTTTCTAACAGCTGCTTTAATTCCCTTCCTCATGGTGCTCAGGGTTAAACATGACTCGTGCACATGCACCTCCAATTTGCCTGCCACACTTCTGCAGCGTTTCAGGTACCTGGAGGGTTTGGTTTCTTTGTCTCATATACACAAGCTCTTATGCAGCTTCTTGACACACTCTTTTTTCCTACCCTGCTCCTGGCATAACTGCCTGTGTTTGGCTGCTAGTAAAGATGATGCTCTGGTACCAAGGAGCACTCTTCCACAGTAGCTAGAATGAAGTCAGCTGGTGACTTGGAATCCAGAGGAGACCTTAATAAAACACCATCAGCTTCCCCAGCTGGACACTCCTGTGTCTCTGTGCCTCTTTTCCCAAGGTTTCCTCTTGGCAGGGCAGGCAGGAGGGCCTGGCAGCAGTGCAATGGTGGTAGGGTGATGAAGTAACTGTGTGAGCACAGTATGTTCTCCCTGAATAGACAAAGCACGTTCCTCTGCAGGGTTGCAAGATGAGCACCACTCACCAGCACCATGTTTGTTCAGAGTAAAAAAAGGCTACGGTATTGCAGATCAAAACATTAACAAATCAGGTTGTCACAGCATTAAAATGCCGAGATTTCAGCTTGTCTTGAGTGAAATTAAAATCTTTCTGTAGTATAATTTTCCTTCATTCTGCACCAAATGCACCATCTTAATTCTATTATCGTGAGCCTGGAAAATTGACTTTTTTTTAATCCAAAAGGATCGATTTCTGTGGAGGACAGTCATAGTTTTCTTCATTCCTCAGTTTTCTGTGAAAGTCACATTCTGTGTGTCAGAACTATTCAGTTTTAACCCTAATGCACTTAATGTCTTCATTTAGGCCATGAAGTAAAGCTGAAAGCATGTTCAGGCTTGTAGAGAGAGAGGGAAAGATATGATGAAACAGCCATTGTGGTATACCCATTGTTTGACCACTTGAGAACTGTATGACCTTTGAGTTTACTGAGAAATATGAATAAACATGTGAACATAGTGAGCCATTTCTCTTCTCTGAAAGCTTATTGTGTGTTCAGGTTTTTGGAAGAGACTTTTGTAACATTTGTTTTTGTCAAAGGACAATTCCTCCTAGCTACCTTTACTCAGCTCCAGTGCACATAGTGAAGTTTTTTCTGTACAGCATGAAAAGAAACAGCAACTCCAGTGAACATAAATATTTGAGGACAGATAAGAATTTTCTGTCCCTATCATACATTCTTAAAATAAGCCTGACTTGTTTTTGTTCATGTTTTTCCAGGAGGCACAAGCAATTCTGCAGAAGTAATCTAGATGGAACAGAAAGTTATGTGCATTATGATGGGGAAAGAAGAGAGTTACCAGCAGTCCTGTGAGGACATGATGGACACAATTATAAGCAAAGGACCCAGGATAATGTGTATGAAGAGGAACACAAAATCAGCAAAATAGAGTTAAGCAAGGTCATCTTAATTGCTTACAAGAAATTGCACGGAAGCAAGGAGTGCCTACAGGGCACAGGAAAACACAGCAGGACACCAGTGTGCCCCTCAGGAGTGCCTGCACACTCATGCATGCAGCATGGGGAATAACCATGAGGAGCTAGAGATCTGCCTGCCATCACAGGCCCTGATCATTTTGAGATCACAGAGACATGGGGGAATGGCTGTCATGGCTGGAGTGCTCCAAGATAAGGATGCAAGCTCTTAGGAAGGACAGGCTCAGAAGGTGAAGAGAAGGAGTTGCCCTTTGTGACAGAATAGCTTGTGTACATGGAGCTTTGCCTGGGAATGGACGATGAGCCAACTGAGAGCCTAGGATATACTCCATAGTCCTGGGTAAGGAATGAGGAAAAAAGCACCATGAAATGTTTTACTGAGCACTGGAAGAGGTTGTCAAAGAAAGATTGTGGAATCTCCATATCAAAAAATAATATATAAAAATAAAGCCTCCTGAACATGGTCTTGGGCAACAAGTGACACTGCTCGAGCATGGGGATTGGACATTTCTTCTAGCCTCAACCACTTTATGATTTTGTGATCATATGAAAACTGAAGACAAGTGTTGACTGGCTAATCCAAAGGGAGTCTTTGCTTTAGTGTAATAAAACAGTCAAAACCAGGTAAATTACAAATTCTGTTGGTATGAGTGCTTCCAAACCACCACTCTATGAAGTCTGGAGATACAATGGACAAGGAACTTCTTTTCTTCATTATAGGAGAAATCTCTGAGCTCTAATCATAACAACTTCATGATGACTTTAACTGTTTCATAATGAAAAATAGCACTTGGAGTTTGAATGGACAGCACTGTCTTCCAAGACCACAGAATGCAACAGTTACTGTATTAGACAATGCCCTCTGCCCACACAAAGATGCCTATTTAGCATGCTGGAAGTGGGCACAAACACAAAAGAAGCAATGTTTTGAGACAGAAGTTTTGATTCAAGTCCTGTGATAAATGCAAGGAAGTACTGGAATGAATACTTTTAATAAGAGCAATCAAACAACTCATACATTGGAGTCACATAAAATACATTCACACAAGACATTTGCTTTGTTGATTCAGATGACAAATACCTCAGTAAAAATTCTTGAATGTTGAACACAGTAAAGGGATCAAGTCATCGTGCCCCATCTGTGATACTGATCTGACACTTTTTACAGGACTTCCTCTGTGGGCTTGGTTGTGCTTATAAAATGGAAATATTTGTTTGCTTCAAACTGGATTGTCACTAGCAGACAAGAGATCAGTATCTTTGAAATTAACCTGTATGTTCATTACCTATTGGAGAGGTATTTGAAAAATAACTCACCTGGTTTACACTACCAGTTCTTCTTCATCATAAGATATAGAGATTTTACTTTCTTGTATTCCCTTTAAAAACATCCTGAGATTTAGGGGAAAAGAGAACATTCTAATCAGTTCATCTCTGTACTTATTTACTCCTAAGAAGAAAAGAGAATGTGCGCTGCACATAATTTTAAAGTGGAAAAATGTGTAATATGGAGAGAGGACAAGATTATTTAAAAGCTATCTAAGAACAAAAAAAAAAAAGAAGAAAATATTTATTTATCCCATATTTCATCAAAAAATTAAGTTTTCAAACATCCTTACAAAAATCTCAGGTTTGAAGAAAGGAAGGAGAATATACGTGGAATGTAATACAATTACTCTCTTTATGGTAGATGAGAAAATAAATATTCTGAAAACCCAGTGTATGGATGTAAACTTTTCATCTGGAACACACATTAAGACTTATAGTTTAGTTTCCTTTTCAAACACGTTAAAAGAATAGTAAAACTAAAAAATAGCACTCGTGAACATTTGGAGAGGCCAGTCCTGTTTAATATCTTTATCAATGACATTAATGAGGGGACTGTGTGCCCCCTCAGTCACTTTGCAGGCAATACCAAGTCAGGTGGGAGTGTTGATCTGCTGGAAGGCAGGAAGGCTCTGCAGAGGGATCTGGACAGGCTGGATTGGTAGGCTGAGGCCAATTGTGTGAGGTTCAACAAGGTGAAGTCCCAGGTCCTGCACTTGGGTCACAACAACTCCAGGCAGCACTACAGGCTGGGGGAAGAGGCTGGAAAACTGCCCAGCAGAAAAGGACCTGGGAGTGCTGGTCAGCAGTGGCTGAACGTGATCCAGTGTGTGTGTCCAGCTAGCCAAGGAGGCCAATGGCATCCTGGCCTGGATCAGCACTAGTGTGGCCAGCAGGACCAGGGCAGTGACTGACCCCCTGTACTTGGCACTGGTGGGACCACACCTCAAGTGCTCTGTCCAGTTTTGGGCCTCTCACTACAAGAAGGACATTGAGGTGCTGCATGTCCAGAGATGGGCAACAGAGCTGGGGAAGGGTCTAGAGAGTAAGTCCTATGAGGAGTAGCTGAGGAAGCTGGGAGTGTTTAGCCTGGAGTAAAGGAGGATCAGGAGTGATCTTATCACTCTCTACAACTTCCTGAAAGGAGGTCACAAGTGATAGAACAGTGGAAATGACTTCAAGTTGTGCCAAGGGAGGTCAGGCTTGTAGTAGAAGTTTCTTCATTGAAGGGTTGTCAGCATTGGAACAGCATACCTAGGGAAGTGGTGAAATCACCATCCCTGGCAGCATTCAAAAAACATGTGGATGTGGCATTTAGGGACATGGTTTAGTGGTGAACATGTCAGTGCTGGGTTAACAGTTGGACTCCATCTTAGAGGTCTTTTCCAAACTAAGGGATTCTGTGATTTTCTTACCCTGCTGCATTTGCACAGAACTGAGCTGCTTTAAGTTGTCAGTGATGGGTAACAGTAATTTCATATTCTCTCCTTTGAGACATACCCTTTAAACTCCACAGAGCATGCCTAAAGCCTGTTTGGCATCTTGTCCCAAGGCCCTCTGATGTTGCAGTGAATGTTACAGTGATCACAGAAAGGGAACATGAGCTTCTAGCAAACAGCCAAACACCTGAGTAGGAAAACCTGCTTTCTTTCATCTTTCAGCCCTTTACATATAGTGATGATGGCTCCATAGGTTCTAAAGGATCAGGAAATTATTAAGAGGTTTGAAAAAATTTCCTCTCTGCTTTACTCACCATGGTTTGTCACAGAGGATTAAATTTTCTGCTTTTCCTCCCATATCTGCTCCTTAAAACAGGTCTGTGCTTTATTCACTCTGTGTTACCTTCTCTTCTGCACTTGAGGAACGTTCACCTAGCAAAATCTCTTCTTCTGACCTTATCTTAAAACAGAAAACTAAAGCAAAGGAAAGGAAAGCTGCACCAGGTATTAACAAACTGAAGTGGCAGCTCAGCAGCATTGCTTTGCCACCTGGCAAGATGAAAATCCAAATGGCAGTGAGTCTGTAGCCTGGTCCCAGTCTGGAACATGATTTCCCTTTCAACAGCCTGTTGGAAAATTCTGTCAGTGACTTGCAGCTCAAAATAAGACTGCAGGAGCTGGTGCTGCACTGGCACCTGCCACTAAATATGAGCTTAACAATACAATGGGAGAAAAAAAAATCTCTGCTGCTCTCTCCTGCTGGATGGCTCTGGTGCACTGCCCAAGGAAGAGCTGGGGGAGAAGACTGAGCCTGACAGGCTGGGAAATGAACATGAAAGGAAGGTAATGTGGCTGGAGGTGCCAGGGTGGGGAGCTGGAGCTCTGTTGAGGAAACAGAAGGATGAATTGGTACCCTTGAGAGTGTTTACATAAAGTACCTCAAAACTGGAGAAGCAGTATGGTGAGAAAGCATGGAGGAACTTGTCTGAAAGATATTTAAGTCAGCCATAGAGATCAGAGGCAGGAGTCAGTACCTCATTAACAATGAAAGATAATTAGTAAGGTGGGGATAAATAGCAGAGAGCCTTAAAAATGAAGGCATATAGCCAATGTCTGATGTAATTAGAAAAGTATATCCCAGAAATGGGATCAGAAGAGAAACGGAGAGTGGATTATATACTGTCAACCAAATAAGACCTTAGGACAAGTCCCAAACAGAGTGATCTTGTCATCAAATTAAGATGGCAAAGTCATGTGGACAGCATCTGACAGACACTACAGCAATTTCTCCCAGTCATTTCTCAGGGCAGCACAGCTCAGACAGCCGAATCCTAGGAGCAGAGGAGATTGCGAACACACGTACCTGCCAGAGGAATGCTGCTTGTTGCCCCACCCCAGCAAAACTGCTGTATTGGTTCTGCTTACGCCTCAGCAAGGAGTACATGCCAGAAAGCCAGCCAGTTAAGAAGTGTGATGGTTGGGCAGGAACTCTGCTGCTAACACTGCTCATGTTGTAGTTTGTTGTCTTGATCCAAACAAAAAGTGGAGGCTTTGAAAAGTGTCAGTGACACCTGCTCACCACATACTGTTTCCTCCAGTACCACTCCTTCTCTTAGCTCCTCTTCACCTCTTCATTGCTTGAAATAACAAAACCCCCACGATCTTTAGCAACAAGTCAGCTACTTTAAAAGTCTACAATCACACTATACAATTTCTCTGTAAATTTTGGATCCAAAGACCATCACAGTTTCTCCTTGGCCCTTGTTCCTCCTCCAGTGGTCTCTTGACCAGTGAATCTCAGAGACTCCTCTTCACGTATCTTAACTTCTATTGCCTGTAAAAAAATGCCGTGCTTTCTGCCACTTTAGTCTTCTCTTGCTTCCAAAAGAGATTGTGAACAAACAGAAAGAGGCTACATCTGCTGATGGCTACTGAGCAAGTGTAACAGTTTCAAAACCACCTCTGGCTCAGGATGTTCCTGAACTGTGGATGCTAAGAAGTTCTCAAAGAACAGTTTCTTTATGGCCTGTTTCTTATGTTTGTGTCCTAATCATCCCACACTGGCTGTTGTCTGAGACAGGATAATGGCTCAAAGGGATATTTGATCAGACTCAGCCTGGCAGCGCTGATGGAAGCCCTTCCCCGCCTAGAAGAGGAGTGTTGCTTCTCCCTCTAAAGAAGCAATGGGGTATTCCCTGGCAAAACTTCTGACAGTCTAACTGCCTTCTTGTGGGAGCCCTTCCCCACCCAGCACATCTTTGTTTCTCCACGGAACAGGTTTGCAGTATTTATAAGACTGTCCTGTTGGGAACCTGTCAGAAAATCTACTATATTTCTCCCTCACCACACAATTTTATTGTGAAACTTTCAGTCCCCTGACAGAAAAGAGAGAAATCAATCTTCTACAGCCTGGTCAGATAAGTAAGAAAGTAAAGCTTATTACAGTTGTACATCTGTCCCATGCAGGATGTCTTTACTTTTCGGAGATCCTTGCAAGGGATGGTCCAGTGTAGGGCCAGGAGTCAAACTTGATGATCCTCTTGGGTCCCTTCCAACTCAGCAAATTCTGTGATTCTGTTTCTGTTTTAAACAAATGCCAAATCAATTTCAAGACCAAAAAGAGACCAAAGATTCTGCAAAATGCTTGTCTCTCCAGCCTGATTACCAGCTTCAGGAGTGTTTTTAATTCTTGGAAACTGCATGCAGTGTTCATGTCTGATGCAAGTTAGCTCTGTAGCCTCATGGACTGCTATTGCCTAGAACAAGAAATTTCACCTTAAGTGTTCTTTCATGACAAGTAAGTGTTCCTTCTCTTTCTTCTTTATAACGCAAGTACCACCTTTTTGAGCAAGTTGCCTTTTCTCTTAGCTTTGTTCATGTCTGAAGATAAAGTGTGGGGTAAATGAGACAAAAAAGAGCATGTAACCATTTTGACAGGTGTAAGCTGGAGCACCATCTCAGCCTGTTTGGCCAGTGAGACACTAGCTCCTTCCAGGCAAGCAAACCAAACAATTTCATTCGCATCCAAAGATTGCAGTCTTAGTCCTCCCACATCAAGAGAAACTCCTTAGGAAACTCAGCTTTTGCTGTGCTTGTTCAATGCTAGAGCTAAAAAAGCACCTAGAATTGTAACAACAGCCTGGCTGCTAATCCATTAAAAGGAAATTGGTCAAATCTCATGGCTCAATCCACTTGCAAAAAGTATAATTTTTGAATGTGCTTGCCCAAGTGGATGGTTACCATAGCTCCCTGCCACGGCTGAACAGTGCTTTGCCTCCCTGAACTTGACAAATCAGTTCTTTTTAATACTGAATGACTTTCTACAATACCATGTTGGTTTTTCCACAGGATTAATTTTCAGTCTTTGTAATAAGTTAAGAATAGGAGTATGCATAAATATGTATATTGTTTTATAAAGAAACCAAAGGCAACAGTAAACTACAGACACATTTTTTCCAGAACCTAATCAAGTACAGCTGTTTCATTACAAGCTTGTGGCAAAAAGCCAGTGAATGCATTTGGAGAAGGGTTCTTATGAGATGCTCCTGAGCTGTGGAAATTGTTCAGCATGCTTGGGAGCAACCTTACCTTCCTGCTCCTCTGAGCTCAGGGGACTGGAAAGACAACCCAAGAGACTACAAGTGGAGCCAGGCCCTGCTTCAGAAGCAGAGTTCCCAGGTTTGAATGGGCCAGGCTTTGAGTCACTGCCTTTCATTCTCTTTGCTCCCCAGGCACTGCAGCTCCAGCATCACATCTTTGGTGTTTGAGAAAGGCCATGCTGAGACACCAAAAGTTAGAAACACTTCCATGCAGGCCAGACCACTTGCTTTGTGACAGCCCACTCTGCCAGCCCCTCCTCTCAAGGCTGGGGTTCAGATAACATTTGTTGTATTTTTGTCAAACTCCCACTTCAATTCGGCCCTATTTTAACATCTGAAAAAATATCTGTTGTTCTGCTGTGGCCATCTGCTACCATCCCCAAGAAGCCAGGCCAAAAATATCCAGGGACTTTGAAGAACAGTGTTAGCTGAAACATACTTATGTTAAGACAGCCCAGCAAATGGGTTATCTTAAAAACTTACAGGAATGAACGCAGCTTAGTTTCTACCTCCAAGGGTAAGTTATCATCATGATTCCCTTTGAAAAGGGACTGCAGAAAATGGAACTAATATACCATATAAATATGCAAGATGTGACAAAATGAAGAATTTATTCAAGGTGGAAGTTCATGAGCAGGAACATAGAAAAACAAAGGGGCAATAATCCTTCAGAATTCAAATGCTTTCTGTTTTTATAGTAATAACTAATGGTTATTACTATTAACCAGGCATCAACAAACTTGTTATGAGTGATGAGTCACTTTATGGTAGATTATAGTGGATCTCTTTATGCATTACTTTTTGAAGAGAGCAGGACCTGAGGAACTACCCAGGCTGTCTCTGCCCAGTAATCAAAATCTTAGTATGTGGCAGTCCACAAAGAGCTCTGCCTTCACTTTCAGTAAATAACACAAAATAGTCTCCTCAGGAACAGTCCTGCCCTGTGACTTTGCAATTCAGGTCACCTGTGAGTGAATATATTCTTTATGAGGACTCTATCCAGTTCCCATGCCTCCCACAGAGTCTTCCCTTTCACTGTAACACTGGCTAAATAGACCATAATATAATATTTGGGATTGGATGTCTTCAGGCTTCTGGGCATTCAACCCTAAAGTGTTTCAAGATACAATTTATAAACAATTTTTTCCCCTCTGTACTCCTAATCTGCCTCTGGAAGAGCACTAGCTGCTGTGAACAGATTGTGCTAGCTGAAACAGGCAACACAGTGACAGGAAACCCAAGAGAACACTGTAATATTAATACTCTAAAAACTCTTCATTGTTAAGCAGTAAGGGGATGTTAGCCTAAAGTGAAGGTTTTTGTTAAAGATCATATACCCCATGCTGTTACAATAGTTCATTCCCACTTCCAGACTTTGGCTGCTAAGCTAAACTGCGGAACTCTTCATAGCAAATCCTTTACCAGGAGCAGAGCTAGAAGAGAATTTTACAAAATGCTAAAATGGTACTCAGCTTACACTTCATCTCAAGCTTGGCCATCATACTTTGCTATCTTCAACTTCCTGTCTTCGATCAGGAATATTTGAGAAAATATTGCAGAAGTTTGCAATGGAAATAAAAATCAATAATCAATTTAATAATTAAGTAACCCTGATTCAAAATTGAAAATAACTGCTTTGTGTTTGAAATTCATCTAGTCTTTCTCAGATGAAGACAGCATTTATTCAAACATTTAAGTTTACTTCAGTAGTGGAAAACCAGTTTGCCTCCATAGTCCATTATAATATTTCCAGGGGGAGAGCTTTATTACAGGAAAAATAGCTACTCTCAGTTTTTGATGACTGGGAAGTCTTCAAGAGCAAAGCATGAAATAAAAGTCTGGTTTTTTCCTTTTAAGTATATATGCTGTATATGTATATATGCTGTATGTAGATTATATGATCTGCTTTTTCTAGTCACAGATCAGTCTTTTCCCCCGATCAAGGAAGACTACATGAAATCAACTGTTACTGTCTTTGTGCTAACTGCAGCCAGAAAAAACATTGCATTAGCACCATTCTTGGGTGAAGCTGTAATTTGTCATAGTAACCTTCTAAAGCACATGTGGGATATGAGCAATAATTTTGCTCTGCCATACCATTATCGGTACAAAAAGTCTGTTGTTTCTTGAATGAGAAGCACCTGGCCAGGCAGGCAGCAGCGGCTTCACTAGAACTGCCCTATCTGAAAACAGCCACACAAGAGCTGCCAGGCCACCAGTGCTCAAATTACTTCTGCACATCAGCTCGGACTCCTCCACCACTGCTTTCAGCAAACGGCCTAAAAACTGGTGGCACGTTGCTACTTTCAGGAGTTGAGCTTTTACACAGCAATTTCACTTTGAAAAATACTGGAAGCAAGTTACCCATTGGCAGATATACCACCAGGAAGAATTACAAAGGGATGAAGTAGACACCACTTACACTGTTGCACTCAAGGCAAATATTCTTGCATGCCAGGTGGGGTATCTGAAAATTGCATGTTTATCTGTAGTCTTGAAGGAGAGCCAACAAATTATTCAAAAAACCATCTTTTAATAAAGCCCAAAGTCCAAATCATTTGAGTCTCAGATAAAATTTTCTGTCTGATTTAGTGGCACATTTTACAGCTGAAATACTCCCCTCCCCGCCCTAAAGTTTGAATTTCTTTCCTGAAGCAGGCACAGTGAAACAAGGCATCATGATCTTGTTTATGCCATTTATAAAGGCAGATCACTCCCAGCTTCTAATGTTCTACTCTACTGCCCCTTCCTTCAACCCACTGAATCATAAATCCAACCTCCCCAAAGACGTGATGTCTTTTGGGCATTGTACATATATACTCATGCCAGAAAATAACCTGTATTCTTTGCTTCCATTCCAATGCTCACTTAGCATTAAGCTGTATTTATGAATCTTGTTGAAGAGAGTCTTTAACAAGTTGACAAAGTTACTCATCTGCAGTGTAATTTATTACCCTATCCAGCCTTGTAGTTTTTGCAGAACAAACTGACAGAGGTTTAGTAACAAAAAAATCTGCCTCAGGAAGACTGAGGAAACAAAAAGTTTTTACTTGAATATTAATGTGAGATTTAGGACACAAACCTGAGACTTCCAGCAAGTTTTTTCACCAATGACTTTCTTTCCTTTCTCCTTTTTTGTGATCATGGGTTTCTGCACTGACCTACTGTAATTTCTCCAGAATAGTACTCAAAAACCATAGCTCTGATATAGCAAAATTGTATACATTTACTAAAACCAAACAAACTTGTGCAGAATCCACAATAATTTATGCACATTCAATTAAGTCAGGGAATTTGCTTGTAAGCATTTGTATGAGTAACAACTAATTGCCCAATTGACCTATCTTGAAACTTTACATTCCTTAAAAATAATTTCAGAAAATTACTTACTGCATGATGGTTTTCTGCAACATGGGTGAAAACACTCAAACCTGGTGCCACATTTGGCAGAAGTGGAAGGTTAGCCATCAGAAAGCAACATATTGTGTCTCGCACAGTATTCCTCCTCATGGACCAGGAGTTCCTGGTGTTTTCCAGGCTCTGACCACTCTTTTCCCACCCTCCTTATGGCTCAGTGTTTCTTCTGTTGCCAGCGGATTACAAATGTGTTGAAAGACAGAAGCTCAAAATGGCATATAAAGAGTTTTAGTAGAGCAGAGAGTCTGCAGCTCTCAGCTCAGGAATCAGACATTAGCTGTTGTCATGATCAAACACACAAGGAAATTCAATCAACTCTTTTTCTAAAGCTTGATATGAAGAAAAGAAAAAAATCCCTCAAAGAATACCCCTCCATAACTATCACTCTTAATACACTCCCTTGCTTCATACTGCTTAAGGGTATTGAGTCTCTGAAAGTATCCAGCTCATGCTTTGACACCGGGTGCCAGCACTTAAGAAAACAATCCTTTTTCATTTCAAATAATTATTCTCATGTTCCAGTACTGATGACAGAGTGCAAAGTTAATGATACAGAGTACATTCTACCCCAACTATGTTCTACCCAACCTAATAACACTCAGGTATATTATTTGCTCTACAGAAAATACACTTAAACTATTGGAATGCAACATGCGGAATTCAGGAAGTGACAGTTGTTAAATTCCAGGATTTTCCCAACAAGAGCTGCTGCCTGCACCAGCAGTGGGCTACAGTAACAGAACTGCTCTGTACATTTTGCATTCAATTAAAGGACAAAAATTAAGACACTTATGTGCAGACTGTATATTTAGAGAAGCCAGACCTTAAAGAAATCAATCATTAGCCAATAGCCAAGCCCTGTTTGGCAACCTGGGTAACTCCTATCAGTTTCCTTAAAGCAATTTCGCTATGGAACAGAAGCTATAGCAAAGTAAACTCAGGCTTCACTTAGAAATTACTGTAAATACAGTCATAGCATACTGTAAATACAGTCATAGTATAATTTAGATTGAAAGGGACCTCAGGAGGTCCCCAAGATTAGCCTCCTACATCCCAAAGGATCAGATCCAAGGCCACATTGCTCCGGCTTTATCAAGTTGGAAACCTCCAAAGATAAGCTCTTTGGGCAGCCTGTTCACTGTTCTCATAGAGGAGTTCCACCACATTTAATCAAAACCTCTAGTTTTAAATTATGCCATTGTCTCTAATCCTCCCAGCATCCACAACTGTAAAAAGCAGACCACTTTCCTGACAACCTCTCCACATTCATTGGAAGCTGCTATTAGATCCTCCTGAAGTTGCATCTTCTGTTACACTGAAGATCTTGTTTATGGGCAAAGAGGAAGCCTAACATATATACAAGTAAAGCTAAGAATTAATTGTTAGCATACAGAAATCTTAAACCAATTAGTCTACTAGTCTAGATGTAATTACTATAGGAAAAGAATAATAACGCAGATTGTATACTTCTATACAGAAGTTGCAGTAATAGAGTTAAAACTGTAACACACATTTCTCAGTTTCTCTCCTTTTTTAGGGTTAGTTTCACCCTTCTGCTCTTACTTTGTATCTCAAAATCAACATCTCCAGACTGCTGAAAAGGATAACATGAAGCTATCAGCATCTGAAGTCCTTTGTTGGAAGGAATATGCTGTTGCTTTCTTCTTTCTCCCTCTAGGATCCACTTGGGGTTCTTTTTGTTTGTTAACATGCTTTTACATCTTTTTCTTTCCTTATTGGCCTTCAAATCCAAATATATGATGCCTTTCACATATGTTAGATGGGATTTCTTTGTTCTGTTACTTCCTAAACACAATTTTATCCAGTTCTTGTTCTGCCTTCAACAACCAAACCAAGCCAAACAAAAAACCAACCAACCAACCACAAAATCAGAAAAACCTACAAAAAATCAAACCACAGAAAAAACACCCCATATTTGACTGCTGGTGACTAATCACTCACCAATACAAGACTATGGGGTCTCCAGTTCCACGTATGTACCCCATCATTAATCTGTACTCCTTTATTCTACATCCTTTGTTTCCAATTCTAAAGGCCTGCTACCATATAACATGCTCGGATTTCTCTCCACATCCTTATTCTGGTCATAAATATCTTATTGCACATAAAATACCTGCTTATTACTCTTACATATATAAAACTATGGTTGTGCCACACAAAGGTAAACTGAAGCAAAAGAAATTAGCCACAGACATCTGACCACTTATAGAAATTTTTATAGCAAAACTAAGTAATACAAAGATAGAGGCAGGCCAAAGAAAGCCCAGAAAGGGAAGTACGATAATCCTCAGTCCCAAGGCCTTGCAGACTTAGTACTAAGCTTACGGCCTGTTACTAACAACCACAATATACTATTACAGTGCTACACCATGACCTTCTTGGAAGAAGCTGAACAAGCCCTAGTCCATGACCATCTTGGTTTTAGCCTTTCACTAAATTTATTCCAGGTGGCTGAAATCTTCCTTGAACTGGGAAACCCGAAGATTAGACACAGTATTCTACATGCAGTTTAATACAAAATGCTTGATACACCATTCTAAGTACTATCAATACTCACCCTGCCTTCTGTTACTGATAGGTAATTGCAATATATTAGCTATTTCTGAGAAGTTCCTACTTGAATTTACCTTCATAACTTAGCAGGATACTGCTCCTTCTCAGTAGAAAGAAGTATGCTAAATAAAACCAGTCAACTCTCCAAAGGCTGGAGTTACATGGGTAACACCTACCTGTTATGGCCTGACACAGTTGGGCCACAGTAGCCTTTAACATCTCAATAGATGTCAAGGCATAAAGAACCCCAAAGGAGTATCGAATGGCTGGCTTTCCAAAGAGCTGTAGAAGTTTATTACCACTACAACTCTCCATGTTTACTAGCCCCACAGTCCAACTGACCAAGCAGAAACTTAAGCTGGCGGTTGGGTTTTGTTTGGGTTTTTTTACCCAGCTAACTCCACACACAATGAGACTTAAGAAATTGCTCATATGAAATTCCTTCAGCTACTGAGTGTGAGAGGCGACCTAAAATCTGAAGCAATTGATGATGGTGGTAAGGTAAAACCAGTGAGCTCCAGATTAAATTTAAAAAATCACGTATTTATTTGGCTACTTAAGCATCTCCCTCTAGGAGATCAAGCTACTGTGCTGAAAGTAAGACTGCATATGTATCAGTAGCTTAAGTATCAAATTTACAACTCACAAGTACAGCAAAGGAACACTTTGCTAAGCAAATCTGTTACAGCTCTTCACTCAAACTTCCAGGCCAAGTCTTCCAGCCTGCTCAGTGGTTAATCTCTAGGAACAATTGTGTTTCACAGACAGCCCTAGCAGGAACCCTACAGGTGCCCACAACCAGGGAGTCTCAGAAAGGACATGTGTGTTGGGAAATGCTACACTGCCCATTGTAAACCACCATGTCTGTAAGACAAATTCTGCATGCTGCATTAGTCTGCATGTCAAAAGAGGGATGGGGAGGAGACAGTACTTGCAGGGAACACAGACAAAACTGGAGAATGCAGTATGAAATTACTCATAGAATCATATGTCAATTCAGGTGAGAAAAGAGCTCAGGGTGATCACCAAGCCACCCTCCTTCTCAAAGCTGGGTAAGCTACAAGATGGGATGATGTTACTTGGGGCTCAATCTAGCCTTCTCCTGAAAACCTCCAAAACAGAAAAATCTCTCAGGGCAACCTAGTGCACTGTTTAGCTGTCCTAAGGGTAATTTTTTTTTTTTTAATCTTACATCTTGGCAGAACTTACCCTGTTTCAAATTTTGCCTGTGTCTCATCCTCACACTGACCACCCCTGAGAAGTCTTGCTTCACCTTACTCAGTAGCTTCTTTAAGTTCAGCTATATGCTTTTTTGATTACAAAAGTAGTCTGGATTTCTACAAGACAAGCAAAGTCTGTGTTTTAAGTGAGGTGCAGCAGAGGTGCAAGAGAACTGACCTTCCAAGAGGCTCCATTTGATTGTAGTGATAAGGACCAACTCCAGATGTTAGAGAGTGATCCAGGAGTCAACAGCTGCTCTTGCAAAGAAAGGGAGCTTACTTTTCACTAATTATTTCACAATATTAGTATTAAATACAATAGTCCAGACTGATAAATGAAGAGTCAGTTTCTAAAAAAACAAAATCCAGACAGGAAACCCTTAGCACCTCAGATCAAGGGATAAACAGTCAACCTTATTAAACCAACAAACCAAGTTTATTTATAGAAGTCTGTACAATTGTGATGAACTATGCTAGGACACCAATGAAACAAAGTAAACAAATCTCTCCCTCTCTAACAAGTGGGAGGTGTAGTCACTCACCTTTACATGCACTTAAAGGAAAAAAGATTACAGCTTTCATACAATTATGTAACTATTCAAGAGTACTTTCTTCATGTATCATTCTCAATATAAGAGGTTTGCATGACAATTTACTGATGGTTGCCTTCTCTGAAAAACAGTATTTTAGCAAAACCCAGAGACTTTGAGAGGGTAAGTGGCAGTTTCATAATTGCAGATAATTAGGACATAGTCCATCATTAAGATTGGCATCCTAAACTCACTGCATCTCCTCTGGTTTGGTTTTCTCTACTAAAAGTTACTTACAACACTGTATGGGTCTCATCCACATTCTGGTTGTATTATAGATAGTCTTGTGTTACCAAAAGTAGAAGTTAACTAAAACCAATACATCAAGGCCAAGCATATTAAAAATACTGTATTTGGGTTAAGTTTACCTTTAGAGATCACTTGTCACTGCATCTCAGAGCTCTGAGGTATTTCAGCAGAAAAAATCAGTTCTGAACTGTTTGATTTGGCAATTATTTCTGCAAACCATTAGAGAGTGATTATTTTGAAACTGTCTATTGCAAAGTACGTTTAGATTTTTTTTTATCACAAATCCTTAACATCACTTTAGCTGTTGAAAAAACCAAATCATATCAAATGCATATCTACACAGTGAATCACAATGTTTCCTATGACGTTATGATGGTAGATCCCATAAATCCAATCTTAAAAAGCTACAAGTATGTATATGTGAGAGCCTACTGTAACTCCAGAGAAGCTGCTAAAATAGGCCATCAAATAAAGTCGTCTATGATTACATATTTACAGAATAATCCACATGCCCTAGAACTATGGACTATTCAGTAAATAAGTATTGATATATTTCTATTTATTTGTTTACATGGTAGGCTTCATACGTTGATTTTCTTTTTATACACAGTTCGTAGAATCAATCTGCACACAATTACATGATGTTTCTTTAAAGCTACTGTTAAAAAAAGGAAGAGAAAGTTAAATAAGAACTAGATTAAAGTTTCATTAAGAATCCAACAAGAAAGTATCAAACACAGGTTAAAATGTAACCAGTGTATGATTTCAGAAAAACAGTAATGCTCTGACACAAGAAGAGCATCAGCATTTTCCCTCTTTAGGGTCCCCCAAAAACATTCCTATCCAGTTCAGTTCTTAAGTTGTCATATATGTACTGGCCTGAGTAGGAACACACTCGTGCTTGCACGCTTACCTGAACGAGGGCCTCTAACCTTTTAGACTTCTAATTCTCTTTTAATTTAGTTCTTAGTTTCATATATTCAGTTGTATGTTTGTAGAAGTTCTTCGTTAAATGTCACTTATATTTACACTTGATTTTTTTTTCTTTTTTACACCTGAGTGATTATTTAGCTGTCAATTTGTGTCCAGTCAAATATTCCGTAAAGCCATACAGTTCTTGTGCTCATGTTGCACTCCACTTTTACCAGTTTATATATGAAAAATGTCCTTATTACCCACTGACCTTTCTATTATGTCCTTCCCCTTCCATAGAATGTGATATTTTTTTAAAAAATTTTGTTTATTGATAGAAGCCCCATTTAAATGGTTCAGAAAGCAAGAAACAAAGTGAGCTGGAGCTCAGTGAAGACATGATGACTTAATAAATACGTAATATTGAAAGCCTGGAGAAGAAATTAAAGCCCAACCAAATGAGCTCCCCAGGGTCACCCCACAAAAAGCTACTTCACCCAGTTACAGCTGTAGTCTGGATGTGCTATAGATGACAAGTCCCACATTAAGAGCTGTGTACCTCCTTCTCATCAGTTAAGTGTAAAAAAGGGAACATGAAGTTAAACAGCTATATCAGCCAAGCCGTTTTAGTAAGAAGAATCACATTTAATGAGTTTCTTTCTTGCAATTTCAGATGCTCAAGTACAGCTGGTAGAAATTCAAAACAGCCGTAAAGAACTGTGACAGACGGATACAAATAGTACTGCAGCTTAAAAATGATAAAAAACACCTGAAAAAAAGTCACACAACCCTCCCAAAAAAATTTACACTTTGAACCTAGGCCAGTTTTTGAAGATTCCCTTCTCCGAAGCTAGGATGAAGGAGGAAGAAGAGGGAGAAAGTGCAGATGACCTTCCAGCCACAAAGGTCTTGCGCCAATGTTTATTCACTGTGCCTGTGGTGGTATGTAAAGGGACATCACCAAGTGCTGATTTTGCAACTGCCAAGAGATTCCTACGGAAATCCAGACCTCAGGCTAATACTGAACACAGAGTGGACCAACGAGCTGCATCAACAAAATAAAAACAAAACTCAAACTAAAAGAAATGGGAAAACCCCAAATAGCACAGATCCACATTTGTGAGGGGAGCAGAGGAAAGGGCAAGAAGGGAGGTCTATACAGTAAATAGTTGAATGGTTTATGTTACAGATGACTGGCAGTTTTAAAGAGTCTCTTCCCAGCTCCATTGCTGCTCCAACCCAGAAGGGAGAACTGAAAAGGGAGGAAGAAAAAGTAGGACATCATCATGGAGCATGCAGGATCAGAAGCAGCAGAGTGGGCATGCTCAAATAAGCCCCCGTCTCTTTTTGTAGTCCTCCAAGTTCAGTGATCGCCGAGGGGCACCATCTTTTGCTGGAGGAGCCTTGGAGGTGATGGCCAGTGCCTTAGATTCTGTTGGGGATAAGAAAAGAGTAAGGACCAAACTACAGGAAAACTACAAATTTTTACTTGTTTTTGCTGACGACTTCACCACAAAATCATGTTTGGCTTCTCTAGTATACATCAGGTTAGAACTTCAGTTAATAGTACAGACAGTATCGGCAGGCTTCTCTTCATAGATGCAGCACATGCAATTTTGACTCTGTGTGTTAATCCAGAGACAGACAGTAAGCAGAAAAAGTCAAACGTTCTATGTCTACAACACGCATTTTTATCAGTCTCCAGATTCTTCTGTTAAGCAAGGAGACCGCACAAAGTAAGATGCCAAAATGATGTTCTGTCTAAGGAAAACTCTGTCTCCCATCCTTCTCTCTTCAGTGTACTTCAGTGCCTAACCCTCATCTGCTTGCTAACTCTCAAGTTTGTAACTCTCACACTAGCTGTTTCAGGAAGTCTCTTGTTCTTGACCTCCTACCTCATTCTGTAGTCTTACATCCAGAGTTTCAATCTTGACCTAGTTTGGATCTCCTGCTCTTGATTCTTGTCTTTGTGCATTCTGACGGTACTTCCTAAATTACTCTCCTCCAAGAAACTGCAGATCTAATTCTTCAAGTAATGCAAGAAATACTAAACCTTGTGTGTCAAATTGCACTGATATACTCCTCCCATATACTCCTTTCCTTCCACTGGAAAACAACTTTATAGGACACAAGAAAATAGCCTCAAGTTGCACTAGGGAGGTTTAGATTGGATATTCGGAGAAATTTCTTCACCAAGAGGGCAGTCAAACATTGGAACAGGCTGCTCAGGGAAGTAGCTGAGTCACCATCCTTGGAGGTATTTAAAAGACGTGTAGCTGTGGCACATGGGGACCTGGTTCAGTGGTAGACTTGTCAGTGTTGAGTTAATGGTTGGACTCAATAATCTTAAGGGTCTTTTTCTATCAAAATGATTCCGTGATACTAAACTGCTCTTGTCACACATCTCATGCTGCCAAAGTCAGGATTACAAAGAGGAAGAGCCAGCAAATTTGTGCCTATTATCTTCACTCACTGGCCAGTATTTTCGTTTCCCTAAAATTTAGTTTCAATACCATCTGCAATATCTAAGTTAGGGAACAGCAACTTGGTAAAGCAGCAGGTTCAAAATCAAGTAAAAGTACTTTATCCCCACAGTATACGCACAGAGGACAGAACAGAACAGCACAGACACCCAGCTTATCTGTCATCAAAAGTTATTAGACAAATTAACAAAGTAAGTATCAAGGTAGCTGCCAAGACTTATTAAATAGAACACCCATCTTTTTCCCAAAGATTATACAAGTCATAGATAATATAGACTGGAAGAGTGTACAAAAAACCACTCATTATCTCCTTCTCTCCCATGGCTTTTAAATCAAAGATAAGGGGATATGCAAGCTTTTAGTCTAACACAATACAGTTTTTCTTGTTTTCTCAGTGGATGTCACTATCACACATCCCCTCCTCCTCAGTTCAAGATACTTGCCAAGATGGTAAACAGAGTCCTTGCTCTCATTTTCAAAAGCCCACCAATAACCTCGAAAGAATTATTCTGGAAGAAGTAAGTTCTACCAAAATGGGCTGTACAATCCCATCCCCAAATTCAGATGGAACACCTACCTGAACTGGGAACCTGAAGATCAATCTTTACATCAAAGTCATGCACTTTGAAAAGATCTTCTGAGAGGTCACTAGCTGATTTAGAGTTCACATCTTTATCTTTTCCTTGACCCTGAAATAAAAACTACAAGTAAGTCTCCAAACCTTATCTGGCCATACAAACGGAGATAAAAATGTTCTTCCCCTCTTCTGTCATAAACATACTTAGTGTAGCTTTCATACTGCTAGAGTAACTTAAATTTCCTTTCCCAAGAAACAAGAAGCTATTGCTTTTCTATGATAATGCTCTACAGGATACCCCTTCCTAGAATTGAAGCATGCACACCTGCTTAGTCACAAGCTTCACAGAGCAAAAGGGTGACAGTGTGAGGAACGTAAGAGAGACCAAAATGGAAACTTGCCTTACTCATGTCCTTTGGAGCATCTGGTAATACACCAGATCCATATTTTGCATTTAGCTGGGCAAGGATGGCAGCTTGGACAGCAGGATCCCTGGACTGCAAAGGCAAAATATTAGAGAAGAATAAAAAATTAAAATTCCTGCATTTAAATTGGCAAAAGCTAGAACTACATTTTGTTAAAACAGTATTCATATTCATGAATCTAAAGCCGTAAGAGACTGTGTATTGGTTCACCCAACTTTCAGAATCCCAAGAGGCAACTGAAATCATCCTGACTGTATCTGACAGTAACAAACTAAAAATCATTCTTCAGAAAGTTTTTATTTCAAAAAATCAGAAATACATTTCCTGATGATATGGCTTGTTTCTGTGACTACTCTTAATGCTACTGTAACATGTATTTGCTTTCAGCTTACAGTTCTGTCTGAAACACTCTACTACAGAGGAGAAATCTTTAGAAGACTATTTTCTTTACCTAATAGTTCTCTAGCACAATAAAGCTACTCAGTTACAATTCTTTTCTAATAAGGAAGTATTTCAGAAATATTTAATTCAAGCCCTAAAATAGAATTTCTCTTTTATTTCCTTGCTGGTTTGTGGTGACTGATGAGAGCCAACCTGAGGAGTATTTTTTTTAAGTACCTACACCAGAATCACATACTATTCCAGAACAGACCTCAACAAGGCCAGATTACTTAGAAGAAGGAGGTGATCAGCTTGCTGTTCATCAGTTATATATATAGGGACTGCAGTAGCAGGTTTGGCACAGTATCACATGGGAAGTTTGTGTTGAGCTACTTCATCCATCACAGGTCCAAAATGTTCTCCTCTCACCTTTCACTGATCTTACAGGAATCTTTCAGCTAATTAGAAATGAAACTCACATCTAAAGCAAACTGTCTTCCCAGAGCTAACTAAATCTGAATAATTCTACATGATGAACTCACTACAGAATTTTCAGTCATGGTTGCTTTTGCAGTACATACCCACATCACTTCTGTCCTTCACACTTTACATTAAAAAAAAAAGAGAGACCAGGATCTCACTCAGCTGTATCTCACACTGGCACTCAGGGTGTTAATAGCATATGGCACAGTTGGGAATTTTTGTTCCTACACTCTGCATTACATCGGTTTCTGTTTTTCAGCAAATTGCCTCAACTGAACTTAAGTATTACACTCACATTAGACACTATTGTTGGCTTGCACTGCCGCCTAGTAAAGGGGTCCATTTGTTGGTTCTTCATGCTGTGACTTTCAGCCTGGAGAAGAAATAGCACATGGTTTTGCAGAGTTTGCTGCTTGCACCCTTGTATATCCCCCCACAGCCCGCCATCCATGCAAGCGCTCATCAGCTATATACAATACCGAGATCAGAGGAAAACCGGCAACAACATTACAGATTAGAAAGATTTTAATGCACCCATCATCCTATGCTTCACAGGACAAAACTGTCCTTATTGCATACAACTACAGAAAACAGGCACACAACTCTCAGGATAGTTAATGCTTAAGCATTTGTTAACAAGCTTAACCTTTCCTTAATAAAAATGTAACTACAGAGAACTGAATATCTCCTTCACTCTTTTATTATTTGAAGTCTCCTTTATGAGGAGACATATTTTTCCTATACCATATAAAATGCATTAAGTCATTATTGCAGTCACTAATCTGCTGATAATTGAGTTGAGCAAAAGGATAAAGCACTGTGCTTTAAAATCATGCCATTTGCCAATCTGAAAGACTTTACAGATCATTAAAAAATATTAGTAACTTTGCCATGCAATTATTGCTCTTTGCATCATTTAATCTCTACTTGTACAAAAGTAATAATTCAGCACTATTTACCACAAGAGCCTTCTCAGACTCAACGATATTCCACTCTCTATTTCTCTGGTTGATGTAACTGCAGAATGGAAAAAAGGAGGGTGGGGGAAAGAAAAAGAAAGTGACTGTCATTTATCAATCCCTACACAACAAAACACCTGACAGCATTCTTGCAGCTTCATCCTGACCACAAGTTACTCTTTTGCAACACAACTGCTACCTGGGGTATATAGAAGAGAGTTTACATTTTTGGCAGTTTTAACTGAATGACAGATACAAGAAAGTGAAGATAGACAAGCACTAACAGAAATATTGCAACACATATTAACACACTGAAAAAGAAAGAAAAAGAAACAAAATCTGCAGTTAATTTGTTAATGCATTAGTTTCTCTTTTCTAAGTATTGTTTGATACCATTTAAGAAAGTAAGTTCCCAGTATCTGCTTCTTACCTGATTGCAGAAATATTTTTTGTTCGTTGACGATCCAGGGCCTCTGCTCTCTCTTCAAGTTCATTAAGCTGATCTTGAATCTGCTTGGCCTTATCTTGGTCCCCCAAGTCCTCAGCCATAGCCTTCAACCAAACAGTAACTCATTAAGCACTACTCTCTACCCAGAATTAGTCAGAGAGACAAGGGATATATCCATGAATCAGTCAGCTAACCCTACTCCAGTGAATGTTCTTCCCTGCATGGTAAGAGTACAACAAAGACCTACACTCTCCTTACAGCTCAAGGCAAAAATGGATTTCTTACTCTGAAAAAAAACTCTGACATCCCTTGCACTAAGGAAGATGTAGGAACACCAGTCCCAGCATTAGGAGGACAGGTCAGCTAGATGACTTAAGTTACAAGTTTTATCAAAATTTAACATCCCCATTTAGCAGATCAGGAAAAGAATTAATTTCCACAACTGCCAGTTGCCGTTTCCTTCAGGGAGCCGAGTCCCCTAAGGCACGACAGCAGCTTATTGTGCCACCTGCTGACAACAAAAAACAACTGCACCCCCCGCGATGGGAACCCAGTAATTTACATGTCCGTGCATAGCAAAAGAGGGACCACAAAAATACAGTTAAGCCAAGGAATGCCTATTAATAGAAACTCTTGGTTTTTACTGTATATGAAGCATTAATGCCTTGAGAAAGACATAAACAAGTTTTGGTTTGATTCATGCAGTCCTATCTTCAGAGATACTTAAGGCTGCTTGTTTTCTCCACATCTTGGCTTTGGCTTTTATACACTCTTAGGTCTACTTGTCCCAACAGGACTGCAGGTAAAACAGATCATGGCAAGTAAATCTCTCGGTCACTTTTTTTTTTCAATATAAATTGCCAGCCATGAAGTGACAATCCAGTTACCCCTGAGTAAAAAATAATGTAACACAACTTCTCTTTTTCCTATCTTAAATTAAGAAGAGGAAATCAACTTTCAAACATTATTATGAGGTACTCTAAAAACAAAAACAAACAAAACCAAAACAAAAAACAACACCGACAAAAAAAAAAAAAAAAAAGAAAAGGAAAAAACTAAGAAAAAAGGAAAAGTTTCTGAGGCAGACCAGCTTAAGACCTTGTTAATGGACACAAAAAGAGACAGCTATAATTGCTGGCAATTGCCCCTAAAAAAAAGAGCGCAATAGCTCTGAGTGTTCTGACCCCAGCAATGAACTTTGAGAGCCACCTTCCAGCTGCACAGTTAAAGATGAGCTTACTGCTGACTACTGCCAAAATCCAGATGAACTCCAGTTCTTTGACATCAAAGACTGCATTACACTTGCAGGCATCACCTCATCTCTCACCTTCTCCTTTAATAGCTGAGTTTTCTTCATGGCATAATTTGGAGGTGCTTTTCTGAACCTTTCCTTCTCTTTCACAATCTGTAAGATGCAGAGGAAACAACATGAATATACAAATATGAAATCTCTATTTCGATATTTGGGTATTAGAAGCAACAGACGAGTATCATCTAAGAAATTTATTTATTGCTACTGAATTTTATGTATGTTCTGATGGTTTTGTTTTTTAGTTTGTGCCTTTGGTAATGAGTTACAGCTCCATTCTCACTACCTACAAAAACCTGATGCTAAACACCTTTGGTCAGCATCAAGCAAGTACTAAACTACAAAAACTGTGATAAATGCAACTACCATGATGCTGTCAGTTTTTCAGAACTTGAGAACTAAGTTGCCATACTCAGGAGTTCAGAGCTATGCAACACAAGTTCAAGAGGAGATAACAGGGCACAAATGAAGAAAAGCAGGCGTGAACACCAAACAACAGCAGCATCACCAAGGTACTCTATCCAGTTATGAAACTTCATTTTGAGCTTTTTATTTCCTTCTTGGAAAGCAAATACCATGATCATTTTGCTTTGTAACAGCCACTGCTCTACTGCATGAGTTCCTGTCACTTTTAAGCACTGACACAGCTTCAATACAGTGCACCATTTACCTCTTCAATGTCCTGATCATTAAATTTGTAGTTGAGGGCTTCTTTGATGGACACTTCCTTCTTGTTAATCTCATCTAGTGTGGGTAGCTGCATCCCAGCAGAGAACATCTAAACATGAGAGAGAGTTACTTTCTACTTAAAGTATGCTTGGCAGAAGGTTGCTAAGAAGAAACTGAAGTCTGGCAAACTTACTGCTTCCTTCCACTTCATAAATTCACTTTCAGTAAATTCCTGATTTGAGACAAACTCCAAGCGAAACACACGTGAATCACTGCCATGCCTGCAACAAGAAAGAGTAACATCCCCTTCTGATGGTGCAAAATGATGACATTGGATCTATATATGTAAACTGATTAAAGAAGCCCAAAACCACACAACAACATGTCAACAAAATTGTAACTCCCTGCATGACATTTTTGGGGTATTTTATAATTTCCGTTACGCACAAGGAGAAAAAAAAACCAAATAAACCCAACCCAAACATTGCAGCAGTAAGTAGCATGACAAGGCTCAGTCTGCTTTTCAGTTCTCACCTCCAAACCCCACAGAGAACACGATTTGCGATGAAAAGGACACTGATTTATGAACTAAAGAGGATTAGCTTAGTATCTTACCTCAACTGCAGGCCTTTGTTTGTCCGTGTGCCACCAAGCTGGTAAACCTTTGCCGTCTCTACCACACCAGTTATTTCAGCAACCTGTATCACAGAATAAAATACACAAGAAGAAGGATGCAAGAGCGTTTTTTTTTTCATGTTCCTGGAATTTATTTGGCATATTCAAGCCTTTTCACTAGAGATAAAAAACCTTAATCTAGCTAACGATTCTAACCAGATCAAGGAAAGCAAGACTCCTCAGTATACATTATCAGGTACTGAATTAGTTGCTTTGTACATATTTTTTGAGTTAATAAATTATACCATCTGAATGCTTGATGCAGTTTTTGTATCTTCTCAGCTCTGCCTTCCTGACCAAATAGTGTACACTCTCCTACCTTTTCTATTTTCTTCTCAAATAATGTTGGCTTGGGTTAACATAGGTTCCAAATGAAATACACTAATGCTGCTCACATACTAAACACAGCCCTTCTAGGTGCCTTTAATGCAATTTTAAAGAATATTATTGTATTCTATGATTACAGCAATGAAACAGAAAAACAAAACTGTGTTCTCCATCACATTCTCTTCTGAAGGCACACTGGTGTACTAAAAACTTTGTAAAAAGAAGAATCAAGACACAATAATTTGGGAATAGTCCTAGAAACAACGAGTGAATGTTACTCATCCTTACTTGGTTTAAGCAGAGTCTGGAACTCTAGTTTGCAATACAAGTGATGAGACAAGACAATGTGAACCAAAGCTGGAAGAATAAGCTTTGTTAGTGCTCTCCCTCTCTCCCTAAATGTATCTCCTCCCCTAGGTGGTCACACAGATTTATTCTTAAACCAGTCTCCTCCACCTCTTCGGCAGTAACTACATTTTCTGGTTATAAGCAATCTTTTTGTATCAATCAGTCACCGGTACCCAAGAATGGATAAGCTGCAAATATTTAATTACAGCACAAATAAAAGAACTGTATCCCTCAGAGCTAAACTCACCCGATAAACAGGTTTACTGTTGTGATTGCCAATGCCAATACGGACAAAGCAGCCAGTGACTGTCTTGGCAAAGAAGGGCATGTGACACCAGCGTTCCAGCTTGTGCCGTGACAACCGTACTCGGTTCAGTTCTTCAGGCAAGGACACTGGCTGGGACTTGGGAGGAATTTCTTCTTTCCTGATTCGGGAAAGGTGAGAGGGAATAAAGAAAAAAGTAGAGACATAATCAAAACCCAAAAAGAGGGTCCTGAGTAAGGTGCAGTGTGAGCACTATTTAAATTACCAGTAGAAGGAATGATTCATCATGCACTAGTTGATGCAGATGTGTGAATTTAGCATTCCTGAGAAAGGCTTAACGGGAAGTCCCAGATTTATTACCCACTATCCCTGTTACCAGAAAGCAGAAAGACAAACACCAAGGCAGTTTACAGACTAATGCTTTAAGATAAGCCAGCACATGTATCTGCCCAGATGTGTGTCAGAGTTCTGCAGCTGCTGAACTGTAGAACCAAACAAATCAGTAAACAACAGTGTAATTTGGGCTAAAGCTAACAGCAGGAACTGAAGTTGCAAACCCACCCAAGGTAAATGAGTCCCATGAACCATGATATAGTGCCAAGGACTCAAATCTGAGCAATGCAACTGTGCCCAGAGGCAAAAACACTTTAGAGACACTGAACTGCCCCAAACAATCCTCTAAAACAGCATGTGTCTACCTAAAGTGGGTCTCTCTTTTTGAACATACTTACAAGTAATCACAGCCCAGTGTTTACTACTTACTCTTCCTCTTCATCAGAGGATGATGATCTGGATGAGCGATCACTTTTCTCACTAGACTTATCATCTTCCTCCTCCTCTTCATCATCAGAGTATACTTCACTAGTTTTTAATGGCTGTTTTTTTGCAAGCAATTCAGCTGGGGGAAGGACAGAGAGCAAGGAAAAGCAAGCTAAAAATCTTTTATGAAAGCTTTCCTATGAGAGCTGAACCTTAATTGCTTTAAAAAAATCCAAGAGGCAGACAGGTATTAATTTTACACTAGACACAAGTGGCACATGTTCAAATCCACTAGTAAGCTGTGTGCTTCATTGATTTCTCTCTTTGCATATACACAAACTACTTAAAATCATCCTAAACCTCAGCTGCACTTATTTTCAGTCTCCCAACTTGACTGCACATAGTAATTCAAGATGGGTGTAACAACTGGATATACAAGAAAAAACTGCTATGATCAGACATCGCATTGTTATTTTACAAGGAAAAAGAAAAAAAACTCATGTTTGGAGAGGATCACAATAAAACCCAGTACAGTAACAAAAATGGCTGCATCAAAAGTTAGTGGCAAGATGGACAAGATGATGTGCTAGCGAAGAAACAAGCAAATGTAAACAAGGTATCACAAGTCCAATAAGTAACAGTTTGAATGATTCAGAGATCTAAGTGACCAATTCAGACACATTAACTAAACATTACCAAGAGCCATTCAGTGGACTGTGATGAAAGTTCTGGTTTTACACCATTCCAGGGAGGGGTAGGGGTAAGGAATACAGCATCAGTGGTGTCAAATAGCACCCTAGGTGGTCATGTCAGGCAAAGACCAAGGAAAACACAGACATGGAATTCATTCACTCCACAGTGTAGGATTGTTGCATTAATTTGAAACAGGATGTAGCACTTTCAGACATCTGCAATAATGCCTCAAACTGTAGCAACAGCAACATGCTTTCATACCTGTTCTGTTCTTCCTTTTCTCTCTTTCTGCTTTTAGCTCCTCCATTGCCTGAGATTTCTTGTCCAGCTTTTCATCCCGCTTTGATCTCCGCTCTTTGTTATGTGACATGACCTAAAAACATGTACAGAAAGTCCCTCAACACCATAAATCCGTAAACCAAAAAGCATTAAAACAAAGATTATTTGCATACTTTGAAATTTTTTCAAATAAAAATTAATAAAAAATAAAAAAACATACTCCTTTCTGAAATAATTTTTTTCAGTTCATTTTTTTACAGAGGCTAGAGAGGGAAATCAGTCTGGAGCATATTTCTTTATTCTGCTTCATATCAAAAATAATTAACATATTTATAGTTCAACATTTCTGCCACCAAGCCTTAGTCTCAAAATTCCTCCTTAAAGTTAAAAAAGGACTAGAGAAATAAAACAGAAGTAATTCTGCAAATAACATGCAATAAGGAAAAACTGAATGAATATTCTTCTCATTTGCTGCATCTGCAAGGCCAAATCAAAGCACTAGTTTTCATTTAGTAGCAAAGAAAAAAGCTAGATTAAAAATACTTAAAGCAGAAATAACATTGCTTGTAAAGTCTGCACGATGGATCCAAATCTTAAATGTTTTAAGTCTTGTGTTTTCCATTTCTAACAGGTCTACCTCTGTAGAGAAAGCAGCCTCTATAATAAGCATATAAGACAGTCATTTGAGCTAAGTTGAAGTAATTTCTGCAAGGCACTGTGAAAGAACTCTAATTAAGATTCTCTTACACATGCATATATGTATTTGCAAGTACACTTTGTGTATTATAAATGTGTATTATAAATATATGTATAAATGTGTATTATAAATGGACTATTAAAGTGTACACACACGTACATATATGGAGTTGAGGGAGTAGGGAAATGAGATTCATTCCACTCAACATGTGCCTAAGGGAAAACTCATCTCACCTAATTTGATTGTAGGTGTTAAACATCTGTTTCACTAGAAAATAACATGGAGTGAATTGTCAGCTGAAGATGTCCTCTTCCATTGCATAAAACAAGAGGCAACAAAAAGTGTAAACAATCAGCTGGTTCTTAGATGGCTGAAGTTAGACAAGATGAATCCCATCCCACTCTGGGAGCCTACCTGCCCAGGTTGCTTTCTTTTTCTCATGTGGGATGGCTAACACAGCAACTCTAGACATAGCTGCAACTTTGCATTTTTCATTAAAGGAGTATCAGTGCACCCCTCAATAGGCCAAAGATGTTAACTTCCTTAAATGAACTGGAAAAACTAAAGATAGCTTGAGCATATAAATTAACTAAATTCTGATCTGCTTTCTACACTGTTTGACATTAAGGGAAAACATTAGGAACAGAGAGGCCATATCCTATCTCTTTTTGCCAAGGGAAGAGGGTTTGTTACCAAGAATGGTTTCATTTCCTACCTGGGATTCCTGGATCTGTGTGAGTTTTTTCTTCTCCTGCTCTTCCTCTTGCTTTTTCTTTTTCTCTTTCTTTTCTTTCTTTTTTGCTGTTTTTAGTTTTTTCTTGATTTCAAATCTAGTAGCAGTTATTGGAACAAAAAGAATGTATGAAAGAATGCTTTTCCTGAGAGAGCAAAGGATTGCTCAGATGATATTACAATTGCTATTAGGTTGCAAGGAACACTTCAACTTCTTGTCCCTTTAATATTATCCTGTCCCCTATTCCCATCCCTCCTTTCCCCAAGAAAATAAAGTGAAGAAAAGCTGAGCACACAAAGTGCAGTCCTACAGAGAGCTAACCTAAAGGGCTGACGAGACCATGTAGAAATTACTATTCTACAGAAATCTGCCCTTACTCCATCTTCCTCTTTGCCAGTGCAGTGATCATTACATGCCGCCTACAACTCTAAAATCATATGGCTATTTCACATACTTTGAACATAAACAGCTGATTTTTTTTTCTTTAAAGCCACTATCATGCTAACTTTTTCATGCTTAAGCTTCACCTTTCTACTGGCACTGGCCTGTATAAGAATAACTGCAATGTCTCAGGGAGTCCTCCTTCAGCAGCTAAATTCTCATCAGACTCAGTTTCTGCAGAACAATTTAGGCACTTCCACTTCTACCTTCATGAAATATATCACCCTGATGTCTTATTTTCAGCCACTGTACTCAGAAGAGTAGTGATTTCAATGGAACAGTCCTGTGACTGAGATTCCACTGCACTGGGGACTGGTCACTGCTTCAGTGAAGTGTGCATATGGACAAACACGAGAAAAAAATAACTTCCAGTAATTGAAATTCAAAATGTGTTTTCCACATGCACATTACACAGTCCATTCTTCTTCAGCCCTTTACACCTGGATTTTGTAGACAACCAACTGAAGTGTCAGGTGAGCTCACTGCCCTTTATGCCTTTAACATGAAGCATAACACACAAGGCACAGGCATTATATCAGATGCAATGCCTGTGTAATCCCAATGAACTCACAGCATAACGTGCATACAAAGAGCTTTTGAAAGACTCAACTTATCATAAAGTTAAATGACTACCCCACCACCCCCTTAGTTCTACCTGCCAAGACTTCACACAGAACAGCACAAATTAATTTAAGATTAAATCAGTAACTCAAGCATCAATTGTTTAATTTGTTTGTATCAAGTATTCTCTGGCATTCATTCTAAAAGAGACATTCAGTTACCATGGAATAGAGAGTAAAATTTAAAAAATATTATGTCCTTTTAAGTGATCGAAATCCAAACTTACAATGATTCTGATCCCTTTGAGGAGAGCAGCAGACCACATAAGATTCTGAACAGTGTTAAAATCAAGGCAGGCAGGCAGTGCTCTGGCTATGGCTTGGACAAACACAGTCTGGCAGTCATTTGTATTGACATGATTTACTCAACAGATGTCAGTCCTCTAGGGAAATTTCTCAGCAAGTGAGAAAAGAGAAGGCACTAAAGAAGAAAGAAACTGGAGAAACCTTGCCCCATACATGCCAAATCCTTTTGATTAAGACACACAGGAAGAAAAATACCTTTACTACAAAGAAGCTGCCTGACTGGACAGTGTAACAGTAACAAACAAACAACAAAACCACAGTACATAAGGTAGAAATCCACAAAAGATTCCATGAAAATGACATATCCAATACCACTCCTCATTATTTCAATATCTCTATCTTCTATTAGGGCCCAAACCAGTTTCACACCCATATACAGTCAACCCTGACACTGCTCTGTGCTTCACCATTGTTTTCTGAAAAATTCCAGAAACTCATGTACACCTTATGCTTTGTTTGCCTTTTTCCAAAGCATCAGCACATGACAGTTAATACAAAAAAAGATGAACAGAAAGCAGGCCTTCTGACTGTCTGGCATCTAACCTGTGGTGCAGTAACATAACTACAAGGGTAGCCAGAACTGAGTGTATTCAACAGCTGAGAAACTTTTAGATACTGTCTTCTGCAAGAATGTGCAGAACTCCTGTTGTGTGCTCCTTCACTACTGTTTACACCCAAAAAATATACACTCAAGCTTAACTCATTTTACAGTGCTGAATGCTTGGACCTTAAAGAAGAGAGCACAGTTGGCAGACCCTCTATGCAGCCTTTAAGAATTTGCTACTGAATATCAACAGACATAAAATTCACCTTCTCTTTAGCACTTCTCTCTTCTCTATCCTGTTAAACAGTTCTTGCTCTCTCTCCTTTTCCGTCATTTGTTCCAGTCGAGCTCGGTCTTCTTCATCTCCCATCAAGTCTTCTCCATAGCCATCATGGAATTCCTCATCTTCAGATGAAGAATCTGAATCTGAGCTAGATGAGGAGCTGTTGCTTTCTGAGTCAGAGACTTCTCCTAAATCAAAAATACAAAGTAGTGAGATTCAGCTGGGGCAAAGCCCAACCACTTCATTATAGCATATTAGCAAAGGATAGCACTAATTATTTTTACACTCATCTTCCACTATACTAAAAGCATACATAAAATGAAAATTAAGGCCAGGTTGAAATTACCATAACACACATATGCTAAAAAAAAATAAAATGAGTGCTACAACATTTGAACACAAATTGGGTTATAAGTAAAAATTCTTAGCAGAACAAGCACATTTTAGAAGGCCTTTTAGTAATGTGTTACAGTCTCAAAGTTAGATTTCTATGCCTATATGCTTAGACAGCCATGAATTTGTGTGCGCACACCTCAAACACCATGATCAACCACCACAGTATAGCACATTAACCACCTCATTAGAGCAACCTGAAGGACCAAAATTCGTCCGGTGAAGACTGCAACACTATGAATTGCTACATCAGGAGATAAAGTTGAAACCAATACCCTCAGGGCTGGCAAGGCCCTGACACTAGCTCTGTTACTGTAACAAGCCCTCCCATCTACACAGGGGTTTACGGAACAGCTGACTCCCCAATAATTGGGTAACACCACCTTTAAATTTGATCCAAGACCAAGCACTTTGATTATCTCAATTAATTGACTAAATTACACTAAATTATGAAAGCAGGCATTCCTTCTTTCACTTTCATTCTGGTATTAGTATTTCTGGAAACTTCCAGCTTTGCAAGTTCACACTGTGAAAACCCTTGAGTTGTAAGCACTGATATACACAGGTGCAGTCACTTCATGCCTTTATCTGTATCTCCTGTGCTTGATATACTTAAAACTGTAAGCTCCTTCATATACTATCTTAACTTCCTTTTTTAGTATCAATGGAAATCACAAGTAAGCACCTGCAAACCTTCATGGGCATGATGAAAACAGAAGACTGGAAATTTGACCAGCATTGAAATGTATTCAATATTCACATTAAAAATTCTGGTGAAGTTATAGAATTATTTTTCTTCTTCCATGTCAGTATAAACGTGCAAGAATTCCATTTCAGAGCAAATGTATGGAAGATAAGCTCCTATTTGCATCACAAACACTATACACCTCTCCCTTTGTTATCACAAGAAGTTTGGGAAGGAGAAATATGTCAATGAGAATAAAAAATGCTACCCACATGGGTAGATAGGACATGCCAGAAGGAAGCAAGGAATTTTCCAGGAGAAAGTCAAGCAATGAAATGTCATTCATTCTTCAGTCAATATAGCATTTAGTTTGCAGTTGTAATGGAGTGCTCACAGCAATGCTACACTGAATTACATGCACTTCAAGCCATGGTAAATTTAAAAGTTATCCTGACTTTAAGTTACACAATGAAAAGTCTTTGAAGATGGTCTTCAACATCACCATGCAACACTACTCTTGAGGGTGCACAACAGCTAAGTTCACTTGGAATCACACTAAATAGATGCACATGTGTTATCTTACCCTCTTCAGGTGCTGAGCTCTCAGCTGAGCTGTCTTTATCCGAGCTGCCAGAAGAGGCAGCTTTGTTCATCTGTTTCTTCATGGCTCCTTTCTTCTCTGCCTTACCGGCTTTTCCCTTTTTTTTGTTTTTAGAACCTCCAACAGTCCACTGCAAGGAAAGAACCAAGAAAGGGATTGTGAGACACAAACATCACTTTTCTCCCTTCTCCAAAACACTGGAGTAAAACCAGCTGAGAAATAGCCCAATACCTGACAACAAAAAAATCAAAGCAGAAAGAAGAGATTAAAAAAAGAGAAGCCAATAGGAAACTTATCAGCTAAATGGGAGCCTTTGACAAGGTTTTTGGGGGTAGGGTGTTGTGTGGTTGGTTTAAGTTTTTTGGTTTTTTTAAAAAATAAATTAATTATCAATGCAAGCCAACAGTTGGTAGGTCATTCCTTTTAAAAAATAATGAAGACTTCAGAGTTTGCAAAATCTGCCAAAAGAGGAGGTATTGAAAATATTTTCCTAAGAAAATAATTCTAAACAATGTGTCCAATGCATTTGTAAAGATTAGCTTCAGTTTACTATTAAACAGAAGCAACTGATGTGTTTCCATAACTAGTTTAATCAAGAGCAGATTTTACATTTCATGAAGGACACCAATGATACATGACAGCCTTTTCAGATCTCCATTTTACCAAAAGTACATGTGTCTGTATTTCTATGCAACAAGCCAACAGTGCACTCATAGATGCAGATGGTGACACTACCCTCTATGTATGCAAAGTAGAATCAAATCAGAATCACAGAAGTCAGGGAAAAAAAAGGGAAAAAAAATATCAAGTCCTAATTTTATTTTTTTTTTAATGTCATATTTTCAGTTAACTTAGACTGCAGTTTCCAAGTACAGGACTTAAACCAGCATTTAAACATACAGGACTTAAACATACACAGATAGCCATTTTAAATCCCAAAGTCTCAGAAGAACTAGTATTTACCTTACAGTGTGATTTTTAATAGAATTTTTATGTTGTTCCAACTACCTGGGTAAAGCCAGAAAGGAATAGAAGCAGTAAGGATTGCCCATATATAACTTAAAAGCTTTACAATATTTTGCACTTCACTGCCTCTCCTAGAAATTCTCCAGGCATGAGACCCTCAGGAATATAACAGGCTTTTAAAACAAACAAACAAATAAATAAATTTATTTAGACCAAAATCCTCTTCATACCTGTATATTATTCTCATCTTTCATGCACATCACCATCTGGCTGAGCATGCAGTCTTAAAAAACAGTCATAATGCAAGTGAGCAAATACACTTGCGCATAACTGAGATCTTGCACTTAAAACTACTCTAAGTGGAAAAAAAAACCACTTTAGATTTGACCTCAGATGCACACAAACTTCAGGCTTCCTACCTAATCACCCTATCCTGGGGGATAAATCAAGCCTGTCTTTGCAGGCAGTAGTCATTCCATCAAATTTGATAAATTATTCTACCTGATAAGACACCATCCTCAGAGAACCCTAATTTTCAATTACTCTAGATGAAACTCAAGCAAGTAGTTATAAGCTACTACCTGATCTAATAATACCTGAACTAATACCTTTGGAATTTCCCAGGTTTTGATTAGTCTCACACCCAGCTTTGTACTTTCCATATTACCAAATGCTTCATCATTTTCTTTAAGCACCATCAGAGTATTCAGAAGTCTGTCAATGCAGAAGTTCGTTTTGTTTTCTTCTGAGGTAAAAAGTACAGTGGTGAGCATTGCAATTCATACCCTATGCAGGTACTCCAGTCTGTTATGGTCCATAGGACAGGTGAGAAACTGCACAGAAAGCTTTGACTTTATACCAGCCTGAGCTTGTACTGATGTTTTTTCTGGCTTCAGCATTAAAGTTTTACTCGTTCAGTGTTACAATATCACTGTCTAATAATATTTCTGGATACCTATGCCCACGTAAATCAGTTTAGAACAAGCTTGTACTCTGCCTAAATCTGTTCAAACCCCAGCATTAAGGAATCATCTCCCAGGTGTACAGAAAAGTGCATTTTTGCTATTTGCTCAAGTGTTCACCTGTTGCCAGCATACCAGTGAAGACACAACAGCAAGAAAAGTGAAACTAAGCGTTTAGCAGTGATGCAGAGGTGCCTTCCTCTCAGAGCTCTGCCAATTTTCAGTGTTTTAATGCTGAATTATACCTCATGTCAGCATGCTGCACAGCAAGGAAGCACACAGAAAGCCACAGTACACAACACAGTTATATCAAGACCTTGAGAGGTCATGCTGAGATGAAAGAAGTTAAGATCAGATAAAAACCAGCAGGATTTCAGCGAATAAAATGTTTAATAGCTCTACATACATGTGTTACATATCACTGTTCTCAGCTTTTAACTCACTAGTAGAATTGTGGAGAAAACCTGTGTGAAAATTGTGGAGAAAACCAGGAAGATAGGACTGAAAAGAAACCTGTGTGACAAACACTTGGAACAAAAAAAAACCAAACCAAAAATTCCACTCAAACAACAAAAACCCAAACCCACACAAACAAACAACAAAAAAGACTAAAAAAACCTCAAACCAAAAAAACCCCACAAACAAAAAACCACACCACCAAAACCAAAAACCACCCAAGCAAACCAAAACAGAACAAGATAATTAAAAAATCTGCTCTCTAATCTACGAAACTGTGCTTTGGTTTCTATTTCACCCTGGAGATAAGACTTCATCTCACTTTTGTTTATGCAAGTGACCTCTGTCCATCTCCCAATTTCAGGGCTGTCACAAAGCCAAATTCTTATCCAACTCAGGTGCTTCTGGGCTTATTTAGTTAACCCAATCTCTCAGGAATGCCTGGTCATTCCTGGAACAACTACAGGATAAGACAAGAGTTAGGGCAAATCTTGGACAAATAATTCATCAAAACCAGGACACAGTGCAAGACTCTTAGGCTCACAAATTGTTCTGCCTTTGGACACTGTTGCAGTTGTCATTTGGACACTGAATGACCACTCTGCATTGCTCAGAGAGAGTGGCCAACATGAATTTCTTCTTGCGGCAGAGGAAGTCACAACAGATTAGCTGGTCTAGGAGGAAGAGGGAAGGCAATGCTGGAAAGCCACGGGCTGCATGGAAACCTGCAATCCAAACCAAAGTCTTGAGTCCCTTCCTCATGCTCCAGCACACCAGCAGAAATCAAAAATGCAACATGTTCACATGCAACATCAAGTAAAAATGCACACAGTTATAGTCAGAAGCATTTCTTTACTCTGTTTCCTTTAATTCCAAACAACAGCCCCTTTCCAAAATCTGTCCTCTACTGCAGTTTCTCCAGGTTCCCTCTTCCATGCTGCAGTCAGGCAGCACCAGTCAGTCAGTGCCTCTCACATGCTTCCCATGACTGTAACACCTCCTTGGAACAGCCCCTCTATTCACTGCTGCCTCCTTGGCCACCATCTGGACCCTCCATGGTTCTGGACACAGCAAGTTAATAAACCCATGCAGAAGCGTACTGCTACGTGGCGTTCTGCTTATTGTTTAGTACTGCCAAACAACAGAGCTTTATGGGTCTCTCACAAGAAGCAGCCAGAAGAGCCTTCTGAATTTTCCACTTGCTGCCAAGGTTCACAGTGTTAATAGCTTGAATATTTCTTCCAAGAAACAGTTGGGCATGACGATCCTAAAGGTCCTTGTCAACCTAAGCTATTCTTTGATTCTAAGAAGTCCAAATTAAGCCACAGTAACCAGAATGGACTTAGGGAAAAAAAAAAAAAACACCCAACGCACCACATTAGAAATTACCTAGATTTGTAAGTCAGCTTCTAAAAAAGCAACTACACAAAGTGATTCAAGAAAATAATTTATAGCTCAGCAAACCTGGAACATATTTCCACTAGGGAGATGAAATGAGATCATGGAGAAAAAAAAAAGAGAAAAAGAAAAAAGAAAAAAACCCCATACCTGAAGTGAGCTCAGAGTGCAGAACTGTTTTACTGCTCAGGTAGTTGCTGTTTTCTTCTATTCACACAGTACCTAAATGCATTACACACTGAGATTTTAATTTGCAAATAGATGTTCTCCCAGCTTTTTTTTTACCCCCATCAAGTCAGAGATGCACAAGTAAGGTTGCCAGCCTGTCTTTGCCATATCCTTCCTTCCTGCCATATCCAATGGCTTGATAAGCAAAATGCAAACTACAAGCCACAACATTAAAGCAAAATACGTCCCTTACCAATGTGTTCCTTTCCTAGGCCAGATAAACTTCATCTGTCCTGTTGTCGTAGCACTTAAGTGCACCACGGTAGGTAACATCAGCTCAGCTTACAAACTTTCATGCATTCATACAGGAAAAAAATAAGGCAGTCCACCAGGCAAGTCATGAAACTACAGCTTCAGCCTGTCTGAACTCAACAGCAGGAAGCACAGATATGAAAATAAGGCAGTATTTACTGTCTTCAGGCTTTCTCAAAGATTGGAAAACTCCACAGACAGCACTCCAAGAGCTTCAAGGAGCAAAATGCTTTCTACCACTACTTAAAAAACTAAATAGTAAATACAAAGTCTTTGTTACTTATCCTTTCCTTTTAGGATCCACACCCGTCATTTGAACACCTCAAACACCTACATGATAACAACAGCCCAGCAATCAGAAAACTTAAAGAATTATTTTAGACACAGAAAGAAGACTCTAGGTGTCAACACCAAAATGGAAAGGAAATAAGCAAATAAAGAACACACCTTCGGAAGTCACAGAAGAGGCTTTGCCAGGAAATGGCTGAAAGAAGGCTTCATGGGCCAAAATACCACCAGACACCTGATCTACTCTTTTTATCCAAGTATTGCTCAAAGAAGCTCACAGAAAGGTGATAATACATAATGATGAACTAGAAGGTTCAAATGCAGTTTAAGCTTCAAATTAACATTTACTCTAGAAGTATTTTGAGGGGGTTCATGTATGGAAAAATGGCAAGAACTGCTTGAGTGACAACATCAAGATGGTAGACACCAAATGCCAGTCAGGAAGTACTCCACAATTAAAACACACTTGGGAATGCTACTGGTTGTGAAAATCTGCAACATTTTATTTAGGAAGCCTGGGCCAAACACTTGGAGATGGCAACATCCATAAAACACTTGGTCCACAAGTGCCTTGCACAGCTCTAGCACCACCAGCCAGACAGCATCACCTGGACAAAAGGCTTAATGGCTTCTCTACATATTAGACAGAACCTTCTGACTGTGATGCTGTCATGAAAAACTGCTCCATGAGTACAAAGGAAAAGTTCACTCCGTGAAAAAAAAAAAAATTCACATATTTAATTCCAATACCTCCATGAGTCTACTTCTGGAGCAACCTGCTGTCCTTCAGAGCTCTTGCAGACTCCTCCTACCACATAAATCAAATCACAAGAAGTTATCCTCATGCTAGTTTGCAATTTAAAGAAGTTAGTTGCAGACTAAATGTTATATCAATTTTGTCCACAGCTTATTCACATTTCTTCTTCGGACACACCAGCCTTCATACAATTAGCTTGTGCTATTCAGATTTGCATTTGCACTTTATTTGGAGCAGAGGAGGTAACAGCACTTCACTTCCTTGAGGAAAGCTTTATTATTGCACACATTAATAGCTGAAGGAAACTGTCTCCGAGCAAAGTCAAAGTTACAAAGCACATAGTCTATAAGCTGTCTATAAGAAGATTAAAGCACAGCCTGTTTCAAATTTCCTAAGCTTGGAAAAAATCTATGGCAAAGGCCTCACAGGACTGGAGAGCCCACTCATTCTTGAAGGTCTAATTAAGCAGTATTATAAAATAAAAGCACACAGGAAAAGACAACGTTTAGTACTGTAATTTCTACAAACCCACAAAAAGACACCCCCATAACAGAAAGAACACATGCAGTATTCTGCTGATCTGTGCTTTGCTGGAGTGGTCTAACTTGAAGTGCAGTAAGCAGATACAAAGAGGCACAAAACCCTCTAGGCTGACTGTTATTTGAGACCAATCTCCTCACTAGCTGCATGACTACTGCTCACCTCTTCCTCTGTCCCATAGCTTTTGACAAGATCTTCAGCTATACAGCTCCCTAACAAATTAGCATATTTGTAAAAAAAGGCATAAACAGATAATCCTCAGTAAACTCCACACTAGTACCAAGCACTCATTGTATAAGTTTTCTTGTCCTGGAAGTATCTTCTGTCATTACCCTGTAGGTGTTAAAAGGAAGAACTGAATCCTTCCTGACATTAGAATGAGTGTAGATCTTACACCACAGCTGTACAGTCTTAACACCATTGGTAACAACAAATCTTTCAAGAGAAACAAACAGCATTGTGGTTTTCTGTCTAACCAACACTAATATCAGGGAAGTTGTTGCAGAAGGCATCCATTCTTCCACAGAAAAAATTATCTGTGAGCAAAGAAGCCAGAATAAAAGGAAGAGCAAGAACCCAGAATTAACCTACTGCAATTGAGGAACATCATCCACCTAATGCCCTCAATCAGTAACAAGAATACTTTGTGGACACACAAACCTCTAGCACTATAGCTCCAGTAGTAACCTAGCTAGCATCAAACTGGTTAAATGCAGAAAGCTACCGGTTAGAGATGGTGAGCTCTTGAGCAGACATGGTCACACACCACATAAAGGAGCCTTTTATGTCCAGATTAGTACACCTCTTTGCAAAGGTAGCTTTTCTTATTGCAAAGCCCTGCAGTCATTGACATTTATCAGCTCTCTGAACAACAGTCTATAGTCAATTCAGTCAAGAATGTTCAAGAACCCCACCAGAAGACAGTTTAGACCATTCCTCCTATCTCACTGCCTGCAACTCACCTTCAGTCCCTTGGCTAGGAAATTTGATTCAGCCCACAGAGGTCCTTTAAGTGTTACAGAACTCAGCATCTGGATGAGAAATTCTCACTGATACACATAAATATAACATTAAAGATCTAGTGACATCCCTTGGGCACTGTATAGATGTAGCATGATTTGTAACTGCTGTTATTCAGTAATTCCTAAATGTTTTTCTCTCCCCTATGCCCCACAAACTTTCCTCCCTTTAAAAAAAAGCGGCACGGTGCATTACACTCTGAAATAGAGATTTAGGCTTCTTTTCTGTACATGCAACATAGTGCCAATCTTGGAACGTTTAGTGCTTTCCAAGAATCACAAAGGACATGCACACTGAAAAACCTCTGTGGAAACACATGGGTATGATTAAGAACATTTGCCCAGGGCAACAATTTCCATGCTTTTGCCTCAAGGTCTTCACCTTGCAGGAGGTCCAACAATACAATTTCAACTTTTAGACCCCCTGTCCCAGCCCCCAAGGTTGAACAAACTTCAAACCAACCACAAGAATACTTATTAAAACAAGAGCTGTTCAGCAGGACTAGTGTAGTCAAGCCCAGGGACATACAGAACTGAATGACTGGCAGAAGCAGAACTGTTATAAGCCAGCCGCTCATCCTGCTGTGACAAGCAGCAGTTCAGAATGCATATTTCAGGCACAGGAATAGAAGCAAGTGTCCTAATTACCTCTTCGCTAAATCTTTTTCCTCTTGCTGCATAGAGGTCAGAAAGAACATAGTATCAACTTGAAATGATACAGAGATCAGAAAGAGTATCAAATGAACAGGGTGCAACAGTGGCACTACTGATCTGCAACGTCCGAGAAAGTTTGCGAAGAGGTATTGACATATTCACACATAATGGAAAGGTAGACCTTCCTTATTACACAAGTTAAAATTCTGACAGCTTTCAGAGCTAAACACAGAATGGAAGGCTTTATCATCCACAGGCTCTCCACACCCATTTCTACTTTTTCCAGACAAGCTGCTCTCCACATAACTTAGAATAAATAAACTGCGAGCCAGCAGATCTGAGCACACACAGTGACAGACTGAGTAGTTACCCAATAAGAAACCTAATATATCTAGCCTGTTCATAATTCTGTCTCTATGCCTTAAACGTATATTAGATACACAAGAAGCAATTTTTTTTAAAGAAAATGATTGATTTGGAACAGAGTTCCAAGCATATTTGTTTCAAAAATTCCTCAGAAAGAAAATTAAACTGCACATTCTGCACACTTATTGGAAGAACTCTACTACACTAATAAATGCTTAAGAGTTTATCACTGACCTACCCTGTTAGTCTGCAAGTTGCCACAATAGATAATATTTACTGTCATTTCAGAAGAAAAAAAAATACAAAAACCCACACCAAACATCTCCACGTCAAATTTACAGGGAACAGGTGGAATAAATGACCTCACTGTAACTTGCAGAAAGTTTGCAAAAGATATTTGTGAGCTTTCAAGAAATTGTTTTTACTCAAATACCTGTATAACATTTTTCAGTGCCTGTTTAAATAGGTCTTTTTCAATTTCCTTTTCTAGCTGCACAGACTTTTAACCAGCTCTAGAAAATAGTACCAAGAACAAATACAAAAAACAGAAGCAGCAGATAAGCACTACTATACAAGAAATTGACAAACCTTAGAACAAAGTAATGCTCAACTCCTTCTTGACTCTTTCTTCAAAAATGTCAATCAAAACACACGCTGCTGCATGTCCAAATGGCCAGACAGTTCACAGCACAGTTCTTGGAGAATCAAAGTAGCTAAACAGAACAGTTTTACTACCTGTAAAATAGTACCACCTGCCTTGACCCTTCTCTTAGGAAGGAAGCTCCACTCCAAAGCCGAAAACCTCTTTCCCTGAATTCAGAGTCCAGCTTTAGCAGCTTCACTGCTACCTCAACTGCACACATGATACAGGAAAAACACTAGTATTAAGCAGGCAGCTCACCAGACCATATCAACGTAGATTTAACCAGCACTCATCTTTTCTATATACAGATTATTTTGTATATAATTAGAATTCAAAACACAATCATTGAAAAAAAAAAAAAAAGAAAAAAAGAAAAAAAGAAAAAAAATACATCCTCAGGCCTTAACATGTCTCCATCAATCTCCATCGTTGATGGACAGTCTCACTTTATGAAGACAGCAGAGTAAAGATACTGTATGATAAATACAATTTCACTGCTGAGGTATGATCATACAAATAACCCATAACAATCTCACTGGTAACATGATAAACTCACCTCATCATCACTGTCTGATGTCTCAGAGTCTGAAGAAGCTGTAGGTTTGCTCACAGGTGGTTCCTTTTCTTCAGAGTCACTGCGTTTCCGTTTGGCCAATGACAGGAGCTCCTGGTGTGAAAACACACACATTTATTGCAAAGTGTCGTAATTAGTTTTAACAATCCAGGTCAGTGCACAGGCAGGTTCCCTGAAATATTTGAGCACATCCCAGTAGCATGACTATTGTCACCTACTAAGGAGCAAGTCTACTTATGTTTCATAAATACACATTCACACACACAGTTTTAATAAAACTGGATGCTACAAAAGGATTTTGATGGTAACAAGCTATTAAAAGTAAATACTAGTACCATTACTTTCTTGGTATAAACCATGTAAGACAAATTACTTTCAGAGTCGTGTTCAGATTTGTCTTATATGGATTGGGTAATAATTCAAAACCACCCTAACTACACCATGTGGAATTAGCCCTAAAAAGCCAAATACCAGTAGATAGCAGCTTCTTCTCCTAACAGAGATGTTTGCAATTACACACTTTAAAGGGGAAATGCGTTAGGCATCACCATTATGTCATGCTTGGTAATATTTAGTCAGCCTGTTCAATTCCTTTTCACTGTTGGTACACACCCCAGAATAAACTTGAAGCTTTGGACAGACACCGAGCAGGTATCAAGCTCAGAGTCTGTGAAACTTAGTAGAGCTGTTCTACTCAAAAGGAAGCCCTTTCACAGGCAACACGCACCCACACAAAGAACTACATGGCTCTCAAATACTCTCATCATCTGCTGTTCATTGCTTGTTCAGGTGACACAAGCAGTAGTACAAAACACTTCTGAAGCTGTGTTACTGTCTCTGCAGTCCGGGACACAGAATCTATTCTCAAAAACATTGCTCTGGGGCTGATGAATCTTAGCTGTGTGTAGAAATACAGCCACTCCAACTTCTGCCATCTTTGGAAGTCGATGCTAGATCGGTTTCCATTAGTTTCACAACTGGAAGATTATCTAAACAAACTGATTACAATTCAGCACCTCAAATGAGAACATAAACACTGCAGAAACTGATAGTCTGCCTACTTACCAACAAAGAAACTTTTCATTAGTAATGGCTTTTACCAACCTTTCTCTCCAAAAGCCCTGCAACATCAACACAGCACATTTGTACAATTAACAGATCTCCTCTGGAAGCTCCTGAAGAAGTTTCAGTAGTGCTTCTCTTTGGGAAGCTCCTGAAGAGGAGCACCACTTAAGCTCAGAAATATTCCTTTTTCCTTTCTTTCTTTCTTTCTACACTTGTTTTCTGTTTTCCAAGATACTATATTGAAAAGGCTGCTAGCTGTTTAAGCCAACAAGCCTAGATTGCCACGGGAAGCTGTCAAACATTTAATCTGCAGGGGTTAACTCGGTATTTTACATTTAAATCAGTATTCTCTCATCTCAGAAACATTGCTTCCCTGCTACCTAATCTTCATCTTTGCACATACATCTCCCTGTTTGTTACAGTTGCTACAAACAGCTCAGTGGAGGGGGAAGCACCTACTACTCAGGTACAGCTGCAGATGCCTGCTGCCAGTGAGGGATGGAACGGATACAGAACCACGTGGTTATTCCTACCACCATGGCTCTGACTGTCTGACTGATGCTAGAGCTAGTCCAACTCCTATTTTCAAGTTTTAAAACTACCAAACTGATACACTAGCAGCGAGATGTTGGCTGCCCTACGGACTCTAGAAGTATACAAGATCAACCTAATCAGTTCCTGTGTATTTGTTTTAACAGACTATCTGATCTGATTTTTCTGAAGCCCCAGCCTGCAGAAGTATTTCTGAGTGTTTGGGAAGGCTTTTTATTGCAACATAGCAACAGCTTCTATATTAAAAACCCTGAAGGTCCAACACATAAATTACATCAGACATGTAGGCTTCAGCATATTCATTCCACCAAACTTCTCCCCGGAACAAGCACTGCCATACAAGCTGTAACACACTTCACCTATGATGTCTTTATTTACCATTTGAATCACACCATCAATACATGCTACACCAAAAGGTGAGTCTTTGAAAGCAGCCCCCTCCAAAGAGGGAGACACCCCTTTTCCAAGCCTGACACGGTTGAGCTCACACCAGACATCACACTTACAACCCCGGGAGATGCCCTGATGACAAATAAAGAAATACTACCCCTTCTTACATCTACAGGCTCCATGCGGTTTCCCATGAACAGAGCTCCCCCAGTGCAGTCACCAAGATTGAGGGGGTTGCATTAAACACGCATTAGCACTCTGGGAGCCCGCCTGCCCCGAGGGGAGGCAGGGACCTGACACGCTGCTCTCCCGGCGTGCCAAAGTAGCATGGAAAAGTTGCCCAGCCCTTTGGGCCTGTTTCCCCACTACTCGAGGTGGGAAGACCGCTGGCAGCCGGGCCTCGCTAACCCTTCCTCAGGGCGAGACCGCCCCGGAGCATCGTCCCGGAGCATCCACCGCCCCTCCGTCCCGCCGGCGCCGAGCACCGGGCCCGCTGCAGAGAGCCCTCGCCAACGCGGGCCTCCTGCCAGGGGCGGGCCGGGGACCCGCCGGAGGGGCGCGGGCTCTCCCCACGGCAGCCGCGGGGCCCCATCGGGCTGAGGAGGGCGAGAGCAGCGCGGGACCACCGGGCGGGAGCGAGGGAGGGATGGCGGCGCCGAGCCTCGCGCGGGCCGGCGATCCCAGGCCCCGCGTTCGGGCCGGGCCTGCCCGCGCACCTGGTCCAGGTTCTCCTCGCTGCCGCTGTCCTCGGTGTCGGAGTCGATAAGGACACGGCCTTTCCGCTTCTTCACCATGGCGGAGCCGGCGGTGCCCCCTCCCCGCCCCGGCGGCGGCGGCGGCGCTCGCACGGCCCGGCCCGGCCTGACCCGCGCCGCCCGCCCGCCCGCCCGACACAAAGGGCACCGCGCATGCGCGGCGCGTGGGGCGGGGCGAGGGCGGGGCGAGGGCGGGGCGGCCGCTGCTGTCCCCTCACGGAGCCGCGCGCTGTCCCCGCGCTCCGTTCCGTGAGTGCTCCTCCGGTGCCCGGAGACCCGCGGAGGTCAAGGATCGCGCCTTGGCCGCCGCCGCGGGCAGGACATCGGTGGCCGCCGTCGCTGGCGGCAGAACCCGAGCGGCGCGGTGCGCGTTGCTTGGCCGGCCCGGGCGCGGCGGCCCCGCCGGCGGCGGCGGGAAGGTGAGCCGGTGTTGGCGCCGAGGTCTGTCGGTCGGTCACGGGGCGGGAGCGGCGGGGCGGCCGCTCTGCGGGGAGAGGCCGCGGCCGCCGCCCGGCCGGTGCTGGCCTCGTCTCTGCCCGCGGGCTCGGGAGGGCGGGCGGGATCCGGGCCCGGTGCCCAGGCCGCGGCGCGGTGCGGCGCAAGCCGGGCCGGGGCGGAAGCCGAGGCGTCGCAGCTGCCGGGCCGTGCTTCGTGCTGGCGCTGCACCGGCGGGCTGCTAAAGCCTTGCCGAGGGACAAAGACCGGGCTAAAGTAGAATATGTTCAGATTCCGCGTTTTCTTCTTGTACTCGGGTGAAGCAATGAGGAGACAGGGTTTCTTGATTGGGAACTTGCCTCCGATCTTGTGAAGTGCAGGACAGAGCAAAATGTGAATTTCTTCAGTTTAGCTTTAGACATAACTTAATTAGGTGTGAGAATAACAGTAGTGGATTTTACCGTGGGTAAAGGAAGGTAAGTGACATACAGAGGATATATGTGGGGTGCCTGACTTCATTCTTAAAAGCTCAGAGGAGTTGAATGCATGTGACATCATTTTTGGAATTGTTCTGTGGCATAAAAAAAACCCAACACCAATAATAAAATATCTTTAATTTTACAAGTAAGGAAAATAGCCTCTGTCCAGGGCATTGAGCAGAGTTTTCCTGAAGACTTATTTAAGAAAACCCTATTGAATTGCAGTCTTCCATGTTAAACTTTTTGGTCTTTGCAAATGTCTTTGTAATCCTAAAACAGGTATATTGAGGATGACATGGAAGAAGCATGTGATATGGTTGCTGCAGGACGTCATACCTGAAAAGTCTTGTCATCTGTGTCAGCTGAGATTGTAATTTTTATCTGTGTGGCAGCAGGGTCTGCCTGTTGTGAATTTGTGATTTTCATGCAGAGGATAATACTTTTTAGTTGTATAGGTGCCATCTTTTAGAAACCTTCATAGGTTGTTCTTGCTGGTATTATTCATAACACCTAAACTTATTTACAGTGGGAGGGATAAAGAGAAACTGATTTTCTTTTCTATTTTCAGTTTTATTTGAAGTCTTTTACTTGGGTTTTCTTATTTGTGTGGGGATTTCACACCATGGGAAGAGAGGAAAGCATAGGGTGGAAGTCAATAAGTAAATTAGAGCTCCGAGGAAGTGTAATTCCTGATGGTTTTTTTCATTCTTTTTTCCAATTACTTGGATTTCTAGCTAATTTCAGTTATAGAAGTTAAATAGTTTCACAAGCATCCCATATGTAATCTTTTATAACCTTTTCTCTTTTTCATTGAAGGTGAAGATCAACTACAGTAACTACAGTAAGATAGCTCTGAATACTAGTTTTCTTGTTAATTAACTTTCAGCCCATTAATTGCCTTACTATATGTGAATTCTTCAAGTTTATCAGTATGGCTCTGACTGTAATGCTGCTGAATGGTGCTTCCTTCCGTGGTGGATGCTGCAGGCACAAAGTTTTGCTCTCCTTACTTGGACCTTTCCTCAGCAATTCAAAATTGTACAGCAGCTACAGGAGGCCAGGGGCAGAGCCTGAGAAAAATCTGTCTTGGCAGAATGCTGATTTCAGCTTTAAGAAGGGCATTGATCACCTAAAGACTCAGCTAAGCTTGCTGAAGAAGGAAACCCAAGATTATTTACTAGGACCTGGAGGCCATCCATTAAGTCAGCATTTGTTGGAACAAACAAAGGTGTTGTGGCAGTTTCGGAGCCAAGAAGATTTAAATGAATGGGTTATTTCCTCTGATGTAGAGATTGGAGGGAAAAGTAAAGTTTACCTCAAATTGGGTAGGAATAACCAGGCTGCTCTGCTGTATGGAACCCTCAATACAGAAGTACCTCGTGATGGGGAGACAAAATACAGTGGATATTGCAGTATGAGATCCAGACCGGCAGTGGTAAGTACAGCTCCGTGTTTGCACAGCTTCTGTTACTGAATCTGAGGGTGTTTGTGGAATGCCAGTGACAGCAAGTGGCCTGCTCTTTACTGCTGATCACTTTCAGGAGTATTAGACTTTCTCTCAGAGATGTAATTGCTGCTGTATCCTTTGACCTGCGAGGAACTGACATTTTTTCTTGGATTTTGTTTTCCTTTCTTAGAAAAGGAATAATTCATGTTTGATCTTTTACTTATGTACAATAGACCACCCTGTTTGCAGCATCCTTACAAATGAAGGATCTGGAATGAATCTTTATATCCAAAATTGGTATGATTAAAATAGACATCTTTCTAAGTTTGAAGTTAATTGAATGTGTCATAAGTAAGAATTTTCTGGGCTTTGACTTGGTCTATTCATCAAACTTGGTTAGGGTGAATGAACTCATCTTCTCACAGGAACAGAAAACAATGCTTTGAAATGGACTTTTTAAAGGTCTGCCTCCTACTGTAAGCCAGAAAAAGCAAAACACAAACCTTTGATAGCTCAGAATTGAGCAAAATAGACCAGAAATGGATGTGCTTATTATGGATATGCCTTGTTTCATCCCTTATTTCTAAGCACCTTTAAAAGCAAAGGAACAATTTCACTCAGTGGATAAAATCTTTAACTATTTAATGTGTTCTGTTGTTTGTGTCTTGTCACAAGTACTCAGGTAAATAATTTCTGGGCCAGAATCTTGGGGAGCAGAGAATGAGAGTAACCAAAATCAATGGGTTAACGAGAGGCACATGAACACTGATTAAAATGGTGGCATTGGATCAGATGAGTGGAACAGCAAGTGGAGTGTTGCCTGAGTTAAACTGTCAGGACTGCTACTGACTTGTGCAAATGTGACTCAAACTTTCACCTCCTAATTCTGAAGAAGTGGAATGTATCAGTCCATCTTTAGTTAAGTAGAAAGGCTCAAAACTGTTAAAACCATAAAATCAAGTAGCTACACACCTTATATTAATATATTGATGATCTACTCGTTCTGTTACCTACAAGATGAGTTGGTAGAAGGATAGTTGATAGGTAATTGTAGTAGTGCTGTAAAATAAAGGGGAAATATCTGCATTTTTGGTGCTAATTTTGACTTCTTGGCAGTTCTGACCAATAACCCTGACCCCTGCCCCTCATTGCTCTGAGTGACCTCAGTGTAGTTCTCTGAAGACTCTTGGATATGCCATCATGCAAATGACAACATCAGGATTTTTCAGATCTTTGGAAAAAATGCAGTAAAGATTTAGACATGATTGCAATCTTATTATTTTACACAGTTAATGGAAAAAAAATGTTGGAAAACATTAAATGCTCCCAGTGTTTGTTAGTCTTCAACTGGGAAGTTCTCAAAGGGGATAATTATTTCACTGCTTCAATTCCTTGTCATCACTTCTCAATTATGTAGAACTGAGCACAGAATATTAAACTTAATGAATTACATAAGTACTGGTCCATCACCATGGCATTTGTGTACTTGCCTGGTAGGGAATTCAGTCTTTAGGAAGGGGAGGTCTGATTTCTGATACTTAGAAGATTGTGCCTTATAATGAGTGTGAGTCCTCAGAGTGGCAATATTGCAGTTTTTGGTCTCTAATGTACTGATGAAGGAAATTCAGTGAGCTCAGCAGCCAGGATGATGACAGTGTAGCTGTGTTCACTATGTTACAGTAAATACTATCTGACATAATAACAAGGGCAGTGATCAAAGCAACAATGCTTTGTTCCTCATAATGAAAGTGTCCCTTTATTACGGAGGAATAATTCTGTTTATTAATAATTTATAGGGATCTTTCAACAGGAAGAAGTATTATGACTGGTCAAACTTCAACAGTCTGTATTTACGTGTCCGTGGTGATGGCAGACCTTGGATGGTAAACATTTATACAGATCCTTACTTCTCTCACCAAAAGGATGACCTCTACAGCTACTTCATGTTCACCCGAGGAGGCCCATACTGGGAGGAAATAAAGGTTAACTAATGAATCTTTCAAACTAATGACACTCTTGGGGTCCTGGCCAAAACATGGGAAGGGGAATTCTTTCAGCATTCACAGTTTGTTTCAATTGCTGTCCACTCGACATTTTCTTTATACAAGACGTGCTTTTGGCTTGGGAGTTCCCAAAACTGGACTGGGGGAGGGCACACTGTGTCAATTGTGTTAAAGAATTGATCCACCATCTGTTCCCCTTAATGCCTACTGTTGGCTCTTACTGGAGTAATGGGATAGATACAGCAACTGAAACTTAGCAGGTGTTCCCATGAATATTCTCTGTGATAACCGTTTTATCTCTAATACAAATGGGTGTAGGCCGATGTAGGATTTGTTCCATGCAACAGGATTTGCTTAACTCCCAGCCTCTCTGGAGTCAGTCAGACTCAGGAGTTGGGGTTTGTCATTTGTGACCCTTGATTCTGTGACACAAAATAATGCTTTTAAGAAGTGTGAGTTGTGGCTCTTCTCTGATGCAACTTGGGGACCTTTTGTAATTGTCTGATGACAATGATAAGGAGGTTTGCACATCCTTACCAAACTGGTGTTGAGTGTTTCATGATACCATTGTCCAGTCATGTGGGAACAGCCTGTGTTTCACAGATGAGGAGCCAGGAGGATGAAAGTCAGTGTGTCATTGCTGGCTTGGATGTTTTCCTCTCACCAGCCACCAGCCAGCCCTACTTTCTTGCTCCCACTGCTTTCAAAGAAATTGTTACATTATTCTGAAGTGCTTTCCTAGAGGTACTGATGTCTGAGTACGAAGTTTGCACTGTGAAATCCACATCCTAGGTACAGACAAGCTGTCAGTATGTACACATGCTAGGCTTTGCAGTAATTTCTGGTTGATGTTTTCATGTTATTGGAAGGAGATATTCTGAGTGTAGACAGCCACTTTCTGTGCTGCAGTGTTTCATTGTGTCCCAACAGGGTAACACCCCTGTGTGATGGCTGCAGCCACCACACCACAGGGTGGGCCTGAAGCTGGCTGTGAGTAGCTAGTTGAAAGGGTTAACGTGGGTTGTTTCTTTGTGCCAGTTTTATAAACCCAACTAATGCTAGTACCAGATATAGCACAGTGTTACTTTGCTAACACATGCTTATTTTCTTTTCCCTAAGTTTCTATTTTATATACTGGTTACACTAAAGTCTGATTTTGTTTTGTTTATGTCAGATTCCATTCTCCAAATTCTTTCTCTCCAGTCGGGGAAGAGTCCAGGATAACCAGCATCCTGTCTGGTTAGACAAGGCAAGTTTTCTATAGGCTTTTTTTGAAATTTCAATTGAAAAAGCAGTATAAAGAACACACAATTGCTCTGTAAGAAATTCAGAGTTTCCTTCAAGATCATATTGGCCTGATATAGATAATTTACAAATTCTCTAATGTTTGTTATTTGGAATTGAAGGGCCTCATCTTGTTACAAGGTACTTGTTCTCATATGTGGTAAATGAAAACATAAAGTCATATTTGGGGTATTTAAAAATATCTACTAGGAGTTAAAGGGACAAATAGTACTTGATCTAAGCATCCTCCACTGAAGTTTTGTTGATGGTTATCTTATGTGTAGCATTTGACAGTAAAAGTTATGTACTTGCAGTGTAATTTTACAAACATATTTTAAAGAAACCCAAAAATCGGGGAAGCAGTGTGAAGGCAGTTTAAGAAATCTTAATAAAATGTCTTGGTCACACACACAATATTCAGAGTTGGAAGGGACCCACAGGGACCATCAAGTCCAGCTCTTAAATGAATGGCCCTCATGGTACTAATGTATGTTTTCCGAGGAACCTGGAAAGGCAGGAAGTAATTATTAAATAGGAATAAAAAAGGCAGGAAACAGTCAATGTGTCTAGGGCTTACAAAGGAATAGATTCTTTAGAGCAGAGAGTTTGGGTGACTCCCGTAGGTATCCGTAACAATGTGATTTGGAAGAAAGGAGCTTTAAAAACTGTCCGGGCTCCAAAAGCCAAGGGGCTGCTTATAGAGCTTGCTGCTGGGGAAGGGGATATAGCATTGAAAGCATTAGAATGATCCAGAAGAGTGTCAGTGCATTTATCTAGCGTTGTTCTGTTATTTATTTAGTATACATTTGCAGTATTTATTTAGACATTTACTCATCTGACACATCCTAGGCATTATTTTCCTGAACTTACAGCAGTCCTTAAAATCATGGGCACCACTCAGACCTGCACTTTCAGCAGGGCTTTGGGGCAGCTTGAGTTCATGCGGTGGCCTGCACTGGTGACTCAACTAAGCTGTTAACAGTTGGAAGTGTTTTGTAACACATGAGAGCTGAGAGAGTATTTGGGCAAGCCACAGGCTAATAGAAAGCATGCCTGAGCCACACAGATTTGTTCTTATATATAAGAACATTATTCTAAATGGAAAACAATGGTTAAGAACCTTGTCTTACTATTAAACTCAGTAATTAAGTCTCATGCCAACTTAAAATTAAGTTTTAAAATGTCTGATTTGGTGTTTTCACAGAGTACATGGTGTATCATAATCTAGACTGATCCCTTCCATCCTTAATTACATCTTTGTTTTTCCTATTCATGAAAGAATTTTGACTTTATGAAAATGTGTTTAGAAACCCAATTGTGGTGACAGTGGCTGTACACAAAACATGAAGGATAAAAGTAGCAGTGTTGCTTTAGGCTCAGGCCATTTTAAATCAAGGGTTTATTAACACAGCGGTAGAAACGCAAATGTGGAGTAATTTCCCTCTGGGGTGTGTATTGAAAATGGGATAGTGAAGTGTTCAAGCCTTGAGAAATGCTGCTGCATTTTGAACAAACACCAGCTTAAAGTAGATGGCTGTGAATGGTACGTAAAATGTAGAAGTGGGAGATATAACTGAGTTTGATTGTAATGTTATAAATGCTGTTCTACCTCTATGTGTCTTTTAATTAGATTAGAACCCTTGGATTCACCATTGGAGATAAAGTAGATGGTCCATTCCAGCTGGAGATTGATTTTATTGGTCTGCTAAAAGACAGAGCTCATAGAGAAGAGTTCGCCTATGAAACATATGACAAGAACACTCCAGTCTAAGTTGGGCTGGTGTCCTTTATAAATTCTTTAGATACTTGGTTTATTTTTATAAAATACTTCTTAACATGTGGCTTTTAACAACTTGAAGAGCCTGTGTAAACATTAAAGAGATATGTACATGAAGCGTGACAGCACTGGCATCTTTGAACTCTCAGAGACAGAATCCTGGAGAGACTGTACATACATGGACTGCAACATAGCCTTAGAGGAGCTGTGATGTTCCTACAAAGTAGTAACTCTTCCCTAGGTAAGTTTTGGCTTCTGTCCTGACCTTTACTGAAATAAAAGTATTTCATGAGTTTTTTGTTCTTTTTTGTACATCACTTTCATTTTCTGCATTATGTGGTTTGGTGACAGTTGTAAAACACTTTTAACAGTTTTATACTGAAAAGAGTATGAGATTTAATACCCTGAGGACTGGTGCTTAAGTGTGACTCAGCTACTGAAATTTACAAAGAGCAGCACCTAAAGTGGAAAAGGCAGAAGTATTTCAACCTTTCATTTCGGCTCCTCTGGATAGCTAAAAAAAGAAAAAGCTGCCACTGCCAAGGTGGAAATAACAGCTATGCAGCAGGCTTGACTTTTCCTTTAAAGCTGTTGAGCATAGTCCTACAATGTTGCAGAGCTAAGGTTGTTGTAAAGAAGTAATGCTCCAAAGAAGGGGTGGAAGGAAAAGCCCAGCTCTATCTGCTCCCTAAGGAGGCACAGCTTGGCTTACTTAGCACCATTACAGGGCAGAGCAGATCCCACTTTTGCTGTGTGCAGTTAGCCTAACTCAGCTGTGTTGTAAGAAATCACAGCCTCAACTGGTGGCACAGAAGCTCAACACCTCCCTTTTTCAGAGAACTCGTTTTCAGTAATTCAAGATAACCAGTCAGCACTTGCTTTGTAAAGTGTATGTTTCAGCTGTCAAATTTAAGTAATCAAAGCACTGACCTGCTCCACAGTGACCTTGTTTAAGTATACTTTAGAAATATTAAATGTACCTGTATTTTATATGGAAGAGACCACAATGAAGCAAGCTGAAACAGGATCTTGTACTATCAATTCAACAGCTTAAGTGCAGAAGGATGAGGGTTATTATTTCTAAAGATACCAGAGCAAACATCTTTCATGGAGTGGGAGGCAGGTGAGTTCGTGAGGAAAACTTGGCACAGGAAAACACAGTAGTAAATACAAGTGTGAACAAAAAGAGTGCTACAGTAAGGAAGCAGTTATACATAGTATACTAAATGATAAAGCCACTGATAAACAGGAGAGATACAAAATATTTATTTTCCCCATTCAGTTTATAAAAGAAAGAGCTTGTTCTTGACATTGCAACATATATTTGATAGGACACTAAATTCGGTGAAACATGTATTTGCTCAACAGCTGAGATTACGACTGCTAAATTACCTTTCTAGTTCTATCCCTAACAAATCCAGACTTTTCTATGTATTTTTTAATGTAAAAATAACAACTGCTTTTAAAACCAAAGTATTGAATGTGCCTCAACAGTACTCTAACCTCTTTTAAGCATCTTGGAGATGAAAAGCAAGAGAATTTTGTTAACATCTGCTATTTACCATAGAAAGGAACAAAATCTTAACTGCTCAATGCATCAAAGTTGGTAATTTGTAAATTCAGTTGTGACTTTTTTTTTTAAAGGTAGTTTACAATTACGTTATGCTGTAAGCTTTTCGTTTTCCAGAGAGCTTGCATGCTTTCTCCGCTCTTTGAAATTCCCTACTATGTCATAAGCATGCAATTAGAAATGCTGAATAATTACTGCAATTTAGAGAATTTAAGGATTGATCTGGAGAACAGGGCAAGCAGGTACTTCTAACTCTTGTCATTTTGAATATTGTGGAACATTTTGAAGCTTGGTGTCCAAAGCCTGCATTCTAGTACACAACAAGTGCATTCTGATGCGCAAGTCTATCCTAAGTTGCAAGGAGGCTTCTTGAGCATCTTTTTTTCCGCTTATATTTTCTTCTTGAACATATTTTAGTCAAGTAAATTAGTTAAATGAAAACATTATGAAGCAACAAGAGAATTCTAAGCCCCTGAAAGTTTGGAACTCTCATCTCAGTGGAGAAGTTGATCAAAGAAACATTATGCTCAGGGCACATTACAAGGTCTCCTTAATTGCTCTCTGGATTCCACTAGCTAATAGCACCCTGAACCATACACAGACAGCACAAGCCTTTACATGACAGGAACAGTATTTACAGTGATGTCTTAGTTAGGACTTCTTATTTGTCCTAACACACAGATAGGCCTCTACGTTTTCCAAGAGCATGAGCCTTTTTCTTTTTTCTGTCTTGCTCAAGTGTCTCACGCCTTTCTTCCCTGGAGGGGGGGGGGAAAAAAGAGACCATATCAAGTTATATTAAAGGTAGAGACACAAGCAACCAAAGGAATCTGAAGCTGACCACAACTTAACACCCATTTAATCAGTGTACTGCCCTTGCCATAGGCAGAGATAGCAGTACCATTATGGACTGAATTCAAACATTCAGGCAAATACTTCTGCTCAGGCATACAGGTCTAACACGCAAGGTAACAGCATGTCAATATTGACAGCTTCTTCCAAGATGAAGGTAAATCTCCAAATTGTGAAACTGATACCTTTCATGGAAAAAAAGTTTAACAAATTCAGAGCAGCCTTTCCTGTTGGCTTTCCTGAAATTCAGCAGTCATTGGAAGGAGAAATAGCTTCAATACAAAAAAAGTATTCTTTCCCAAATTACATTTAAATCCTAAAAAGAAGAATAAATCATCATATTATTTTAACACTATTCATAAAAAGACTAGTGGTATACTAACCTTGTCTGGAGATGTGGTTGTTTGTAATCTTTCTTACGTGAAGAGATATTGCTACCACCAGACTTACTGAGAACAGCATTTTCTTTAAATTCTCCCCATGGCTTTAGTCGTCCTACAATTTAGGGGCAAAAAGAGAGACTAGTTCAGTAATTCTTACCATGAATTTATCCTAGCTAGTCTGTTACTTGCTGATGGTCTTTAAGATGAAATGCTTCTTCAAGCTGTATTATCAGATTCACCAGCCCATTCCCTACAAGTAGTTCTTCTGTAAGTAGTAACAGGTACTTAGAAGTAACACTCAGCATGCCAAGTTCAGCTTCTCACATGAGATTAAAAAAATCCACTGCACCGTGTAAGAAATACTTCATATTTCCTGTACATACATCTATTTAATGGAATACAAGGATATTTATTCTTGTATTTATGGGCTGTTGGTCATAAAATCTTAATCTTCAGTGGGAGGTTCTTAAAGTATATACTGTGAAGAAATTTAAAGCATACTATGTGGGAACCCAGAGAGAAAGGAAAAGGGGCAGGAAAGGAGACTGCAAACTTCACTATTGCTGTTTGTATCAATGTGCCCCTGTAGGAACAGGGGGGTGTAAGGGGTGTGAGCAGCGCAGACTGCACAGGCTCACCGTACCTTTATGTGGCTGATACCGAAGTGGCCGAGAGAGACTTGCTTTGAGGTCAAATGTCTTCTTTCCACTTGTGGGTTCTGCAGGTTGAGCACCAAACTTGAAGGGGGTAAGAACTACAAAAGGCATCAGGATACCATAATTAGAGTTGCAAGAGCATCAATGTACACAGAAAGTTGGAAAGTGCCTGTGAAGACCACACTACAATTATCAAGACCAAAGAGCCATTAAATGCCCCTGCTGACACCTCTAAAGATAGAATTGCACAAACAAAGCTCACTTGAAATGGGGAGCTTCCAGGTCTGGAGAGGGCAAAAGTTGTAGAGTACTGGCCCTTTAGCTATGATTATACTATGGAAGAGCACATACAGCTTCATGTGTTTTTCTAGTCCTTCAAGCCAAGTTGTGTTTCTCTATGATTTTTGGAACCAAGTGGTTTTTCACATTAAACAAAGCAGCATTCTTTTGGAACAGGCCAGCTTCAGATTAGCATGGAACTTTGCTTGCCCCTTAAAAACATCACTATTATACAGCAAACCAGGCAGCTCTGGGTTCTTGACCTGTGCAAATATCCCTGTGATGCTAAGGGTGTCAATGGCTGGATAGCAGAGCTGTGCTGCTGCAGAGATCATTAGTAATCAGAAGACTTCTGATTTTTCTTAATTTTAGTTCCTGAGTTGATCAGGGTGCTGAGGCTGATAACAGGTTGTACTAAAGCACAGCTAGAAGCCTGATGCGTGCTTAACCCCACAAGGAGAGTGAGACCTCTGAGAAAATATCAGGAATTCCTCTCACTGCAGACAGGGTGTCCCTGTATCTGCTATATGAATCTTTTGCCTTGTAGTCCCTAAAGGGCTAGAAGATTTTCTGCCCTCTTTTCTGTAGGTAGCTAGGTACCATATGTTTAAGACATGGCACCTAAATACTTTATTCAAACCACTGGAAAACAAAGAAACTACTGCAGTTCTGAAGAACCAGTCATAAATTAGAGATTTAAATTAAAACCTGGGTCTACATGACATTTGTTGTTAAAAACTTATAATTTAGTAAGACAAAAGTCTTGATCTGAAAGAGCCAAATATTCACCATCCACTTTACCCTTTGATGCAGTCAGATCATTATTTCTTGCATTTCCCTTACTGTTCTTCTGACTTATACATTTGCAGCTCTTTTGAGTGTCAGGTGTGCAGATCTCCTCCATGTATGGAGACATTCTAGATGGAGTCTTGGTAAGAGAGCGTTTGTGCTCATTATCTTTTGTGGCTTCTGAGAACCTGAAAGTTATTAGAAACATGAAGACAAATTTAGTCACCTACAAGGAACGTAAGCCATCTGCCAAAATACAGAAGGTTCTGCATTCTACTTTTATTAATTACAGGTAGAAAGATCTACTGTGTGAAAGATGTTCACAGCTTATGCAAAAACTGCACTAAAATACGTTGCTGGTATAACATTAAGTTCTGAGCCAGCATCAACAGCAGTAAGTAATATGACAAACTACAAAGAGCAGACTTCTTTTTTATTTTGGAAAGCAAATATATTTGGATGCAATAAGCAAGTAGATTTATTCACCAACAGATATGATTTACTTTAGATCTGGATTCTGGAGTCTGCATATTTCGTTAGTTTTAAAATTCAGATTAAGAAAAACTGAAAGCCAATTAACTATCAGAATGCTAGACCTCGAAGAGCTACAAGAGGAAGAAGCTGGAAATTTTTAAATACCCAAGTTACCTGCATTCCAAGACACACGCACATTCTGTATGTATGTGTGTATATGCACATTTTTTAGGAATACCTGTGAGTACATGCATAAAATTCAAAATCTTGAATGAAGTAACATCCACATCAAAAAGGTACTAAGAATAAGCTATAAGCTTGCAAGATTCAGAAAGACAGGGAGTAAATGTTGAGGAAAACTATGTTTTTATGGGCAAGCAAGTTTATGATGAAGTACAACTTGCAAGATCCATCACGGTGCAAATTTGGACCAGTGGGATGGAAGCAAATTCTAAAAGTAATGTTTTGGTTTACATATTGCTAGGAATCAATAAGGGGTGCAGTGGAGACATCCAAGCTCATCCAAGAGGACACTAGAGGCAGTGTATTTTTTTCATTTGTTATCTATTGAAATCAAAAAGAGGACTTTTAAAGTAAAAACAAAGCCACTAAGTTTGTAAACTTGATTTTGACCTTTGAACAGCAAAAGACCTGCATTCCAAAGTGACATCATTATATATTATCAGATACCAATATGAGAAGTTGCATTATCTGACTTAAGAACAACAATCCCACACACACTTTATTCAGGAACAAAAAAAAGCCCCAGCAGCCATGGTCTTGGCATGCAAAAGTTGAAAAGTGAAGGTCATCAGAGAAAGTAACACAACCAAGACCTGCAAACAACCGTAAATTGTTAACAAAGGGAGAATGTCTAATCAGAACTTCAGTCCCCGTGGAAACTTTAGTAAACTGATTAAAGTCAAAATTGGTATGATAGTTAGAAGTCAACAAAGAAATAGTAGAAATAAGGGCTTTCACTACAAAGAAGTCCAAGCAAAAGGACATTTATCAATAGGATACCATAAGGACTGCCCTTTCAATTCCTTCTTTTAAAAGGTTTCTTGATCAAGACTTTAGGGAAATTATTAATAAGCTAATAAAATGTACTGATAACAGAAGTTCAGGAAGTATTAACACTAATAGAGAATTAGATTACTGTGGAGGAATGATGACATACACATGGTATTCTAAAAGGAAATAAGATGAGGTATAATAGCATTGAGTACGAGTTCATTCATTTAGCAATTCCTCATGACTTTCTGGTGTCAGCTTGGTTCCCATCTGCTAGGAACAATCTGCTTATAGTAGTCAATCACAAGAGGACCCCTGCTGTGACCTGAAGGGGAGGGGAAGTATAGGACAAAAGGAAGAAAGTACCTAAAAACCCCAAATGATGAGTCCATTGCAAGACTTACCTGGAATACTGAATAGAGTTCTGGTTAAAAAATTTTAAAGATAAATTAATTCAGATAAACAGAAACTATTAGGTTGCCTGGCAAAATGGAAAACCTAACACAGTAAGGGAAGAAAAATAATTGGCTTGAGCAGTTTAGCAAAATGAAAGCCAGGATTTGAGATTCCTCTAACAGACATAAAAATGAAGAAAGAAGATAGAACAGTAAGGCTTAAACCAGCTACAAAGCCAGGCTGGAAGTTAGTAATCAGAATTAGTCTTGCATAGTTCATGTTTGGAAGAGAAATAATGTAGTAAAATCTCTGTCAGTGTTGATTATTTCACGTGTATCATATCAAATGGCTTGCTGGTAGCTTTGGTTTGTTCTTTTTACCTGACATTCATTTTGGATGTTGAAAGTACAGAAGGATTAAATGAAGATCTCTGGGATAAAATACTCCGATTAGCAGCATTCAGAGAACTGCGTGGTGAGCGCCGGAGGTTACTAGGAGTGCAGGTGTTGGAGAATCTGCCTCTTTCTGGATTTGGGCTGAATAAAAATCTTTTGCCACTGGCTTGTTTCTAGGGAAAAGCAAATTCTGAGTTACCAGACTCTGCTGAAAAATTATCTACAAAGCAGGCAAGAGGAAAGGAAAACACACAGTGCATCAGAAGCATATGGCCTCTTCAAGTTTTCTCCCTTCTATTTCTCCTCTTTAAAAGCTTATTTTAAATGTAAATTGCTTTTTTTATTATTATTAAACTGACTTGACAACACATACCTTAGAATGTAGAGTGTCTTTTTCTGATACTCTTAAGAGAATTGATTTCCCGACCATTGGCACCTGCCAATAGTAATTTGTCTGAAGTATACAATGATGCAATATATGTCATTAAAAAAATAAATGTAGTCTTCAGGAGTTTGAGTCATTGTGACTGTTTGATATGGACCTGGCAGTGCTAGAGTAACCAACCTGAATGATTCTAAGGCCATTGACGCATTCATTCATACATTCATTGATACTTTACTGTCACTGTTCTAGGCTCTACTGCACTTTGTGAGAGGCCCTGTTAGCAGCTTGCACCCACGTGAGGGTGAAATACAAGAACTGAGAACATATACTGCATGTATTTTAAAGGAGAGTCATATGCAGCCATTGGATGATAGTTCAGGCACAGAAGAGAAACTTAATATTTCATTCCTGCTCTCTGAAAAATAACCTATCCCTTGCTTAAGTTCTACAGCAATTCAACCGCTGTAAACAAAAATTCCAGGAGATCTTTCACAAAAGTAATTGTGACAATTATTTTTACTCAAAACCAACAAGTTAGTTGTTGGTTTCTACAGCTGTACACTGTTAACATGTAAAAACTTGTATAGTTACATAAGTTATATACAAATAACTATATAACTAGTTGTGTAGGACTACAGTTAAATTACATTGGTTATAACATTCCACTGCATGTTCACATGACCAGCTACTCACTGATCTAAAGAGACCTGATAAGACTTTTACAGACAGGCCCTGGAAATAAATGAATATGCCAACAATGGGTATCCTCCTGTGTTATCTCTTACCTTAACTGTGCTGCAATTTTCATTCAGTTTTTTTTTCCTCTCGATGTAGTCAGCAATAGATTCCATTTTCTTGAACTGAGCCTCGTGCAACTTTTTAAAGTCTAAGAAGTTCCAAAAATAAGATTCACAGATCTGATATGGTCCTAAGGAAGTTTAATACTTCATAGGAGAATGTTGTGACACCTATTGTTATGTCCTCAAAGAAAACACTGCATCCCTCTAATTAAAGGCTGTAGACACAGCTGACCAAACAGGACCAAAAGAATCTATTTCACCAGCTACATGGCCAGCTACCTGGTAATCTGGAGGATTATAGAACCATGGTTTGGGTTAGAAGGGATCTTTAAAGATCATCTAACCCAACCCCCAAATTCTGCAGTTAAAGAAAACAATAAATACTTCTGCATTTGAGATTATTTAATGCATTTTAAGAAGTGATGAACATGAGCTAATGTATAGTAGTACAGCACAACCATAGTATTTATAAAGTGAAAACTAAACAAGCAGGAGTAACAGTAATGTGTTCCTGTTCTTTGAAAAATCACTAATTGCAAGTATTGTATCCAAAAGTCACCAAAATGTTCAATAAACCAGTTTTTTAACATACATGCCAGTCATTTACTACTATGAATTTACAAGCTGGAATATGTACCTTGAAATGTAACCTTTGGGAAATATTTTTGCTTGCTTGCTTTTTAAAGAGAGAATATTCTCTTCTTTGAACAGGAGTAGAAATTTGAGTTGTGAAGAACTAAGTCAAGTCTCCCTTTACACAGAGAAAACACATCTATTTCTAAAGATGGTAGGTTATCTTACTTGGTGTAGTAGCTGTTGTTCCTGTTCTTGCAGACCTAGATGCACGGCCTACACGTAGAGGAATCTTCCCTCCTGCAGGATGAGCATCACCTGGTACAGTAAGATTAGACAAAAGCATTAGAACTCCTGGAAGATGATTTAAAGTAATCACAGTGGTTTTAAATAGTGTTCCAATATTTGTTTCAAAACACATTTTATCTCCTCAAGGGTTTAGGTTTTGAGAAATAAAACCAGCTGGAATAGATATGTTCTAAGTCTCTCAAAAGTGTTGTAATTGGTTTGTCAATAATAACATATCTTGTAAAACCTCAAGCCCAGCATGAACCCTAAAGTCATATTAGGCTAGTATCTTATGATAGATAGTAAAATATTTTTCAGGAAAAGTTAACAAGAGAACTGTGCTTGTGGTAAGCAAAGCAGACTTTAAATTCACAGGCCTTGATCTGTGTTTTTTAAATGTTGATAACAAAGAAGAAATACCTTTTGACCAACTTTTCTGCCACTGCCTTATTTACACAGAGAGTCCAAGTTGTTTTTGTCACCTCTGCTCTCAGGTACAGTAACAAGCTCATGTTTACATTTTAATGATTAATATTCTTAAGAAAAAAATCAGGTAAAGACTTGATATCAAGTTCATTCACATATCAAAACCAAACATTTGCTTTTCTGTTCATTCACATCCCCTCAGAAGTAAACTTAGATGACCTTAATATATTGAAAGAAATCCTTATTGGAATACTTATTGGAAACAAGTAAGGGCGTGCAGTTAAAACTAATGGTTGAAAAATCAACTTGTCAATATTTAATGCAGACACTTGTTACTACAGCTATAGGAAGAGATGAGCACTGTTCAAACTGTCAGGATGAGTGCTGCCTCAACCCAAGCATCCCCCACATACTCTCTTGCTTTTCTTTTTAAAAAAACAACCTTCATAGAAAATCACAGATTTTTGAGTTAGTTCAAAATTATTGGTGGTCTCCCATAAGATTGTCCTTGTAAATTCTATGGAACAACAAGAATATCCATAATAAAACTTACAGACTACAAACACTGAGCCTAACAGAGCAAATGCAGGTGTGCATTTTACTTGACAGACCCACAATACCAAGAATTAATCAGATTGGGTAGGCAAAGTCATCTCTTCATGTCAGCTGCATACACAAAGTAGTGGGGGATAAATTAATTCATATTTTCAGTGGCATCATGTTTGAAGGACTAAAAACACCACCAGATGAAAAAGTGATCCACTGGAATATATTCAGACACTCTTAGGTAGTTCAAACAAATTATAAAGGATTCTGTCTCTGTTATTTTCTGCTAATTTTACTCCTGGAAAGAAAAAGATAAAACTGTTAACCTGTAGAAAAAGATAAATGAAGCATGAGGAAGCAAGTCATCCCTTTCTTGCCACTTCTTAAAAATCCAACTAACACCTCAAGAGTATTCCAAAAGGCACTGATCCTTTTGGAAGTGTAAAACTCAAATATACCCAGATCTCTGAGAACTCCTTCACTGAAAACAAGAGTTCTGAAGTCAAAGTTCTGAAGTTGGCAAAATTCCTACACTGCAGAATTTGTGGATTTGTGTTACAATATGTTAAACAAGTAACACAAACTCAAAGCAGACTGATTTTCTTCTGGTATCCCCAAAACAAGGTAGTGATCAACAGACGTGCCACAAAAATCCTTGAAGACGCAATAAAATGTCCCTTTTGGTTATTTGAAGTAGCACAAATTGAAGTTACTTTTTCCCAATTTTCTACTTACGTTGTTCTGCCCTGCTTTTAGTAGAAGACTTCTCTACTTGTTTTTTCTGTCCAGTACCCATCCCTGGATTCTCAATAGCCCTCTCTTCAGCTATTTGCTTCTTGTTTTGTAATACATTCTGTCCCTTTTTGTGCTCACCCTGAGGCACTTCATTTTCTTCCATTTCAGAATGCACCTGCAATTTAAACATACTTTGTTTAACCAGTTTGTTCCAAGTGGCTATAAAGAAAGGCTGTTGTTCTGAGAACAGTGAGTCAGTGCAACAGATTGCCCAGAGAGGTGCATAGCCTTCATCCTCAAGGGTTTTCAGTATCAGGTCGGATAAAGCCTAAAGCACTGTGGTCTAACCTCATAGCTGAGTCTGCTTTCATTGGGAGATTGAGCAAGAGATTTTCTGAAGTCCAAACTGAATTAACTTCTGAAATACTTACCCTGTTACTTCACAAACTTTGATATATTATAAAGCTTTTAACTGCACAGCTCTAACATTTTAGTATAAAATTGCCTATATTCATAAAAGTTAATTATTTGCAAGTAAAAATAAATTCACTGAGGATGTTACTTTTTACTGTTGCATCTTTGTATACTGTACATCTCTAACACTAACAGACTAACATTCTTCATTTTCTCATTTCCCTCCTCTACCTGAGTAAGTCTTTCAAACAGTTCTTAGCTTACCTACATCTTGTAACTCTAGAAAGAAAAGTTCTGCCTCCACCTCACCTTGAAACTTTCTCTCCCTCAGTGATACAACCCTCACAATAGAAAAAATATGATGTTTAGGCAATCGTGTGACTTCTAATGATTTTTTCTGTATCAAAAAAGCGAGAACAGCCTTATTTTAGATAAATTCTGAAACTAGCCTAAGATTCAGAATACTACAGTGAACTAGAGAAAGCAGTCTTACATTCAGATAGTGTTTGGAATTGTATATTTCTTAGAGGAATTTATTTTCTTGAAGCAATGACTAGCATGTAATGTCTGTTTATTATGGGATAGCACATAGTTAAGATAGACAAAAGTCAGTGCTACAAAGTACAAAGACAAGTACCAGAATGTTTGCATATGAATTTCTATACATGTGTATACACACCCAAAGACACACATATAAACATATACCATCTATAAGTGGTGATAGAAAAGAAATCAAGTTGTGCTTAAATTATGCTCAGAGGAAGGGAGGACAGTCAGCACACAAAAGCATGCAATGCAAATTACCTCTTTCTCATCAGAAAGCACTGGCTTTTCTTCACTGGTATTCATTTCCTCATGGGAGTTCCTCTTTTTTCTGGTTATTTTCTTTTCTTTACCACGTCTTTTTGTAATAAAAGACCCTGAATCAGACATCATTTCCTCCTGATTGCTCAGTTCATCCGATTTAATGGAAGCAGATGCACTCTTTACAGGATCCTGTAGCAGAAAAATACTATAATCAGAAGATACCTGACACAAACATAAGTTAAGTACTCCAGGGACAGTTTCAATTTCATTATTAAAGAAGTATTTCATACAGAGGAAAAACAGTAGCATGCCATTTAGCAGTGTAGTAATCAAGAAACAGGCACTATCTAGATTCCCCTAAGCATCAAAGCTCATTGTTTGGAGACTTTAAATACAATTCCTATTATTGTTTTATCATATTTCATTTTAATAAGATTATAAAGGCTTAATACTTTATATTTGAAATCTAACTTGCATGATGCCATGACCCTCCCACATTTGTGGAATACTCTTCACCAATAAAAACAGGGCTCCTTTCATGCTTGTAAAAATTTTTTAAAAGCTGACAAGGTTTACACCAGTTCCTCAAACCTTTAAAGAAGATTTTTAGGAGATGTACTTCAAGGAAGATGTATTTTAGAAAAAGCAGATAACAAATTACTTTTTATCAAAAACTTCAAAAACTTTACCACACTCAGCAAAATAATTCAGCTTACAGAAAACACTTTTTTAAAGTTAAGAAAACAATACACAAGAGACAAATAAAGGAAGTAGCACAACTGTATTGCTTTCATTATAGTGCTAGTGTAAGTAAATTGTAGTAGATGCAAAATGCTTTCCAATTAGCATCTAGTCCCCTTCATCTAAGCATGCAAAATAATAAAATATTTTTATATTTGATACTGAATAGTGTCTGGAGCCACACAGGCAAGAATTAATATTTGTTCAGTGGAAATTTAATGTTAGTGTTCACAGAGAAGAGTTTTGTACTGATGCTGAAAAATACATTGTTAATTTTGGCAGCTGAAAGGAAATCAGCTTTCAGTCGTAGAGGAGGCCAATGCAAAGCTAACATTAGCATATCTATGTCTATCAGTACATGAGTGCTTTAAACTAAGGGCACTAAGAAGAAAAAGGTATTTCTATTACAGTTCCCATCATGGTCAAAAACACCCTTCGGCACGTGCCCTGCCCAATTGGTTACAAATTAAGGATTATACTTCCTAAAAGCAATGACTGATTTATTATCTATTACCATATTTTCACTTTCTTCTTTTGTCCCTTCAAAGTGTTGCTTCAATGATTCCAACAATTTGTCTGCCTGAAGAGAAATCAAAACACCACATGAACCAAACAGTCCATTAAGTCATTGAAGAACTCTGTAAGCCCAATCAGCCTCCTATAAACTGATCCAACAAACAAGCAGAACATTTCCTGAATCCAACAGAATAAGACATGCCTAGGACGTCATTCAAGTCAGTCAATTAAATAAAGTGCTGAAGGCCACAGATTAATATGTAGCATATTCTCCACAGAGGCACAAAGGCAAATTTCCCTGACTGGGTTTCGTCTGATCTGTCTATTTTTCAGAAGGTTAATCGTTCAATGAATGAGACAAACTGTTCTAAGCCCCACAGTGCAGCTGAACTTGAATTAAAATTGCATCAGATTTCTGCAATTCCTTCTGTCTTGCACATGCTACATGCAAAGCATTCTTTTCATCCCTCGCATACATCAGCAGTAATAGTAATAAAATAACAATGAAAACACGCCATTGAAAATTCAAGCTATGAAAGACTCTTAAACACTTAATTGAAAAGGGCAGCATAAAATCAATCAAATACCCCGCAACTAACATTCCCATAACAATTCTTAGTCCTGTGAGGACAGGGAGTTGCCTTGTCCACCCAAGGTGTGGATCTTTTTTTAAGGCTTTATGACTTCTCCCGTTGCTGGCAGCGCCTGCCAGGAGAGGCCGGGCCGTGTCACGCGTGCACCTGCGGCTCCAGGCAGGACATTGGGGCGCCCTTAAACCTCTCGCCCTTAACCTCGACTGCCAAACGCGCCCTCTCCTCCCTTAAGGTACCCTGCTGTCACTGTTCCTCCCACTCCGAGTCGTAAAAAAACCCAAAACAAATCAAACAAAACAACCACAACTACCCACGATGGAGGCAAACAGCGCTGGAACACCAGCGGGGGGGAACAGCCGGGCCGGGAGGCGAGCGGGCAGCCTCCCCGGGAGCACCGGAGCCCTGCACTCCTCCTCCTCGAGTGCTTGCCCGCCTCCCAGACGTCAGCACAGCCTCCCGGGGCACCCCAGCGCGGAGCCACCGTCGCACCGCGCGGCCGGTGCCGCTGCCAGCGCCGCTCCAGACCCGGGAGGGGGCACCGCCCGCGGGGACGCGTTCCCTCGGCTCACGGCCGGGCACGGAGGCACCCCAGAACCCGGAGCTTCCCGGGCACCGCTCCTTCCCAGCCGCCCCCGCCTCACCCGAAGGTTTGCCCTCAGCCCGGCGGCCTTGGCGATGCGCTGGAGCTCGACGTATTTCAGCGCCTCCAGGGGCTGCAGCGAAGCGAGCGCCATGACAGCAGCGGCGGCAGCACCGACCGGCCCTGCCCGCCGCGCGCCAACCGACACCGCCCGCGCCGCCCCCGCCGTTCGAACGGGCCCGCCGCGCCAGCCCATTGGCTGGGCCGGGGAAAGGGGCGGGGCCCGGGGGCGGGGCTCGGGAGCCGCCAATGGCGGCGCAGCCCGCCGCGCGTGCTTATTTTCAACCGCGAAAGGCGTTCCCGGCAGGGGAAGGCGCGCGCGGTGCGGGCCGCTGCCCAATAGCCTCGGGCGGCGAGGATTGACGCGGCCGCTGACCAAAGGCAACGCAGGTACGCGGGCCGCCCTCCAATCGCGGGGCTCGGAGGGCGGGCCCCGCGCTCGAACGCCCGGCGGGAGGAAATGGCGGTGCGGCGGCAGCTGCGACAGCTGTTCCAGGAGCCGCAGGTCGCCGGGTCCATTGTGGTGGAGCGGGCGCCCGCCCCCGCCTCTACCGCCTGGATCCCGCCGCCGCCTCTGTCGCCGCCGCCGCCGTCGTCTTCCTTGCCGCCGGCACCGGCGTCGCCGCCGCGGCGGCAGGGTCCACTGCCGGAGGAGTGCGCCGTGTTCCACTGCCGCGGCTGCTGGACGGTGCTGGGGGACTCGCTGCAGCTGTGCGGGCAAGAGCCGCCGGGGCTCAGCGTCCTCATCTGCTTCAGTCAGTGCCTCGTCGGGTCGGCGGGTGCCGAGGTCGCTCCGCTGCCCCGTTCGGGGCGGGCGGCGGCGGCCGGGCTGGGGTTGGTCCGGGGGCTCTTGGCTGCAGCGCGTCTCTCTCTCTTTCTCCTCAGAAGTCACCAGCGATGTGACCTGGGAGGATTCTCTGTTGGTCGGCCTCGAGGGAGCCCTCCTGGGATGGTGCGTAGCTCCCGTAGTTCCTGCTCTTGGCATCGGCCTGCCGTGAGAGTGGCCGCCGCGGTAAATCGTGCGGGCAAAGCCGGGCTGCGGCAAGACCGGGAGCTCCTCCGGCTTGTGCGCGGGGGGTTCTGAGGGGCTTGGCAAACTCCCCAGTGACTTCTGTCCCTGTTTCACACTTGAATATGTGAAATATTTTGTAGGGATGTAGTTTTCATTTTAAACCAAAAGTTGTGCTGCTCTAACCTCTATAGGTGGAGAGAACATTCGAGCAATGCAGTAGAAGGCAGCTTAACTTATATAAGGTCCCTTTCTTCCCCCCTAAAAGGTCTCTTACGTAAAATATCTCTGAGGTTTTTTTGGCTTGGTGGGGTTTTTTTGGTTTGGTTTGGTTTCGGGGAGGGGGTAGGGGTGGCTTTTGGTTAGCTGGTTTTTCTTAATACTGAAAATGAAGAACTTGAACTGCCCATTCATGAACCTACAGTTAGCAAGGTTTGGTAACTCAGTCTAATGGGAAGAACGTGAAATGTCATCTGGGGGCTTACGGAATCAGTAGCTTGTTTAAAGGTTGTTTTACAGACTATAAGGACTATGTGGGAACTTCTTCAATACAAAACTTGCTCTTTTTTTGACTTTTTTTCCCTGCCCCTCTCTCTGCATGGGGCAATAATGTGTTTTAATAGACAGAATTTTCAGCTGGCACGTGCATTATCAGTTAAATCATCTTTGAGTAGTATGGTCTAAACCACTCTGTGATAATAAGATGTGCATTTTCTTCCTTAATAGCAATGTCACTTATTCAAGAGATTACTTCTTTCACAACATGGCAAATTTCTTATGGTCATGTTGTTTTTGTAGGTATTATTTTTTTGAGGTGGAGGCATTATTATGCCTTGGACTTTGCCCTGATAGAACTGAAGATTTTACGCCCTCTGACAAACATGCAGCATCTATGATTTCAAAGACTTCTGTTTAAGAACATTTTTCCCTTTCTCCTTTTAGTGCTTATTATTTATTAACCTGTCGGTCATGTGGCTTGACCTTGGGCTTCATTCTTTATTCTTCTGGCAGTGACCTGGCATATCTCCGAGGCTTGTTCTGTTTCTTCAAGGACAGCATCATCTGGTGAGTGACTACACTGTATTCTTATGGGCAGTGACTTCACAGGTAGTTTTAAGTTACTGTACAACTAGCCTACAGCTAACAAAAGTGGTTTGACTTTTGTCTGAGCACATTGGTGTGGGATTTTAATATCCTTGATGTCTAATTGTGTTGATGTGAATCCCTTTGATTGCCTTGCACCTCTTAAGTGTCCTTGTGCAATGTAAGAGTTTAATTTTAGTTGTGTGTAATACTGAAATCTCCTTCAGTTCCAGATTCATGTAGCTAATGTAAGGTATCAAAGTGGTTCCATGATAGGTTGAGGACTTGACTATAGAAGCTGTAAATTACTTATAGTTGGTGATGAGAGGATCTTGATTCCAAAGTAAAACGATTGTTACGTTTTGAATATTTTCATAATTATTACTTTTGGCAACAACCTTGAATCTGCTTTAAAATCATCTTAAATCATCTGTCTAAATAATGTAACTGGGTTTTTAACTGTTTTTCTTCTCTTTTTTTTTTCCCTGTCCCCTTTTGTTTTCCAGTTACCTCTTAAAAAGCCAAATGATTATAGAAGCTTCTAAAGTGAATTTTCCAGCTGTGACCTTAAAAGAACAAATGGAGAAAGTAAGATATCCACATTAATGGAAAATACTTTTAAAATGCTGATAATTTTGGACATTAATTCAAAAACATTGATACAAATGTGGGGGTTTTAAGTGCATAAGATTGAGAAAATGCTGCCCTTATATGACAATAACTGACTCAATGCATGAGACATGGAACACTTTCTAAGCCTCCTAAACTGCAGTACATACCCAGTTCTAGCTGAATTTTGGCCCGTTTGTTATCCTTTTATCTCTATACCTTACAAAGAAAAAAAACCCCAAGAATCATTTGTACAGACTTGGCCTAAGTATTACAACTTGTGTTGTCACTGTTGAAGAATTTAAAAAATAGAAATTTTTTTTTTGAAAGGGATTTTTAGGGAGTTATATTTTTATGTCTGTGTAAGCTCAAAACAGCATGGCAGTATTTGTAGTTTCAGAGACAACTCTAGGACCTCCCTCCTGTTTTGGTGCTCAAATTGGATGTTCTTATCTGAACCTGAGTAGTTGTTAACGTTAGTTAACTGCCTGTCCCTTAGCTCAAATAAAGTTATTGTGTGTAGGAGACAGCCAGCGTACCCAGTATTTATGTATTTAATTGTTCCTTACTTTTTGGGGGTTTGACTTTAGATTTTAGTTTCTCTTTTAATGGGCCTTTGACATTTCTTAAGTTTTGTCCTCTCCCAAGTCATCTTCCAGTTTCTGTAAGATCAGTGTTTTTACAGGTCAGGTGAGGCTAAGATGCAAAAATCTTATCCAGGTAAAACTTCTGAAGTCGAGACATGATTTAGTAAAAATACAAGATTGAAGTAAAAATATGATAGCACTTCATTGCAAACACAGATTATGTGATTGTAGAGAGTTTCCTTCTTGACTAGAACAAGCTCAAGCATCTGGCCTTTGCTTTTTGAGACATAATGCCCACACGTATTCCTAAGCTAATGATGAAACAGTTTGTCCACATATTATCAAAGATCTCTGGCTGTGTGAAAACTTGTAATGAGTTAACTGGGAAAGATCAGATTCATCACAGTAAAACAGCTGCAACTCCATCTCCTTAAATGTTATCTCCATTATGTCCCTGGAAGGGCTGATACTGGCACACATTCATCCATCTCCAGTTCGTAGTGCAGCCCTCTGATCTGGGTGCTCGTTTTGTCTATACTAAACATGCAGTATAGAGATCAAGCCCTCTGTATTTTCCCATCTTGAAAGTGAGCTGCTCTTTAGCCACTTAAAGTGGGGTGTGGGTCATTCAAAGATCCAGTGTTAGGACTTTTTTTGCTAATTTTAATACTCTAATTTCTCTTTTTTTCTAGGTGAAAAGTAAGCTTGTGGAGTTCAATGGTCGCATAGAATTAGTGATGAAGAAGCTGGAGAAACTGGAACAAAATAATTATGTAACAGAATGGCAAAACTCTTCACCAGATCCAGATGACCTACAGGCAGGATATGCAAGAGTTAATGCCAACTAATACCCATTTTCAAGAACTGCTGGAGTTGTTTCTGCATCTCTGCTGAGTTTGCTCATTATGATGAAATAATGCACCAGAATGGGTTTGAGTGTTGATCTGTCACTTTAGCTGTGTGTGCAAAGAACTGATGATGAAGTGCATCCCTTCAGGGGAACATGTGAAAATCTGACGTACTGAAGTTACGCTTGAAGACTCAATAGCTCACCCATGCAGCACGTCGCTCTCTGAGGCTGTGTAACTGTGACATTGGTTTTTCTAATGACTTCAGGGGGAAAAACAGCCTTTGAAATACTACAGTCAGATTTCTGGAGCTACAGAAAACAAACTTAACAAGGTGATGATATTCAAGAACCACTATTACAAATTGAACATTCTTAGAGACACTTAAGTTCGTGTCCTACCTTTTAACACAGATACAGCGTTAATGGCAGCCTTGGTTTTAATGGCAGCTAGTTTTTGCTTAAGTGGCTCATTAGCTACATCTCATATGTGAGCCACTGCTAAAGGGACTCCTGAGTAGTTTTTAGATTTGCCTCTGTGTGTTGCCTGCAAAAGCAGCAGACAAGCATGTCACAGATGGTGCAGCGTTCTTAGTGCATGAGTCTGGATGGCACCATGTGGTTCCTGTGCAAGCAGGAACACAAGGTTTTGGATTTCAGTTAAAGGGCAACCCATGTGGCTGCCAAGTCTGCTGAAGTGCAGCCCCATGGACAGGACTGAGTCAACTTCTGCCAGCTAAGGCTGTGAGAAACTGCCTTGAACAGATTTGAGCATTTCTTTCTGGGACTTGAACTGTGAAACCAAGGAACAGTCTTCTGCACAATTGTGGAAGCACTGCTTTCTTGAAGTTAGGATTTGTCTGTTGCCTTCAATTGGCCAACTGTTTCATAAAAAACACCTAACGGTACTCATGGTTCATTGGCATTTCTCACTGTTGCAAATTGGTTCTGCTTATTTCCAAACATTTAGAAAATAATTTTACAGTAAAGAAAGCACCACTTACCCTTTGTTACTGGGTCAGTAACAAATTCCAACAAACAATTCTTGTTTGTTGGAAGGTAAAGGGCCACTTTCCTCTCCCTTTTGCTGCCTAAAGGGCTAATGTTTTTTCCCTAGAGGGATAATGAACTTTATGGAAAGTTTAGTAGTTGTCTCTTGCAGTCTAGAGAGGATTTTATTTACTTGATCAGATTAATTCCAGTAATGCAAATTGCCTTCTACTTCCATATATATGACCAGCAGGTTGCATACCTCATTGCTGCTGCTGCCAGTTTTCCCTGTTTGTCTTATTTATAAAATAACTCATAATGGGCTTGGAGGAGAGGGGACAAAACTCACTGTAAGGCACCTTAGAGGTTTGAGTTTGGCAGCTGGTACTCAGGCTACTACTGTTACTCGCTGTGCTGCTTTTTGTTTGGGAGTTCCATATGGGCTCAGTTCATCGTGGTAAGCAAAACCATGGAGTATCAGCAGTCATTGTGCATGGAGAGGAGGGACTCTCACAAATTCTAATACCACCTCTGTAGTACTTCCTGAGTGACAGTGCTTGTGTTGTTGCATGAGTCTAAGAATACGTGACTGATATGGGACTACTGGCTTTTGCCCTTTCATTCCAGTTCCTGCATTGAGACTGTTTCTTGCTATAGACTTTATGTCTATACTATGAATAATAGTGCTAAATTGTTTTGCTTCATTAATGTTGATCCCTAAAAGAAAAAGAAAGCTGTCAGTTACATTTTTGTTTTATATTTAAAATTATGAAGAAGGAACTTCTTAAATAAAAGCTGAAATTCAGAAATTCGTATTTTGCAAATCATTGCCAATATCATGTGAGTCCTAGGCCTACTTTTCCTTTGATTAATTTTGCAGAAGGAAAAACATCACTTTATCTTGCTTGGGTCCTGGTTTGTTATGAAGCATTAAAGTAATGGTTGCTCAAATTATATTGCTTAGCATGAATTTAAATAAATAATGAGTATGTGCTGAAGAATAGCTGGTAAATTTTTAAACTACATTTCTGTAATCTTTGAAACTGGGAGGACCTTTGCCAACCACAGAAGAAATTTTTCAGAAATGTAGTCACCTAAACAATATAAAGATATAAAAACCAGTTTTCTGAGGGGCCTGTTACTTGTAGGCAGTCCATGCAAGCAACACAGGGTTTCCGCTACCCTCTAAAACAACCCTTGAAGCTCTTAACTGCTAAGTTGCACATCTTAGAATGAGTGGAATAACAGTTTTTATTTAATTGCTGGCTAAGTCAGGAACTATTCTGCCTGAAGTCTGCTGGGACAGCTGGCCCCAAAGCAGATATCCAGCATATATGAATTCAGTTCAAGTTGTTGAGTTTTGACAAAGCTACAGCAAGTACACTGCAGAAGTGGAGTGGAGTGTATAGTAAGTTGGTTAATTTCTCTTCTGAACAGATGACACATCCAGTTTTAGTGCATTCTCAGCCTGTGCTGCTTTATTGCTAAAAAAATTTGTATACAGGTGCAGAGTTTCCAGGTTCATTTTTAAACAGTTCCTCTTTACAGTGTCAAAAGAATAAAATCTTATCTTGAAATCCTCAAAGATGCATAGATATAAAAGCAAGCTGCCTTTTGGAAAAACATCAGAATTTGCAGGGAGACATTCTTTCACTGTTACCATGTAAAACATGTGCAATGGGAGTACACAGTTCATAGTCACACCAATAATTTCCTCCACTAATCCATGCAAGAATGCTATCAGAAGTTCAGTATAAGTATTATTTAGCCTATTATTAAGTACTAAGGTAATTTTTAGGAATTTATACCTAATACTTCTCCTTTGCTGTTACATTTTTCAAAAGGAAGATAACTTCATTGACATCCTGAAGTAGTTTATTCCCCCAGTTATAGTGAAGGGAAATACAAAGGATACAATGGCTTACTCATTACAAAAAAAAATATTCAATGAACTTTAAAACCATGCATAGTGCTCTAAAGAATTAAGAATGACCATGGTTAACCGCTGGGCTGAATTTGTCTTACAAATTTTCTTGCTGCTTGAAGAAGTTGGCTCAAAGACTTTCATTCAGTCTAACTTGTGATACCACAGAGTGGTTCTTTTCTTATAATACTCCTATCTTCATTTGGCAATTCTTACATATCTAAAAAATGCATTCATGGGAAAAAACACAACTCCCGTTCTAAACCCAAAACACGGTGCTTTATGAATGGTTGGCTATGAAGTATGAACAGGAGTTAACTTGACACACCTTCTCTTCCTCCAAGACACTTCTTTCTATTTAAGAGAGGACTCAGCCTCTGTACATGGAGAAGTGTTCTGCACAAGTTAAGCCCACTTACAAAATTAAGCTAAGCTACAAGTATGAAATTCTGCAATAACAAGCTAGTATTCTACATGTTTAATTACAAGTTTGAACTTGGAAAAGTATTAGTGATGTAGGCTATGCCACACATTCTCTTATTTTGAAACTGCCAGCAGAAATTGACTGCATTATCCACTAAGAGACTTGAATTACAGAGAACACACTAATTTACAGAAAGATGGCACCCAAATTCCCTTTTATTTAGTAAGTGAAATAAAGCAAAAAGACAATTGCAACCTCTGTTGCAGAAGATAAAGACCTTCAGTGATCAAGTCTCATTTTCTGTTTTTAAAAATCTCTTAAAAGAACTTAAAAAATATACAAGATTACCAGTATTTTCAGGTTCATTCCTGCGGATACCATTATTGCTGGCTGGTACCAGTATGCTTCAGTACAGCTGCCTATGTGGCTAGAGTTACCTGAAAATACTGTCTATTAAAAAGCTATTCAACACCTGAAAAATATGTACTGTGCTTATTAATTTCAGTCTTCTCCAAATAATTTCTCTCACCACACTCAAGCTTATTTATTACCTACTGTCTGGCAAATACTACACTCAATTTGTTGGCTTGGGTTTTGGGGTGATCTTTTTGTGTTGTTCTGTGGGTTTGTTTTTTTCCTTTCCCACCAGTCGCTCCCCGTGCACCGTGTAAGAAACTCTGCACCCTTTTTCCTTGCTACAGCTGCAGCAGGTGAGAAACCTCATCTCGCCTCTAAATATGCTCAGTTCATGCCCTGCTTTTTACATGCTCAGGACAGTGATATGAACCAGACAAGAAGTTATAAAGGCGAGTTCTGCTGATCCTGGTTCCTGATTTACAGTTTTGGTGCCATGCTTCTGTCCCTATCTATACATTCTGCCCCCTTCTCTAAGAGGCAGCACATTCTCTAAAAAAACCCGAAATTTGAGAATCAAAGCAGGAAGTTCAAGCTATTGGTATATTAATTCCTATTGCTTCATTATGTATAAATGCATATCTCAATTTACTGGTAATAACTACATTACACTAGACATTTTGAATCATGCATAATTAGAATACTAGCGCTAATATTTGGTTTGTGGGCCTGTGCCGCGTTCCTTCAGTTTCTCCATGCAGTTCTTCATGCCTAAAGCATTACAAACTACCTGCCTTTTATTTGACCTGCAAACACGCTCATTTGGAGGGGAAGTGGAGAGAAGCAGACAGGATTTACATAGGACACACTGAACAGAAAGTAACCTTCTACCTTTAACTTTAGATGGGGTAAAGTCTTGGCAATCTGTCTATATTATAACCCAGTACATAGGCTCAGAGACAGAAACACGCTCTGCTGACATGAACACTGACACTCTCTAAAACGCAGGAGGAAGTGCAGAGACTGAAAGGGAACAGACATCAGAATCCATGGTTAGTGTTCTGCACTGTTGAACAAGACACCCCGGTTCAACCGTTGGCTTTTGTGTACCAGTCAAGTGCTACAGGGGGAAAACGCTGGATTGTTCCATGAAAGAAATCCAGTGGAATCTAACTTGAACTGCCATTCTGCAGCTCTGTACCTGACCTGCAAGCAGTATTATTAGTTTTGGAGGAAGACCAGCCAGTTTCCTAAGGATGCAAGAAGCAGTAATTTCTATGATTCGTTATACATCAAAAATTGTTCTATCTTCAGTAATTTTTCCTTTTCTGCCCAAAAAAACCAGACTGCCACCTCTTGACAATGTAATCCTCGTGTAAAGTGTCAGTGTCCTCAAGCTCAGTATAATTTTTTCTCACTCACTATCAAGAAGTCTTTGCAAGATTTTCTGTTTTCTCCTAAATTTGACAATTACCCTCAGTTTCAGAAGGCACAATTCCCAACACAAGTACTGGCTAGACCTTCAGCAGCAGCACTACTGGATATACAAACAGCATGTATTTGTATCATCTGGGTTTAGTACTGCTAAAGAAGGAATGTCCATACTGGTCATTACACCTTTGACATCCCACAGCAAGTGTGGTAGCGCCTAACACTTCCACTTAGGTTTAGAAGCTGTTAAATCAAGAAGGTTGAAGCAGAAGTCATGCCATAGTACAAGAGCTGAAAGGCAAAGGGATTCCTTTTGTTGCTGTGAATAGTAATTTCTAGTCTAGCAGCCCATTACCAAAAGCCTGAACTGGGAAGTATATGCAGATAGCTTGCCTGGCTACATCAGGCTTTATTTCCTCCCCTCTTTTCTGAATGGATATATCCTTGAAGAATTCCATTCAGCCACAAAGTTCATACTTCTGAAGCATGAACATGACTTTGTTTTCATTATAATTTCATTATTATGTAAATGTACTTGCTGACCACAGACCAAGGTAAATTCATAATTTCTCTAATGTAATCAGAGAGCAATCAAATTAAGGTCCCCTATGGCCAGCTTCCAATTTTATCAGAAATTCAATAGTTGGAATTTAAGCTGATTACAGCCTTTCAGATCAATTAGCTTTTCATATGCATATTACATATTAGCCAACACTTAATTTAGACATTCTCACACTTATCCTGTTACTTATACTGTAGAAATGCTCACAGCCCTCACAGCTCCATTATCAATTTATGAAGATCCAAAGTGCTTCACCCCCATGCTTTAAAAACACAAGAAGCTTCCAGTAAGCTCAAAGTCACAGTCTAAATTGCTTCAGCTTTCCGGAAGAAATCCAGCCAGATTGATTTAAACCTGTGATCACATAATTCTGCTTAGAATACATTACTATCTGTTGGGGGGCATACTGTGTCTATATAGACTAGGTATCTACACTGGAAAGTGTCAACTAGGAACAGTTTAGAACTCCTGTGGCTCTTTTATGCAACCCTTTGAAAGCAAATAATTTGTTGGGTGCAGATCTACAGTACTTCTGCAAAATTTCAGGCATCAACTGAAATCAATTATGGTCTGAAACAGTGTTTAGCAAAGTTGAGATTATTTTCTGCTGTAACATCGTTAGAATTCTACAGTTGTGCTTGGCATCTACAGATGTTTTGAGTGTCAAGTGCTCTCAAATTTTTTTATTTATTTTTATTTATTTAAAGACTATCTCAGATTGGTCTTTATAAACAAAGAAAAAAGAAAGTACTTCCCACAACAAAAGCTTCTAACTTTAGAATCAGGTTCTCTTCACAGCACGTTATTTGGAAAGGTTTAGTTTCTCAGAGAAACAGAGCAAGTGCTAGGCTACAGAAAAAGAAAAAAATTACAGGGAAACTTCAGCTATCCTTTCAAAAAGAACTGTCTGCCCTTCCCCCAGCACTCACTGACAGTGCTTCAAACACGTGGCAAAGCTAATTTTTCTTTTTTTAATATATATATCAAGTTCATTAACTTAGTATTCAAGTGCCAAATTCCCTCCAATGAGAGGAACATAAGAAGAATTCACCCTTCTTCTCGGGAAGACTCTTCACACAACTCCCTGCAGCACAGAGCGCCACAAACTTATTTGGTTATTACCCACTTACCCTACTGTACAGTCTTGCTAATGCAAGTTATTTACTATCACATGCAAAACAGTTATTGCTACTAAAGTTCTATTTTCTTATTAAATCATCTTATGGCTTTGTTTGCATCAGGGATTCTTCCCCCTACATACTGTGCTATTTTGCATTCCAGTTTCAGAGGTATTTTTCAATTGATTCTCCCAAGCACTAAACTACTTTATTCAATGGTACAGCTACGTCCATTTAGAATCGAACCTGACTGTTAGCACAGGTCCCCCAGAGCTCTGCTGTAAATGGCCCACCTGTCCAATTTTCTCAGAAATTTAGTAGATGCAGAGGGTTGTTTGGTTGGTTTTGTTGGGGTTTTTTTTCCCTGTTACATACATTAACTCTGCCTGGATTACTGTCATTGCACGAAGTACATGCTTCTTGATTAATTACTTTAAAAGATATATTGTACCAAAATTACAAAACCAAGCTACCCATTCCCTCCCGCCCCCCCTAATGGCCATTTACAGGCAGGTCTCAGGAAAAAAAGATGCAGTATCCTCTCTAAGCTGAAAGAGAGAAATGGGTGAAGAGCAGCACTGGCGCCAAATAAAAGACTTATTCCTAGGAAATCAGAGGATGCCATCCACAGAGCAATGCACATCTCAAGAATCATACCAGTCTCCTATTTGACCAGTCCAAGCTGCCCATTGAGTGCTAAATCATTTTCACTTCCCCGGTCTAAACCTTCCTTCTGAAAAAAGCAGAGGGAGAGACAGAAATCATTAAAATTGAGCTTAGGGCTGGAAAGCAAAACTGGAAGTTACCTAAAATATAAGATATTTAATTCTCAATAATACAGGGGTGGGGAATCTCTGATCCATTGGCTAGAGACAGCCTGCTGCACGGATACAGTCTGTAACATCATTTTTCAACAGCCTTTGACCTTATCATATTCTCTCTTATTAAGATGTATGTAAATGCAGGATCCACCAAAGTTTTTCTAAGATTCGATAGGACTTCAGCCAAAAAAGGTTCCCCATTCCTGCAATAATGGATAAAAGTCTTCTATGCATAATTAGCACATCACATTTTGCAACTATTAACTTATCACACAATGAGGGCAATGTTTTACTAGCTATAATAATCATATAGTTCGATCTGAAAAAAGAAAAGATTACTTGACAGACTGTGTAAATGACCTAAGGTAACAGAGATGTGTACAGAATGCACACAAACTCCTTAGCATGTTCATACTTTTTTGAGTATTATCACAGGACAGGTAATAAATGGTTCAATAAAATTGAAAATGAAGAAAACACCAACAAAGATTAAAAAGAAAAGAATCCCACTGATAGAGATGAGAATTATGGATGCTTGCATACTCTAGCATACTACTGCAGTTGGACAGACAGACAAATATCAAAAAGTCAACTATGATTCTATGAAGCTCATTAAGTGAATGAGTTCCATTTCTAAGGATAGCATTGCCATTGTCAAAGGGAGGATACTGCATGTTTAGACCATGTTTGTGACATTTCTATTGTATCCTTTCTAGTGTTAATTACATTATCATCACTGTTTACTAATAAATTTGTCACTCTGAAATTGTAAAAATACTACTAGGCTCATGCACTGATCCTAACATGGCACTACAGTTTGCTACAAAGCACTAATGCTTATGGAACTATACACATCTCAAAATGGAAGACATTGGTGATTTTGTTGTTTTCAAACAACTTGTAACATCATTTTGTCCACAAGTATTAAAATATATATATGTATATATATATATGATCTATTGCACATGCCCCTTTTTTTTTGTAATCTTTCACATGGGAAGATTTCCAACCAACATAAAGAAAAAGCGGCGCAAGAAATAGTAAATGAGATGAAGAGCATCTCCTAACACAGCAGTTCTTTGAAGGTGCTGGCCAGGAAGGTACAGCAATGGGGGTCTTCTGGGCATGCACTGTTGGAGTATTACTTCCAGGAAAGCCACAGATCCTTAACCTAATGAAATCCTGGTGTTCTAAAACTAAACTTGAAAACTAATGCTGCTATGCTGTCATGAATAGGAGTCAAGAAAAAAAATCAGTAATTCTACTTTTTTTCTTACAATGCGGGGTTACAGAATATTGAGGATTATTCCTACAGAGAAAAAAAATAAAGATCTTAGATAATCAGCTCTCTTGTCAGACAAATTCATAATTTTTGTACATGTCCACAGAAAACAAAAATACCTTCCTGTCTCTTATGTATTTTGTCATCAAGCTATGCAAGAAACAACTGCTATCTTTAACATCAGAAGTCTAAGTATGGGCAGAAGGAAGAAAAGAAAATTCCCAGATCTAAAATCAGACATTTCTTATACCACATACTTCCCAACCTCGTGTAATCCTATGACATTGACAGTATTTTCCATCACTTAGAGATGGATCCTGCTTCTACAGACATCTCCATTAAATCCTATTGGCTTCAACATACAGAGGCCCTAAAAGGAAGTGTGCTTTTCTAGTTGCCTCCAATGCCAGAAAGTTCAGACCATATTCAGCAAAGAAATCCTAAGTTCTTAGAAGAAGTCAGGCCAAGCTGGTGGTGCCTCATCAAGATCAATGTTGTCACACAAGCTCTTATCACACAGCTCATCACAATGTTACACACAATTTTAGAGCACCTCTCTGCTCATTACAGTTGGCATTACTTTTATACACAGTGTCCTGCCCACCACTCTTAAGCTTATGTGACTGCTCTTTGCTTCATGGAAACAAAAAAAGGGTAAAGCTGTCATTGAATCTTAGTGTTACAAAACAAGTCTAAACACAGACATTACTTTGAGGATTAGGATCAACATCAATACTTGGCCTCATTCCGCTACGGAACTTGGTCTCATAAAATGTCACCACATTTTAGATATTAGAATGCTGCCCTGGCAATCTATCACTAAGATTTAAGAAGGATTTCAGTTGTTTGCTTTTTCAGCCATTTTCAGGCTGTCTGACTCTCTCCAGCAGTTTTCTAAAAGGAAAAACAGAACAAAACAAGAAATCTAGAACTCCTCCCCAACCATTTTAGTATCTCCCATATTTTAAGCTAGCAAATCACATTTTCTAAATCACAAGCTTGGAATAAGGTGCAGTAAGAAGAGTTTCAGATTTGAGGTGGAATATAATACATATCCCAGTTCTGGTAGTTTTTTGCCAAAAAATCTTATTTGTTATAGATAATCCCATAGCAGGGAGCACACAAACAATATATACTTCTATCTCAGAATGACAGAAAACATCCTATATAATCACGAATTATGTAGACAAAGAACCTTGTGTAAACATAAGAACAACCAGATTGTGCCTTAGTTTGGGAAGGAATAAGAAGAGCCAGAAAAAAGACTGTACTAAGTATTTCTGCTCTCAACTCACCCCTCTTACATAGCTAACGTTCCATTCTCTTGGGCCTATTTCTACCTAGATGATGGAAACATACAGGTCCTCTCAGTTCTCAGTCATGAAAGAATCAAAAAGCTGACTCCATCAGCAGTAGGAAAAGCTGAATTTGTGTCGAGGAAGCCAGGTGGATAAACTGCAACTTTACAGCTCTGGTCTCTTCCATCCCATCAGAAGTTAATTTCTACAATAAAGAAGTTCTGCCCATCATCTCTTCGACTGTAGAATGGTCTTGTTCCTTTTGATGCTAAGGATTCATAAAAAGCCAAAGGAAGGGAATGATTCAATGCAAACCTAGTCATTATCCTGCTATCCCAAAGGCCTTCAAAGCTTACTTTTTCTTTGCTAAAAATGAAATGGTGCAGAGTAATTTCTTCTTCAGGTGAAAGCTCTTCATATCCTGCACTTACATAGGTTCACACATGCAAATACACATTTTGATCACAGACTGGGATACACAGTATAGACAAGGTGATTCTGCATTTGTTCTTGTGCATTAGCTGCTTTACGTGAGTTGACACCTATCTACAAAGTCAAGCCTGGGACCTGGACTAGAAAATATCTGTATGAGATGACCCTAGTTGTTTGGTAAGTTTCTTCCTCATGTCAGAGAAGAAAATGTTCGGATTTTCCTGTTGCAACTTTTCATATATATCAGGTCAGTCTGACACAGCAATGCATGCAGACACTTTATCTGCTAGGAATTCCAATTTGACACAGCAAGTACTTAACCCTCCTAAAATTAAGAAGGAAATATCAGTGAAAAACACCAGCTTCCACTTGCATCTGATTACAAAATATTTTTCATTTTAAAACAGAATGCAGAAAGCTGAATGAAGAGCTGGCACAGAAGACATTTTTCAGAAAACAAATGCTGATTTCTGTTACTCTGCTTTTGAGTTTTGATAAAACAGTGGGCTCCTTCTGTGGGGGAAGTCATCTGGTGAATCAAATGTTTGGTGAGACGATTCAAACAGGAAGCGGACAGATCTTTGTTCGTTCAGCTCCATGGAAGTGAAGGACGGATTTTGCTTGCTAGAAGGGAAACACTTTATAGCCTTTGAGCAAGTAAGAGGACCACCTTCTTGAATGTCAGGAGAGGATCTGGAATCCCAAATTAAAAAAACAGGAAAGGTAGTTTAGGAATTAGAATTAAATACATTGAACATTAAAATGCCCACCAGCTCACTACTTTAAAAGCCTGACTCTAATGGATAAAATCATCTGGTTTCACAAATTGCAGTAATCCCTTGGCCTGTAAGATTCTATATCTAACTTTAGATGTCCATAAGCTGGCTAAGGAAATACTTCAGAAATGCTGAACTGTACACTTACTCAGAAGCAATGCATCTAAAAATACACCACTGTTAATTAGCTGTGGGGTTTCAGCTGTGTCTCCAACACAGAGCATGACCACGACGCGGTAGCAGCGGAGTGCACATGGCAGAGAGGGCGGACCCTGCTCTAGCAGGTCACAGTTCAAAGAGACGTCATAAACTATCACCTAACTAATTATCAAACTGCCAGTGCTGTAGAGGAAAAGAGCACTTATGACAGTTTTAAGATCACATACATTTGCTTCCTACTTTTACTCATTTCTCCCCACTTATCCACAGCCTGGCCTTCCACCAGTGACACTCGCCTGGTATTACCTAGTCAGAGCAGCTGTTAAGACATGGTATTTTTGCATTAAGTTGGAAGCTAGCATGGGTGCACTCCTGCACAGCTAGTGCCAGAAGTGTTTATTACCATTCTCCTGCGCTAAAATAAGAGATGCAACATAGACCAAAAAAGGGAAAAACAAGAATTTAAAAAAAAATTCTTTCTCATATACAAGAACATGAGAATAACTAACCTCTTCCTCTCTTTTCCCTGTCTATATTTATCTTATTTTAATTACCTTAACCATTCAGTTGATCAAGTTCAGAAATAGTCTTTCAGTGACAATTTTCAGCTCCTTTGTTAGAAGCAGTGAGTAGACCACGAAAATGGAAATATAGTACATGTCACTACTGATATCTCTTGAGTCACTCAAGTATTTCAGTTGACCATTGGGTTGACCATCCATGCTCAGACTGTTGGGAATGTCTTATTCTCATGAAGGTGTGGAAAAACAGACCTGAAGAGCTGCAATAAAACATGCCAAAGGTTTGTGACAGAGCTGAGAACAGAATATAGCCCTTTGCTGCACACCTTAACTACCACAATATCTTTATTTCATTCACTGGGAAAAAATAAATCAAAACTACAGAAGTTTATTGTAGTCCTTAGAAATTTTGAATGTACTTTTTTCTATTTGATAATTTACATTTGGTTATTTTATCATTCTTCCAATCCTATCATTTAACAAGTAACACTTTTAAGACAACAATTCCAAGTTAATACAATGACACAATTTGTCTTAGCAAAGCAAATGACATCATAGAATAGGGATTTCACAACTTTCAAAGCATTTATTCTTGTTAGAATATATAACAGTCAAAGCAATGTTTCTTTAAGGTGAAGCCTAAGCTGAAAGCTGACACTGGTAGAAACATTCCAGTTCTCCGAAAGCATGCTACAAAAAATTTAAATCTCAATGACAGATTTCTTTGGTCATGGAAAAGTGAACTAAATTAGCTGACAAACTTGATAATTTTAGTACCTTATATTTAGTACATCAATAACCTTACAACTGTACTCACCATTATTTCTGATTATTCCACATCTTCTTCAGTGAGCTTAGAGAGAAAGAGATGAATAAACAAAATTAAATTTGCATCTAGAAAGCTACTCAGATCATACATAATTATCTGCACAAGACACAGAAGATCACCTGTACCTTCCATGAACTAGTTAAGATTTTTAGACTCCCTATATAAAACATGCTGATGCTATTTTTCAAATTATCAGATGCACCCCCTCCTTTAGTTTAAATCAAGCAAATTAGACCCAAGTGTGGAAGACGCAGGACACATAAATTTTCACTAAGAGCAGGCACACATTTCAGTTTCATGGGAACTGGGATGGACACATATTCAGTCTCCAGTAAGGCAAGAAACTCTTTCACATTAGTAACAAACTACTGTAGCGAGGATGCCGAGCTGACAACCTAACTGGAAGAATAAGGGATTGCTATAAGCAGAACTATCTCATCACACAAAACTTAAATTATTCAAAATTCCCAGTATCCTCAGCAAAGTATTATTAGCTTCCACACTCCTGCACAACACCGCACCTGGACCTTCAGAAAATCCCCAGTCATCAGACAATCCCTATTTCAGGGTAGTTACTCCATTCCCATGTTGTCAGTTCTGACCCTTCCTACTCAAATTTTCCCTCAAGAACCAGCCAAGCACTATGTGAGTTTGAGAGATTCAGGAACCAACAGCAAATGCTTCACAAAAGAATTAACTTGAAAAGGAACGGTTACCAGGAGCTCTCCTAAACTGCCTTGTCAGAATAGAAACCACATAACAGAAACCAATCCAATCTTTGAAAAGCTGGGTCTTCTTTCATTTATTCTAAAACTATGAATTAACTAAACACTAAACTAAGTCTTATTAAAAGAAGAAAGCAGCTGGTGACATTTAAAGCAACTCAAGCAAAGGAATGGTTCATCCAACACTGAAATACAGTTAGCTTTACCCTACTTTTTTTAATTTTAACAAGTTCACTGACTTTGAATGTCCCAGTTTTTAACTACTCTGCTTGATACACTTTCTAGCTGACTTTAATCAGCTAGATTACATGAGCACAGAGTTCACAGGAGCCCAACAAAACTTGCAAACGCAACTGGATACACATCAACGTTATTGAAAATTAGCAGGCACTGACACTGATGGTGACACTATCAACTCTTCAGATAACAGCTAGTGGACATTACAAAGAAAAAAAATACTACTGCTCTTGTTTCATACCTTACTGAACATACAATCAATTGATGTGGAGCAAGAAATAACTGTGAAAGCTCAAAACTGCCTACATCCACAGACTCCTTCTTCGTTAAGAATTCAGAAAATATTATTTCTATTAAGTCTTGACCTATTGCCCATTTATTTTTTTTGCTCCACCATAACTAAAGATTAGTTTTCATGAACTTTAAATCTCACATTCAGATAGGTGCCTGTATCCAAGGAAGTTTGCTAACTTCAGGAATTCCAAAGCCAAAGAGATGAAGAAATATCTCACAAATAAATTTACTAGCAAATTTGCAATATTTTGCAATAATATTCTCATATATATTATATATAAATATTGCAATTCTTCTCATATATATTAACATATTCTATTACCAATCCACCAGTGGGGCAAAAAAAACCCCAAAAAGTCAGTGTTCTGACATAATCTGCACACTGGAATTGGAGAGTATACTAAAATAACAGTGTACAGCTATACAACCAACTTTCACTCCACCCCCCACGCTCTGTTTTAAGGTACAAGAAAAACTCATATCCATCAGATTTGGCTTTCCAAAATACTATATTTGCCTCTCACACAGACACAAATGCTCCAGGGATAAGCAGAATTAAGAGGACTCAAGAAGATGACTCCTCTTCTCTTGCCTAGAGCCTGAGAAGTATGAGGAAGTGAGGAACTAAAGATCTAGAAACAGATTTATACACAAAGACCAAAACACAAAAAGTTGAAAGTATAGTGGAGACCTATGGAGATAGGGAAAGCAAAATTAGCCCTACACATCACAAGTCCACTAAGGTTTTTCCTATGGCTTAAAAACTGCCAAATTTAACCTGGAAAGTGGACAATGACAAATACTTAAATTATAAACAGAAAATACAATAGAAAGTAGGTTACAGTCTTAGCTGCCTTCATGCTCTTTTTGCTTTCTAGGCAACTTTGAAACTGCATCTAAATCCAAGCTACAAGGTGAGGGTGAGAACTTGTAAGGCAAAGTCTAAGACTGGTGTGACTGGAGAAAGAATGGGAGTGCCTGAGTTGGAGGCACCAAATAGAACACTGAGCAGGAACTGGGCTCTAAGAGGCTTAGTTAGCAGCACCCAGGTTAGTAGGTCACATCCCCCTGCCACTTCAGAAGACACCCAGATCTGGAGACAAAGAACACTGATAATCCACAGAGTCAGGACAGTGTAGGGCCACAGGCCAATGGCACCTCCAAAAGGGTAAACAAAGGCACATCTGAAGCCTACAATGGCTGCCAGCCTAGGAAGAGGCCAGGAGACAGTAAGGACCTGTCAGCTGATGTCCCTTGTCAACACAGCCTGCCAGTTTGCTGGATCCATAGCACCCTGCTATGGTGCTTGGCTGCTGTAGAGGCATCTCAGGCACCGCACACATTCTGCCTGAATTTTTTATTTCACTCTGTATTTTTAAATAAAACCTCTTTCCTCTTCTACCAGGTTTTCAATGCACATCTACTACATTGCTGGTACAATATTGTAACAGTACTTCCTACTGCAGCACAGAAAACAGGGGAAACTGCTTAAAAATGAGCTTTTAATTCTGCCATACACACACTGTAGGAATGTGCTGTAGGAATACTGTTCAGGCAAAGAAACGACCCTTCTTCCACATTCTATTTTAGAAAAAGCCTTTTTTTCCCCCAATCCTCCGAAGACTGTGCAAGCCTTGCTTCTTGCACTCACATAACCTCTAGCATGTCAGGACTGGTTTCAAACACTGCTCCTTCTCTAATTTTTAAGAATGAACGTGGGAGGTGTTCAAGTGATACTCCAGACTCTTCACATACTCTGTTGGGATTTTTTAGCTTTGGCTGGCCCACAACTTTTGACACCCCTGAATAGAGGTGACCATCATGAGATGCATAGCCTGTTCATGCAAATTTCCACACTGCAGACTCACAGCACTGTGGGCAAGATTGTAAAGCAATGCATATTGATTTGACATATACCAGAGCAACAGGAAATTCTGATTTTATTTTTTTAAGATACTACTTCTCACAGCTCTTGTGCATTGAAAGCAATTAAGAATAAATATTAATCCAAATCAATTTCTTACTGCTAAAGTAGTGTACAACTTCACACAAAAGCAAGCTGATTGCTCATTATTCTTTTAATGATAATATAAAGCAGAATTACCTTCGTATGTAGTATGCCGAAGACAAATCCCCTGGCATATTTTAAAAATTCACACAAAGACATGTGTAAGTAGGAATATTCATCAGTAGCAGCATACTGTGCCTTAACATTACGTTGCTCCTAAGCTGCTATTACTGTTACTACATGAGTAATGTAGCACATGAAAATCAGTAAAATGTTCCTTAGGAAATTTTTCTCCTAAGTAGCTCCTGCTTGCAGAACTAATCCTGACAGTACTCGTATATAATATAATATATATAAATATATAATATAATGCTTGCATTTATTTTCAGTTATTTCACCAGTTACAAACAGCTACTTCATTATTAGGTCATGTGTGCTAACACACCATATTTTCACAAAATCTAAAGCTGTACTTTTCATTTAACCACTTCAACTTTTTTCTTTTACCTGACATACAGATTGAAAATGCAGTCACAATTCTATCATGAACTCGAGATTTTAAGAACAAATATAGAACACAAGGAATCTCATGCTAGTGGCACTAATTCTTTTGTTTTCACTAAGTGTCGATTCCGACCCCCGTTTTTTTTTTCCGAATTTAAACTAAGTACTATTCCCTAGTACAAAATACCACGGACAATTTTGAAGAATTCAGGGCATACCTGGCCTGCATGGTACTAACCCGAAAAGAAGAGATAGTGGGTTTAGCAGTAGTTTCAGCTGTTTCATGGTGTGTTAAATTCTTTTTACCTTATTATCAACGATCACATGAATTTATAAGGCTAAACCAAATTCCACTATAGTCTCTCCACTTTCCATAGGACTTGTTTTGCAGGGTAGATTATTTGTATGTTCTGGCTTTGTCAAACAACTCGGAAGCCATTCCCTTTGTGCACTCCTGTGTCAGCACTACAGACATCATAAAAGGATATAACCATTCAGATTTAACAGAATTCATCCAGCCCACAGATTGCATGAATAATAACGATAACAGCAGCGTAGCTATATTCAGCGTTATGCTTGTAGCCAGAGATGCAAAACCTCATTTCAGATTATACATTTCGGTTTCCCTTGCCCACGTCGCTGCCAGCCGCAGCTGTTCCCAGTCGGCTGCGGGGTATCGCTGTGCAGGGAACAGGCTCTCCCGCTCGGCCATCTGCTGCAGCCCGGCGCTGGAGCGGCAGGACGCCCTCGTCCCCAGCTCCGAAGTTGCTGGGACTTTTCAGGGCGCCGGGTGGGTCGGACCGGCCCGGTTCCGGCTCCGGCTCCGGTCCGTCCCCACACGGACACCGTCCCGCTCCTCGTTCAGGGCCGCCGCGGCGAGGGCGGCCAGCCGCTCCCGCCGCTCCGGCCCGGCGCCGCGGGAACGAGCTCGGGCCCAGCCCAGCCACGGGACGGGACGGGAAGGCGGGTGCGCGGGCGCCCCATCCCAGCCCAATCAGGGATCCGGCACCAGGCTCCGGGCTGGACGCAGCCGCTGCTACCGCCGCACTCACCTGAGCGCGGCCGAGGCCGCGGGGCCGCGGCCGGCCCGGCCCCTCCGCCTCCTCCACCCCTCACTCCGCCATCTTCCCCTCCTTCCCCCGGCCTCCCGGCGGGGGCTCGCTGCGCCCGGGCCCGCCCACCCGGTCGCGAGCCTATTGGGTGCCGTGCTGCTGCATCAGCCGTCCGGCTCTGGCGCCGATTGGCCAGCGGCGCCGCCCATCACGGAGGCTGCCCTCCCGCCTCCAAGGCGGCCCTCTCTGATTCGCCCGGGGAGGGCACAGGAAAGGGATTGGCTCGAGCGGCGGGAGCGGGACCGGCGCGGGGCGAGCCCTCCGGTGACCGCCCCGCGGATTTAAAGGGGCCGCTCCAGAAGGGCGGTCTGGAAGGGAAGGGGTAGGGGGACATGGGGTCCCGGTCCAGCGGCCCTGCTGAGCTCACCGAGCAGCGTGGTTGCCCCGGAAGGCGGCCTTCAGTCATTCTGCCGGGTTTGTGTCATCCGCAAAAATAATTTAAAATTTTTTTTAGCAGCAGTAATTTTGCACTTAAAGCTGACGGGTGGATGTACTGAAGAGTGTGAAGAGGAGTACGTACCCATTCAGAAAACTCTAGAGAAACACCCCCGTCTCACCGTGATTCATCACAGATTACTACAAGCCATTTCGCTCGAAATCTTAACACGTGTGTTAAACATTTAACACACGCTTTTCTACCGCGTCACATTTTAGAGCAGACAGAAATGAAACACTTCTGCCAACTTAAATATTATACCCACATCCTATTTACAACCAAAGCTGTAGTTTCAAAGAACCAAAAGCAGACTTTTATGTTCCATTGTAAAGTTACAGAAACTAACATAATTTTTAATCCTGTTCCTCATGAGTAAAATCCTGTATTTGGATTCTTTTCTTTTGCCCAGAGTTGTTGCCAAGCTAAGGGGCCTACAAGTTTCAGTGCTGATTCAGTATCAAACCTATTTCTGCTTTCTACAGTCTTCACAACATTCTGGTAACTGGTTTCAATAACATATTTCTTCAGTCAACCATCCAGTCAGTCTCAACATAAACTCCTGGCTGCAGATTTGAAAACAGACTTTCTCTCAGTAAACTGGAGAATGGTTCCTCTGTATTTAAAATCCTATCCCTTATACTACTTTTTCATAAGACAAAGATGAAATATTAAGTAGCTCTGCCTCTGAGCTGCCAACCCTATCCCTCTTCCACACTTTCACCTTCAGTTTTGAACAAGTTTAAATTTAACAAATTTAAGATCTCAGGTCTCTAAAACTTCTCTTACTGTCTACCACCTTTTAAACTAGATGTTACATATATAGAATATTGAGTAAGATAGTTGCTTACATGTGATTTATTCTGCTCATGGCAAAGTTAGATTCTGATAGTTAGGGGTCTTTTAGTTTATTTCAGGAAGGTTGGTTGTTCTTTGATTGATTGTGTTTTGGGGTGGTTTTTTTGCAGGGCATCTCTTAGATCATTTGTATTCACCTTCAAGCACGTTAGCAAAAATATCTGACATCGGAGGTGGGAGCTTGTAAGAACAGCTGTCACAAACCAGCCCTGCACGTCCTCTTCTGGAGGCTCATGTGTGCACTGGTTTCTGCCAGCAGAATAAAGGATTATCAAGACTGAAAACAAGTTCAGTTATAAGAAACTGATCTGTAAGGCCTACTAGCACCATTCTAACTGGTATTTAGTTTTTCCAGTTATTAAAGGATAGTTGGCTGCCATACAGGAGGAGCTGGGGATTGGTTTGGTTTTGGTTTTTGTTTATACAGTGGAAGGTTTATTTATGGATTGATAAATACAATATCCAGTCTCACTGGGACAATAAGGCACAACTGTAGGATACAACTATAGAGCCAGAAGAGAGCAACACCTACTTCTAAGCAAATCACAAAGCTTACAAGCACTTTTTACTTTTCAGTCCATTAGCACTGTTACATTCTTATTTCACACGAGGTGGTTATAAATGTATAATGTTTCTTTCTCATACAGAGTAGAGGCTTTCAATTTACATTTCTTTCTGGAACTGTGCTGCACTCCGCAAAACTATGAAGTGCAACATTTTACTTTTGAATTCCTTAATTTAAAACAAATCAAAAATCCTTCAGAGACTTTCATCCTTCAACAAAAGTGATGATTAAAGGAACTAAAAAAAGGAAATGCGCATTTGAGAGTAGTTTTGAGACTGGTAAGTATTTATAGAAACGTTAACACATAACAGAGAAGCAGTTATAACACCGATTCTTCAATAAAGAAGCTCCCAGGGTTTTTTGGTTTTATTGGAAGGATCTCCCATATTGTGGAATGCCCCAGCTGAACTACACGAGATCATTTGTCAATCTAGCCACAGTAAATTGTTACTATTGAACCTTCAAGGACTCTGATCTCTTGAATTTATCAGCATTATAGTAATAGTATTAATCATCTTACACTTGCAAAGAGATTTGTATAGAAATACACTGTGAAATATCTGGGATAATATGAACTTTCCCAAATTGTATTCTTATGCCAGAGCTTTCTTAAATACAGCTACCACCCTCAACACAAATATAACAGACTGGGACTTTCATTATGGAAAATATAAATAATTACTCATTATGCAGCCCACTGTAATTGGGGAAAAAACCCCATTAAATCAGTTTCATGATTTCATGTTTCATTAACACTATTACCAGGGGGCAGTTACAGAACTAAGATTTTGGCATGACTGGTTTTCTTGCATTTTGTATACTGGTAAACAAATTTACACTTTCAGAAGCAAAACCACCCTGATGAGGGGAGGGATCCTAGATGAAAACAATCTGGAGAGGACACTTCATGGTCCACTGGCTGTCAAGCCTGCAAGCTACACAAAGGAAGAAACAAGTTTCTGCCTCTGCTACTTGAACAGTTCAAGTGACTTAGTGCAGAATTCCTATTCCTTTTAAGAACACTACAGCCTGTCCCCACCATAGATTCTACTATTGTCCCTGCAAATTCGTTCCACAAAGAACAAAATCTATTCACATTAATTTAAAGTACTCAAAGCTATCATCATGCATTTGTGCTAGTTGTACAATGAAGCCATAGTAATTGAGAAGTTCTCCAGTAAAAGGCAGATTTAGAAGCAGCAAAGAAACAAATCTGCATATAAAGAGCCAAATAGGAAAGGGGCAAAAAAAAAAAAAAAATTTAAAAAGGCAGCTGTAATGTGGCAAAAGTGAATCATTATCAATGCACCTAGTATTTGAGTAGATACTTGTCTCCGAAATGTCTCAGAGGGCACTTCTGTGGCATGTTCCTGTTTTTCCATTCTCAGATTCAGAGCTCAGAAGAATCAGTTTGTAGATTAAACAGTAGTGTATAAGGAGAGACATTTTACTGAAACAGTAGTGCAGAAGGAGACAAGAGAAAGGGCAAAAAACCCAGGATGAACAACATTAAAAAAAGCTCCTTTTCCAAGTTGCATGGCAGCCATTTCCCTTTCTTCCTGTTGCACAGGGAATGTTCACATTGGTAGAACAAATCAGGGAGGGGTTGGAGATGTATATGCACCAGTGGCAATGCTCTGGGGTATGGTGCTAAGGAGAAAATGAAGTTCTATTCATTACATAGTTGGAGTAGAAAGGAATAGGTTCTCCATCCATCAGTGAAGAAATCGAATGCTCATTTTCTGCTCTACATCCACCTTCTCCAAAACCTGCAATAAAATTGAGAAACAGTTACTTAAGTTACTGGACATCTCTCCTACAAGGTTTCTTATTCTAATATTGAGGAAATGGGCAGGAACATGGGATGTCTTCAATTCAGCATGCCAGTCCTTCATCCAGATAGAGACTGCTGTTTCTCAATGTCAGCTAAGGTCCTTCCAAGGGAAGGAACTTCAGCCATCAAAGCCACAAGGCTGTCAGTCAAAATGTAACTAATGCAGTTTCAGTCTCCCAACAGCGCAGAAAGGCCTGGACTTCCAGAACTAGATTGTGTGGTAATGGCCGGCCAGGAAACACAAGGGAGAACAGAGTAGAGAACAGGACATGAGCAATCACTGAAGAGCAAAAATCAAGACCAGAGCACCACTAATGCAGATCACTGTAAGACTGGGGTGGCAAGTTCATTCACTAAATTGCTATTAACACTGAGGCATGAAGACATTACTCTGCTCCAGGCTGTTTCAGGCAGTAGACTTCACTGCTCCAAGGTAAGAGTAATTTACATTTGAAGAGACCTCTGGAAGTCTTCTAGTCCAACCCCTCAATTCCTACTTAAAGCAGGACCTGCTAAATCAGGTTGCTCAGGGCCTTGTCCTGGTTAAACTTTAAATATCTCCAAGGGAGGAATTTCTACATCTTTCAGAAGCTATGACCATCCTCTTAGTAAAAAGTTTTCATTAAAGCAAACCACAGTTCCCCATGCTGCAACTTGTTTCTGTTCTTTTTATTATCTCCAAGATAAGTCTAGTTCCTCTTGTCAATAGCATCCCGTTAGGTAGTTGAAATTGTTCTGCTACAGGACAACTTTCTCCACTGACTATCTAAGGGCTCCCTACTGTTACCTATTTCTGACTATGAAAACATGTAATTCAAAGTAACAGAGCTGGGAACTTCAATACCAGTATTAGCTGTGTTGCTAACAGATGAAATCTGCAAATGAAGACTGATCAGTGCTATTACAGCAGAAGAATTAATCTGTTCTAACTGTGCTAGTCAGGCTACTTGTGTAGAAAGAAGCAGCTGCAAAACAAAAAGTGGAAATTCTTCAGTATATTCAGGGCTGTAGCTTTATGTAAGAGTATAAAGAAACATGTGGACTAATTATTAGCACCAACAGTATAAAAAAAAAAAATACAAAATGTGACTAATAAAGGGAAGAAAAAGCTAGCAGAAGGCTTTGCCCAAATGCAGGCACAAGTATTTCAATGACTTCCTCTCTGTTCTCATTTGCATTTGTTTGAATGACTTGCTCATTACTGAGCAGTTTCATTTAGTCATAGTTTACAGTTTACAAACCTTTACAAATTCTGCAAAGGAGATGGCACTATCTCCATCTTGATCAGCTTCCTGGATTGTCCTGTCAGCAATGCTGCCCAGCTGTTCATCAGAAATATTTACACCAACCATCATCCGTAATACCTGTAGCATACAACATAACCATCACTGACACAGGAACAGAAGTATTCTTAGTGCTTTCTTCTTGTGTGTACTGTCAAAATAACCCCACAAAAGATTTTCATTGAAGTAATTTCTAGACAGACTTCTGTTGTTCTTTGTACATTAGGTCTTTCAGGAAATACAGGTATCTTTTGCAGCCACCATTGACAAAGAATCCTGCTTTTTCACTAGGCAGCAGGAAGAGGCAGAAGCAAGAGAAATCTTTTGGAACTAGGAACGAGTCTTTCTGTCCAATGCTTCTACTTTTTTTCCCCAGAAAACATACCAGCATTTGACTGAATATCTGCTGCCTGAGATGTTTACCTACAGGAATCACAGTCCAGTGACAACTGCTGTTACCCTCCACAGTCAGTAAAGCATTTTCTGAGCAGATAGAAGAGGGCAGTTCCAGTCAAAAGCAAACCTTTTTCTTACATCAGGAACCACAAATTGCCATGTGTACTTCCCAGGATTAGTAGCATGTAATTACTCCTAGCACAAGCCCAGTTTCATACATATGCAGCACTGACGAACTTTGATTACCTTTGCTGCAATTTCAAAAAGTTTTATTCTATTGAGAAGATGCACAGAGGATCAGGCAAACAACCTAATCCACCTCAGTGACTGTCCTTTTGAAATCCTTTTAGAAGCAGCTTTGAAAGTTATAGAAGGTAGTTCTTAAGGTGCTTAGTGTATTTGTTGAATATTTAGGTGTCACTTCCAACAGGATCTGCCTAGCTAAGAATAAAGTCCCATACGATATCTAAAGCTTTAAGGCAGAGGTAAGCAAAGCCACCACATTACTCCAGCAGTTCTTTTGAGGAAACTCTTGCAACTCCCCTCATCTAAGTGGGTATGAAGTCACAGAGAACATCATGATTGAGTCATTCAAAGCAACCCCGTGCTACTTACCTGGAGAAGCTCATCCCTGGAAATCTTGTCATCTTTATCTAGATCATATAATCGAAAAGCAACTACAAGGGAAGAAAGAAAGAGCAGTTGAATTCAAGTGCCATTATTTTTCTTCATAACAATAGATTTATCTAAAAGAAAACCAACACAATTAAGTACTTGTAAATTATTTTATGAGAATTAGCTTAGAATTTAGGTCACCATAAAACTCATGCCCAGTTCCATAAAGTGTTATTACCAGACACAGAAATAGCATTATTGCCAATAATGGAAAAATTTTATGTTCACAAGCACTCTGCTTGATATTTCCTCAAAACCCCAAGTCATGGAAGAATAATTATCACTAAGATACATTCAGTCCTTTAATTTCAGAGCCAACCATTTTTATATTACCAATCATTCTATTTGACTATATTCTGGATGAGATATGACAGAAATTTTAAGTGCTCTGAGGACTGTTGCCAGCTTTGATTAGCAAGAAAGCATTCTGCTCATATACTGTAGGCAGACATCCAAATACTTAAGAAAGTACTCAGCCGAAGGTGGGGAAAAAGCCACTATATGATATGGAAGAACTGGAGAAATAAGAAGAAAAGCTCATTCATGTATGGGATGTGGCTTCAAAATGTGAAATAATTTTGAATACAAACCATTTTGAAACACTTCTGAGACATTTTGCAAAGCATATATACATTACTCAAGAGTCAACCAATTCCACCAAATTCTAATATACCAATGGCTCAATTGTTGACATTCTGAACAGATAAGCTTCCAAGTAAATTTTAAAAAAAGTCAGGCATTAGAAGGTATCATTCCACAGGAAATGCAAGAGATCCCAAGCCCCTTTCCTCCCTTCGTAAGGGGAAAAAAAAAAACCCAACCCAACCAAAACCAAGGAAAAATAATTGATTCTATAGGAAGGTTCCCATTCCTTACAGTGGAGCTTGTTACTTCTGCTGTTCAGTGGTTCTGGTCCATTCTGGTCTTTGCTCTTTTCATTATCTTCTATGGGTCGGAAGTGGGCTAGCGTCCTCATGAATCCACGGAAATTCACCTGGTCCTCTCTGTGTAAGCATTTCAGCGGGTCAGTTTTTAGCATACCTTATACAGGCTCTTCATTTCAGTAAAGAAGACTATTAAATATCTGAAGCATCAAGACCATGTGAACTCTTCCATTCCCACCTCCCCACGGTTTGGCTGCCTATGCTGTTGCAAGCTGGGATTGTGCTGTTACGAAGTATGATGTATAAAAAAAAAGAAGCTCAGAGAAGTCTTACTGAGGACTCCCCTTCCCTTACCTGCAAAATCTGTTTAAGCTGAAGTCCTTACTCTTAGCCACTGCCTAAGCTATGCTGCTGCTATGCCGGAATGTAGCAATGTACCTTGCTGATCTGGACCCTAATTCCCTGGATTGACTTGATACTAGTTTCACCACTGTCAAGCACTGGACTGTTGGTTGACTTGACAACAGTCACTGGACCTCCTCTGCTCTTTGTGTTCAGGTGCGTGCCCTTCTTCACCAAGTACATCACCCCCGTCCACCTTTGCTGTCACCCTTGGCTCCTGCCTATGAGGCTGTCACTGCTCACCACTCTCTGACAACAGAGTTCTCTTTTCTAGTTTCAGTGGGAACCAGCCATGTAAATACTTCCCAGGATGCCTGCTTTCTATTGAGTAAACCCTGCCTGGTTTTAGCTGATATTATGACTTGATTAGACAATCTGATCTCCATCAATCAGTAACAACAACTGTGTTCAAGAGGAGAAGCAGATTCCATAGAACAATCCAGAGAGGTACAATGAAGAGAGACAATAATGCAAATTCGATCATCTCTTTGGATTTGTGTTAGAAGTGTCTTAGTCTATGTCTTAAATGTAATAAAAACCTAAAATCAACCAACCAAAAAAGCCAATCTAATAACAATGGTACACTTACCATATCAGACACAAGAAGACCAAATTAGTTAATTGTAATGCTGCTTTACACAGAATAGCATTGATACAAGTTTGCTTTAAGAACTAAAGTCCATACATGGCCTGGAATTTCCTCAAAAGTGGTCAGTAGTTTAGGAAGAGTGGAAAACTGTGACAGAAGCCTGAGTTTGTCAATAAATAAAGCATAAAAAAGTGCTGTAAAGAATTTCTCTTTAGAGAATTAAGATATGCTGAGGAAACAATGTACCCACACACACTGCATGGCAAGTTTGAGGTGTTAGGTTATTAGCAAATTCAAATTCTGTCCCTTAATTATCAGCGTTTCACTCCCATGAAAACTTCTGACAAACTACAAATTTTGTGCCTGCTCACAAATTCAGTTTGTTGCAACTCACCCTTCTGGAAAGAAGGCATTGATAATTCTGTCTCCGAGTGGATTGATGGCAAGCTCTGGAATCCGCTGGAAATCTTCACGGCTAAGTAAAGCAAGAACACAAGGCTCAGCATAAAGCTGAAGTCAGAGAAGCTGCTTAAAAAGAATTCACAGTAAAACATCCATGGAATTCTATTTCTGCAGCAAGACACTTGGTGATTTTGAAAACGTAACTTTTAAAATAATTTTTTCTTTATGACGAATGGCACAAAATAAAGCAAAAGACAATGCCAAACCTATATTCCATTACAAACTAGAAGTGCTCATTTATCATGTTAACAACACTTCTCAGACACTAACATAATTTGTGCTAGAAACCTTACTGTAATGATGCCAACTAGTTTGCAATGTAAGAAAAGGAAAGCTTCTGAAGTTGCTTTGAAAGAAATTATGGCTCCAAGATGAAAATATTGATTGGGTTTTTTTAATCATTATTTTGGTACTTAATCATACGAGTTGTCATGACTTTTCCAGACTGCCTCATTTCAGATTCTGGAAGAATACCATACTTCTCCAAGCCTACTATAGGTCATTAGAATGTTCCAATAGATTTTTTTGTTGTTGTTTGTTTATGCAACAAATCTATATTTTATAATAAATATAGATAAATATGTTTTATAATAAATGCCAAATTTCAGATTATTTTAGTTTCAACCAAGCAGTACTCCTATTTTGAAGTGGTAAATCTACACTTTTACAGGCACCTATACACCAGATATAACTTCACCAGTACAGGCAAATAGTCAGTTCTCTTGCCAGCCATTCTCTTTTCTGCTCATGATTATATGTACACAGCACAATATAAACACAGCTATGCTTACACTTCTTCTGATCTGAAAGACATCATGAATTGTACTGTATACACATTTTAGAACAGAAGGACATGAACACAGGCTTCATTCTCCTATTAGAATTGCACTAATATTTTCTCTTTTCTTTCAACCTAACAGACTGTCAGTGACAGGAAAGTGGATAATCTTGGTGTGACCAAGGCAGACACACCAAATCTGTCTTAGTGAGCAGGTTTGGCTGGTTTGCTTTTCCCTACAACAGAACACAGCAACTTATCAGTTAGTACAAGATGTACTTCATAATAATTTAGATTTTAAATTGCAAACAGTGAAGCGGTTAAGCTGTAAAAACCCCCCACCCTATCCTGTCTGGATGCATAACTTGACATTGCCTGCCCAATCTCCAGAAATACTGGCAGTTCCCTTCAAGTCAAATGCAGTCCTGCTGGTTTTGAAGTTGGGGTCAAAGTCTCAAACTTGGTTACTAAATGTTTGCTACTGTTCAAAACTATGCTCACTAACTAAACTGGCAACAAGGTCTGATTCATGACATCACTAAAGCAAAAAAGTGGCTTAATAAAGTAAACACAAACCAATTTTGAGATTATTTAAATATACAAGCCTTTTATAATGCTGTGATATTAAAGACAGGATAAAAAAGAAAATGGCTGACCTTATCACCAGTCTCGCTCAGGAAAGGCAGAGAAGCAAGATGTTCTAGTTTTAAATGTATTCTAAAGCACTTCTTGCACCCAATCACCACCACAGCACTGTTAAGACTCCCAATTACAGTGCATCTGTTACAACGTGGTTAAACTGTTTGACCTTCTAACAGAGAGACCTGACCATATTTTTAAGTTATCCCAGCAAAATTCTGCTCTGACCAGGTCTGTTATTTTTAATAGGCAAAGTTAACATCTGTTTAGCACAATCAACTTGTTACCAGACCCTTCAGGTCTGCTGCATTTTAAGCTCCAGCTGAAGGTCAAAGAATGCATTAGTGATTTAAGCAGGAGATGCAATGATGTGGAAAGCCTATGTCCTAATAACAATATTTTAACAATAGAACTTCAGTGTCAATGCTAACTTTATAACCCTAAAGCAGCAGCTACCCTCTCTTCCATGTAGAGCAAAATCCTAATGATTCAAAATTTTTTACTTGCATATCGTGACTTTTTACTATTCAGCCTCAGTATACACTTGGCATTTCAGCCTCCAGTGATTCCGTTTTCTAACAGGAGATTAACAATTAACCACAAAAAACTCCCCAGGTTTCAAATCTATTTGTCCTGTCATTATCAGGATTGCAGTAGAGCTCTTTTGCTTATTAAGAGCACATTACTGAGTGTTATAACTGAAATAGCTGCAATAGCCATAAAAGCAAATGAATGTGTGAGGTAAATTATTCTCCACTTTATAAAGCTAAGCTTTCCTGCATTCATTAGGGACCAACTTCACCTGGCTGATGCTGGAGCTTACACAAAACTTAATACCCTCTACTTCTTATGTGTTCATGGACAACAAGGCTCTTCTAAGGTATCTTTCCATGAACCTGGCTCTTATGAAATCTTTGCTTAAATGCAACATACAAAGCAATCTTTAACTGCACGCGAACATTATGCAGGCCAACCATTTAATACATATGCCAGTGGATTCATAATTATATGTACTTTACAGCAAAGAATTTGTAGATTCTAAGCAAGGCAAGTATTCCTAAGCATAAGTACTCCCTCCAAGGCACAGAGCAGACCCCTACTGTAAAGGTGGTTCTGCCTTATCCCAAAGGCTGCAAGAAGCCTGCAAGACCCTTTCTTCCCTTCCATTTCTGGTTGTTCATTCTTCTGTTACCTCTATATGGTAGCAAAGCACTGTTCCCTCAGCAGGGATGAGGATGGGTATCTAGAGCTGAGGGAAAGTAAAATTATGGAAAGGAAAAAAACCCCACATACATGCACATCAGAAGTGGTAGAGGAAAGGAAAGATGCCCAGAGGATATAGGTAACAAGAAACTACTTGAAGAAGGGAAATAATTAAAAGTAGTAAGGTGTATCATACAAATTGGTCAAAAATATTTAAGAGGTGACTACTGAAGAGGTTTCATTGCTCCCTTCCACTGCTAACATCAGCTTTGTCATTCATCTAACCTTTTGGTGGTCTAATGTATCCCCCATAAAAATCTCCCTACTTTCCTCCTCTCCAATTATCCTTCTGTTGAATTTGCAACTTGAGGCAGTCCCAAAACTTCAAAAAATCTAAGAGCACCACAGCTGACAATGAAGTGCTGGAAGCCTGGAGAAGTTACAGGGAAAGAATACTAATATCCCCCTCTTTTGGGGTTGCATCAGCCATCTCATCTAACCCCATCATTACGTATGCTCTACACAAATTATAACTGAAATAGCTTAACTAACAGAGCACTCATTGGTTCATAAACATAAGGCCAAGAAGTACGCAAAAAGGTGATAATTAGATGAGCAATAAGGAAGGAAAGAGAAAAGGCAGCATGCATAAAGTGTGGTTGAAGATGGAAGTATAGACTATTCTTGTATCCCGTCTTTTCCAATCCAAACCCATATCCTTCCTGTCTTTTCTATTTTAGATAAAGCTAAAAATGCTTTGCATTTTCTTGAGAAAAAGTAAAGAATTCCACATTCAGAGAGCTAGCTTTTATGTTTTACAATCTTGCAGTATCAGTTTGAACTAATAAGAACAAGCCTGACACCTTTCCAGACCCAGATGGTTCAGTCAGCTGACAAAGACTGACAGATGGCCTGGCTGGCTCATGTTACCCTTCTCTCAGGATCAGAAGCTTTCTGAAGTTCTCCAGCAGACACGTGTGAACAGCTTTCATAAGCATGAGACCTGCATAAACAGTTCAGTGTGTCTATTCTCTGTATGTACCAGCTTTCAGAACATTTGCCCTTCCTTCCTTCTTCCACACTTACCAGGCTATACCCATTACTGTATAGTAAAAACTACTTCTCAAGTGCTTAACCTGTCTTTTCCCCAGTGCACAAGAAACTACTGTAAAGTGGGAGGTTCCATAAAAAACTTACATACAAAGATACCAGTTTAGATAAGTATCTCCCTTTATAGCTCTATACATGTCTGTCTAGAGCTACTTACTAGCAGATAAACTTTGGAACAAAGGTATTCTTGTGTGGTGTACAGTACAGTACCAGCGCAACAAGGAGACTCACTAAGCAATCACATACTTATCCTGTTCACGCTGTATTATTTCCTCCTATTGGAAATCAGCATGTAAGTAAGGAAACATGCACACTGCTTTCCTCCTGAGCTATAGTTAGGATATAGACAGAACAAGTATGTTCCAGATTTCATCATTTAGATGTAGCTACGGACATCCAAGGGTGTCAATCTTTTGTTTTGGCAACTCAGCATGTTGCAATATTGAAATCAAAGGTGACAAAAGAGTTTCCAAGAACAGTTTTGTCCTGTCTTTTCCAACATGGTTTTGTTCAGATGGTGGAAGTCTGAGGGAACTTAGTAATTTTGTTTAGCAAAAGTGAAGCTAAGGAAAAATATAAAATTTTTCTACAATTTTAAAGAAAGGTGAAGGCAAACCTGACATTTTTACCTTTACAGGTAAAAATGGCTGTAGTCTCTTAGAGAATAAATATGTGAGAGGGAAAAAAGGAAGCAAAAACCAAAAACGTTTTGAAGACCAAGTTTTGTTTTTATCAATAATCATCTCTAATATTTCATTTATGTAACTCTTTAAAAACAAAGTGCCTTGAAATTACACATAGGTACACTGGATAGAAACATGTGGCTATGAAAGATTTCTGCTTTTGATTAATTTTATAGGTTTTTTTAATGGAACTTCTATAGTTCCATAACCACCAGGATTAATCATCATCTACCAGATCTTCTGTACGAAGCGCTCTTTACTTTGCCCTTCTTCAGAAGGGTGGTACACATTTAAAGATTTATTTCATGCCATAAAGAACTGCCTAACACATCTTTTCCTAATCATGGTCACATGAGTGATTTTGTCATGTTTGATTTATAAGTCAAGGTATAAGTCATCCTTACGGAAACAGTAATTCTTGCTCACAGGAAACAGACAGAAGACATACCCTCTAAACTCTTCGGTGGTAGTAAGCAAGTCAAAACTTCCTCTTACTTGTCTTAAAGCAGCAAGTTCTCTTTGAGCTGTAGCTCAGAAACCAACATCTATGACCTTCCAAGCTGTAGTTCTTGCTCTCTCCTCGTTCTTTTATGTCTCAGGAAGCAGTTTTCTATTACTTAAACTTAATAGTTCCTACATTTTGTGGGTACCAGAACAAGTTTAAAAAACTGAATGCCACTCTTAAGTCAGACATGTTTGAGAGTGGGCAATGCTCAGGGGCCAAGACTGCAAGTTAAAGGATCACAATAAGCACAGTTGCTGGGATTTTCCAAACAACCTCCACTTCCTTTCCTAAGTACCATATGATTATCAACAATGGAAGTCTAACTCCTCCTGATGCATAATACTGCGAAACTGAACATTGTGCAACAGACATTTATAACGTATTTAATCAATTACTCCTCTTACATAAACTGAGTACCATCACTTTGCAGTTTATACAAGCCTTATGGAATCAGTAAGTGAATTCAGTGTTGGAGGAGAACACGGAGGAGTTGAGGAAGAACACGTCCTGTGTTGAAATTGTGCTAGACTAATCTGATAGCCATCACCTTTATCCATCAATGAATATTAAACTCACACGTAAAGTTTGAAAAGGCTGTTAATGTTCTTTTCCAAATAATTTTAAACATAAGGAGTATTAACTTTATCCACAATGTCATCAGTTGATCTCTACATCAGAATTGCCAGTGCTACAATTCATATAATACATTGGCTTTAGTGTCAGAGTGGGCTTTTGGAAGTTCCTGCATATCCCATCCCAAGCCAATTTTTTACATGCTCAATCCATTTAGTCATCCCTTCAGCTATGCAAGTCTAGAAACCAGTACAGCCACAGTTCAAATCACTGGAGTCAATCAGCTTCAAAACCTATGCAAGCCAAAAGAGGAGGGAGAGCATTTTTAACCCAAAATAATCACTCTGTAGTTGTTTACCATACAATTCCACATCCAATTACTTAAATGCTGAGAAGTCAGCAATTTGTGGCACCAGAAGGAACTGCGCATTTCCTTCAGGAAAGGAAATTGCAGTAAGCCAAAAGTACTGCCAAAGACCATGTATCTTACAACTTGCCACTTTGATCTTTTAAGAGGTGATTCCAGCATTACAGTTAGGCCTATAGCTTTTCTGGGTTTATAGTGCATCCTACAGTCATATTTTAAAAGATCACATACAAAACCTCAGGTGATGCCTGAATCACTGAATTTGACTGGGAGAGAGCTGCTATGAAAGAAATTAACTCCGTAAGAGCCAGATCTCACATTGTGCTACAACAAGATCCCTTTCCCCTTCCTACTCTCTCCTGCATTCTTCTCCAGCTTTCCTGTGCACTGTGGCTATATGGTGAATGGGAAACAAAAGGCTACAGAAAAACAACAGCAGGCAGAGATATATTTTAACAGGCCATGATGTCACCACAGTTTACCTTTTGATTGAGAATACTCTTTCCAGCAGACTTGGTCCGTCAAAATGAAAAATATTTTGCAGATAAAGTTAAAGACTCATCTTTATTTAATTGACTAAGCTGTAAGAAACAAGATCACTTCGGTAGTTTTCAAATTGTAGACAGGAAACAAACACTAAAGATCTTAGAATATCCTACACTACCACTTTAAAGAATAGAATGTTTGTTTAGTCACACTGACTTGGTTCCAGCTCTTTTTTTATTTTTGAGCATACTAACAGATATGGGTGGTCAACAAGAGGTGCAAAGTTAAATATAGTAAATGGATTGCAGATCCAAGAACGGTTAAAAGACACTGGATATCAGAAACAAGTACAGATCTTTTTTCTTATGAAAGCCAGGAGAAACACGACACAGCAGAACCATTCTCGGAATAAATATTAGAGGCAACATATAAAGAAAGGTGAGAAAGAACAATCTGAAAGTGTTGTTTCACAATTCTGAACATTTTTATAAGACTTTGAATACCAAACTTGTACTTTCTCATATTAACTGCTACAAAACTTCAACACTACAGTAAAGACAGTTGGTACTAAGAGCACCTCAGTTCAACAATTAAACTTTTCATGTAGACAGTAGGTATGAAAAAACTTGTTACAACAGCCTCAATGATTTACCAATGAGAAAAACATGCAGACATCCTGCAACAGCAAGCCACCAATACAGATGTGCCAATGCAAGTACAGCTGAATTACCCACCTAAGAGTGCCATTTTCTCCTTTGTCCAGACTGGTGAATCGACTGTACAAGCGGGTGATTTGACTGTGGGAGACTGAAAAAAAAGGAAAGAAGATGACAAATTAGCATGTCAATGATTCCTCATAGGAGCAGACCTCATTACACTGCACTACACTGCTGCCAGAAGCTGTTCAAAAAAGAGATCACACAGAATCAGTTACATTGAAAGCACATGACAATAAGCATTTAGGGACTTTGTGAGCTGTAAATCACAGCTTAATATTCAAGAATCTACAAATTAGCTCATTCTGCAAAAATATGTCTAACTTCATCTTCTACCCATTTCTATTTTTGATCTTTAATAATTTTTTGTTATCTGACTCAGTATATGTCAATTAAAAAGAAAAAAAATATTTGATTCACAGTTCCACTTTATTTCCTTTAATTCCTTTATGGCTAGAAATAATCTGGACACAGCCTACACTGATGACCTCTATATCACTCATGACACTGAAGACCCCTGCTATAGTATCTTTGCTTCTCTTGTGCTTATCTCTATTCCCATTGTCTTTTTTCCACCTAAAAATGGAAAGTGAACTCAGTTTCTCTGCATCTGGAAAGTGGTCAGAGAGGCTTTAATTTTTACTTTACTATTCTTCCTTTACAGGACTGCTGAAATCTAAACATTATGGGGGTCATATAATAAGAGAATAACCTGGGTTGGAAGGGACCCAGAATGATCATCTGAGTCCAGCTCCTGGCCCTGCACAGCACCATTCCCAAGAACCACACCATGTGTCTGAAAGCATTGTCCAAACACTTCATGAACTGTGTCAGGCTGGTGCTGTGACCACTTCCCTGGGGAGCCTGTTCCAGTGCCCAACCACCCTCTGGGTGAAGAGCCTTGTCCTAATATCCAACCGAAACCTCCCATCACAGCTTTATGCTCTTCCCTCAGGTCCTATCACTGATCACCAGAGAGCAGAGATGAGGAAGGCTTTGTTTCAGAACCTGGAGCCAAAGACAGATTTATTATTAAATTTAATAGTATTGTTTAGATCCTGCATTAGACCAGCAATACGTTGGTGCCCAGCCCTCTGTTGTGTTAAGATCTCTCTCTGCCTTCGAGGGAGTCAACAGCTCCTCCCAATTTAGTGCCACTGGCAAACTTACTTACTATGCCTTAGAGTCCTATGTCCAAGTTGTTTAGAAAGATGCTAAGGAGTACTGGCCCCTGAAATGGAGCCCTGCACAACCCCATTAGTGTCTGGTCACTAGCCTGATGTTACCCCATTCACTGTAAGCCTTTGCGCCCAACCCAGGAGCCAATTGCTCATGAAATAAATTACCAGGTTTCTAGAACATTGAATTAAAAATTTAAAAGCTTATTTCTAAAGAAATTTGAGAAGGAGTTGGGATACAAAGCAAGCAAGTTATTGCAGACTTTTAAAATCTGCAATTTGAAACACAAATTACAAAGGCAGTATTAAGTTCAGCATAACTGTGTCAACATTACCAAGATACTAGACAACCCAAGATATTAGACAACTAGATCTTTAGTCTGTGATGTGAGTGGGATGTACCTATACAGAACAGCAATTCCTTTAACACTGAAAGAGCACTTGTCCTGGTTTCAGCTGGGACAGAGTTAGTTTTCTTCTTAGTAACGGGTACAGTGCTGTGGTTTTTGGATTTCATAAGAGAATAACAATGACAACACACTGTTGTTTTGGCTGTTGCTAAGTAGTGCTTACCCTAAGCCAAGGGCTTCTCAGCTTCCCAGGCTCTGCCAATGAGGAGGTGCACAAAAAGCTGAGGGGGAGTACAGCCAGAACAGCTGACCCGAACTGGCCAAAGAGATCTTCTGTACCACAGCACATCATGTCCGGTGCACACTGAGGGAATTGGCCGGGAGGAGCCAATTGCTGCTCGGGGACAGGCTGGGCATTGGTCAACAGAGGGTGAGCAGTTGTACTGTGCTTCACTTGTCTTTCTTGGCTTTCATTTCTCTTTCTATCCCCTTTTCATTACAATTAGCATTATCATTGTTATCATTAACATTTTTATAATTATTATATTTTACTTTATTTCAACTCTTAAACTGTTCTTATCTCAAACCATGCATTTTACCTCCCCTCTCCCCCAGCTTCTCTTCTTCCACCTTGACAGGGAGTGAGCAAGCATCTGTGTGGTACTTAGTTGTCAGCTGACGTTAAACCACAACAAGGCCCTACAGGAGATCTTGGCTTCTCAGTCTCTTCTGATGAAGTTAATAAACACATGAAATAAGACTGAACTGAATGTTAATGATTACTCAGTAAAGGTACGATTGTCTACAATGCTAAACTAGGACTTAATGTCCTTTTCAGATTTAGGTTTTTTAAAAAGCCATCACCAGGACATGCACAATGCTTTTCTTACTTACTAAAACTTACTTGGGAAGAGGTTGCACAGAAATTGTTTTGACCTGTGACAAACGAGGCAAATTTCTTTTTTAAGGTCTGTTCTTTCTTTCTCGAGGCTATTTGTTTAGGTTCCCTCCTTCAGCATGACCTGCCAGCAACTGGGTTTCCCCCCCCCACCACCACCTTCTTGTCTCCTCGGCAACTTTCATTCTTTGCATAGGATTGGGCAATTTGCTCAATTCACCTAAGGCAACTTCTCTACAATCAGACTGGGCAGCTTGCTCCCTTTCAAGTTAAGCAACACACACATAGAAAACATGTACCGGTACTCTAAAGACTTCAAACTTCTGCATTTCTGATTTAGTGGTTTAGATACCATAACAACAACTGATGGTGAAAAAAAGAAGGTGGGAGTTAGATCTCCTATTAGAAGCCCCATACTCCCACTCCTCCCTGTAAACAAAGAAGGTGATGAGAATTCTGCTTAGCTACCATTCCCAAACTAATGTCAGCATCTCCATTTTTGGAACAGCTAGTATGTGAGAAATAGTACGTAGCTGTTCACAGGAGAAGTGGTATTTTCATTAACGTCATACTAAGCAAAAAGCATATCATAGCTCTGTGAGAAAGGAGGATGATTCAGGTCTACCATGGTGTTGTGTCATAATTTCTTTCTGGTTCTCATCCCTCACAAAAGCTGTGTCACTGGACATTTTTCAGTGCATTTGCATGCAAACATAAAGATTCTCCTGCATACTATAGAAGAATTAAGACCTACAATTTATGACTTTATGAATTTATGCTTCTTGAAAATCCAAGGTTAAGGCTTAAAGCTAGCTGAAACACCATTTTATCTATACTGCTAGCCCACTAAGACCCTTCTAAAAATTTAGGGTCAAGACCTCTAAATTAGGAGTTGCTCCCTCTATTTTACTTATGTTAAATCATTGTAAAGTTTTTAGCAATTAGACACTCTTGTCTACAACAGTAGCATAAACTCATATATTTATATACTTAGTAAAATATATAAATATCCATCAGAAAAATCTATTATCTGCTACCATGCAAGCATTTTTTTCTCCTAAATTTAGGTATGAGCATTAGTTTATTATTAATCCTTAGGTACAGTGCTTCAAAGCATGGAAACAAAGGGTGTGAACCAAATAGTTTGAATACTGTTACATTCCAACAGCTTTCCAAAAGCTTGCAACAGAATGCGGACAAGCAACATCTTGGGCCTCCCATTTTTTTTTTTACAGTTGTTACTGAAATATCAAAGCAATTAGGATGACTTCAAGGTGTTTTCATGCTCAAATTTCAAAATATTTATATGCAAAGCAAACAATTTCCATACAACATCATGTGAGATTTAGGTCTGTTAACTTCAGGCTTCGCACCTGCTACTGAGAACCTGACGCCTTACCTTTGCAGATGTCTCTGAACTTATGCTACAAAGTGCTTTTCACTACAGCAAAAAAAAATCTAGAATTTTAATCCAAGCAAATCTCATTCAAGAGATAGTCATTGCATAGCTTTTGAAAGACTATGCTTCAAGTCCCCTAAAACACATGTTCTTCACCGGCTCTGCTAAAGAACATTAACATACAGTTTCTCGCTCATGTCAGTATCATTAGCTATTCAGTTTTGTGCTACATGAAATTGAGCAGAAGTTATATAATTCCACAGTTGAACTCAATAGAATTGGTTAAGTATTCTACTCAGCACTTCACACCTACCCCAGATGAACTGTAGAAAACATGTTTCACAGTAAAGAGGCCAAAAAAGAATCCTTGGGAGCACTTTATCAGACCACCAGTTCAAGACGGACTTGTAATGCTGCTGCCAGATTTTTTCACGTCTACGAAGTCTCTTTCTCAAACTCTTCAGTAGCTGAAGTACCATCAGCCTCAAGTTTCCAACAGAACACAGCAGTCTATTCAGTAACACTACCTTAGCATTCGGCCTGTGAACTTTGATCCAGATAACCAGTGTTGGGGTTTTTTCCCACCTTGTATAAGTGTTTTCACCTATATGAAGTGTATAACACTGCTAACAGCTTGGTGGAATTTTGCATCTGGCTAGAGAAGTATAAAAAGCAGAGAAAAATCATGTTCCTAAACAGCAGTTACACACTGGGGACAAGAAGAAAATAATTTATAAATCAATGAGACACACTGCGATGACTTACAAGCAAGCATGAGTCAGAGATTAGCAATGGCTGATTAACAAAATGGTATTACTTATAAAATTGACTAGATAAAAACATGGGGAAAATGAACAAAACTGAGATCACAAAGCTAAAACCCACTGATCATAACTTTGATCAAACTCTGATCATACAAGAAAAGAATTTAGAGGCTAACTAGAGTCAGGGAGTTTTATTGCTTAGGATGCCTATATAGGCATCTTAATGGTATTTATTTAACAATCATGTAAGTAAAATTTTAGGAATAAAACACCACAGACAATAAATCAAGTAGCAGCATGAGGCAAAATGTAAAACCTTTTGGAAAAATATTCCAGATTTGGGGTTTGGCTTTTGAAGCATCTAAGTGAGAGGAGGCTACCTTTAGTCCATGATCTTTAAAGATTAAAAGAAATAAGCCACAGTAGGTTATTGCTGGATAAGCAGACTTTGACATTCCTAGGCTTGTTTATCACAGCCTTCCTGTAGAAGGTTTTCATGACAGACAGAAAAAGGATCATGGAAACCATGTTAGCTCACTCAGACTGCCACTACACTAGCACCAGTGATGCCTTAATATTGTTCTTTTCTGTAGCCACTCATTTTCCTGACACAAATAAACTAACATCTAAGAAGAATATATAACACCATTTATATTGGAAAGAAAACTGAGGAAAGCATCTTCAAGTAGCAAGAACAGATAAGAAGGCATATGCAGAAGAAAAATGTTAGCTGGGCACAGCATGTTTACCTGAGAAGTTTCCTGGGGAAACAAACAGCAAAGTGCTACCTATGGTGTCATCATGACCTCTGCTCCCAAACTAGTTAGGAGGGCATCCTCCATTTACTATCATTTACTATTTGCTAGAACTCTCAGGCAACCATTCTATCACACAAATTAACAACACTGGAGTTTCACCCTCTCTAAGGTATTTTATGTTTATGGAGAACAACTCGATCAAATACTGTAGGCTAAATTATCTAAATACTAGAGTCCAGGTTGAATAATGCTCTCCCAATTGCTGACTAGTACAGGAATTTTCACTTCTTTTTAGTTAACCACACCTGTCTCTCACAAGTTACTTCACTTCCTTTATGATTTAAATGCCACACAACATTCATTCTGAATACCCTTACAGCAACTTTAGCACTAGCCCATGAAACAAATAACACCTGGGGGAAAAAATTACTATCCAACAACAGTTTCTCTGGGCTAAAACCTGAGAGAAACTCCAGCACCAGACATCGAGACAGACAACTGTTCAAAACCCAAGGAGTTACCTCTGACCGAATAAAATACTGCACACACCAAGAGCACTGCTTCCCTTCCCTTCCACTGGGATCTCGCTGCTGCTACCGGCAGCGGCGCTTCCCAGGTTTCCGCGGGCCTGCCAGACACGTCCGGCCCCGGGGGCTGTGGGTGCCTGGCCCCGGGCACTGCCCCGACGCGAACGCCGCAGCCGCGCAAGGCAGGGCCCCCCGGCCCGAGGGACTGCGAGCGGCCCCGCTCCGGCCGCCGATCCCGCGGCACTTCCCGCCCCGCCCCGCCGCACTCAGGCCCCCGCACTCACAGCCCGTCTCCTTCTTGATCTCCTCAATCTCCTCGTCCCGCAGCAGAGTGGACGCGCGGGAACCCATCGCAGCCGCTGGGCCCGAGGGGAAGGGAAGGGAGGGGCCGGGGGAAGAGTTACGCAGACGAACAGCAGCGACGGCGGTGCCACAGCCGCTCCCGGCACAGGCCCGACCGCGGCCGCCCCGCTGCTCTGAGGCGGAAGGCGAACGCGCACCGACTGTCGCGGCCCCGCCCGCCGCCTCCGCCCGGGCCGGCCCTGCCCGGCCCCGCCCGCCTCCGCCCGCCCCTCACACGCCCCGCGGCCGCCCACGAGCCCCGCGCGCAGGCGTGTGGAAAGCTCCTGTGCACAGCGGGAGAGCGGCCGCTTAAAGTAATTGCTTTGTTGTTTCTTTCCCAAGTTAATAGCAGTGCCTGGTGCTACGGTCTTGCTTTGTTTTGCAAATCGCAGAATCACAGAACGGGTAAGGTTGGAAGAGACCGCAGTAGGTCACCTGGTCCAACCTCCCCGCTCAAGCAGGGTCATCCTACAGCAGATGGCACAGGATTCCATCCAGATGATTCTTGAATATCTCCAGTGAGGGAGACTCCACAACGTCTCTGGGCAACCTGTTCCAGTGCATTGCCACCTGCACAGTAAAGAAGTTTTTCCTCATGTTCAGTTGCAGCTTCCTGTGCATCCATTTCTGCCCATTGCCTCTTGTCCTGTTGCTTGGCACAACCGAGCAGAGCCTGGCTCCATCCTCTGACACCCTCCCTTCAGATACTGATTGACATTGATGAGTCCCCTCTCAGTTGTCTCTTCTCGAGGCTGAACAGGCCCAGCTCCCTCAGCCTTTCCTCACAAAAGAGATGCTCCAGTTGGCCATTCATCCTCACTGCACTCCACTGGACCCACTCCAGGAGCTCCATGTCTCTCTTGTACTGAGGAGCCCAGAATGGGACACAGCACTCCAGATGTGGCCTCCTCACCAGGGCTGAGTAGAGCAGAATCACCTCCCTGCACCTGCTGGCAATGCTCTTCCTAATGCATCCCAGGACACCATTGGCCTTCTTGGCCACATGGACACTGCTGGCTCAGGGACAGCTTGTTGTCCATCAGGACCTGCAGGTCTCTCCTGGCAGAGCTGCTCTCCAGCAGGTCAGAGGTAATGATAAATTTTTACCCCAAAGAATGGAACCTGATGTATGTCTGTATTTTTTTTCCCTTCTTCATTTCAGTGAAGAACTTGGAAACTGGCAGAAGCACTTTAAGATTAAGGATCATTTTTGGTCGTGGAATACTCAATGGTGAGGCTTTGCTTACTGCATTTGGGGCAGGGGGGTCGTGCCCACCTATAGGTCATCATTTTAATTCCTTTTTTGGGTCACATCTGAATTATTCAGTTTCATTTTTTCTCCAAAAATCAGTAGGAATTAAAACGGTGTATAAATCACACAGCTTTTGTTCCCCAATTATCTGTAAGTGAAATAATAATAATAACTCACTTTGGGAAGGTCTTGGGACTGTATTGCATTAAAGCTTACTGGTTAAATAATAATAGTTAATGTCCAATGAGACTGCTAATGAAAGTAACTATTCCAAAGGTAATCAGTTGAGATGAGTGCCCCCTATTTATATCCTGAAGGCAAGTTTATTGTATATGTTGTTTTATATGTGCAAAACTTTCCCCTATGGATTGTGCTGGGAAGTTAAAATGCCTAAAGTTCATGTTAACTTGGTCTTACTTTTATTTGCTCAGGCAAAAGCATCTCTATTAAATGATCTGTTTATCTCCTTCACTAATGGCATAAATATGGGATTATTTAAGAAAAACATTTCTAATGTACAAAGGTCCTGTGCATTTCTATTGGCATCTGCTTTGCTTTGGGGACAGGAGAAAAGTGCTGAGGGGGAACTAGCTAGAAGGCATCTACTGGACTTACCAAGTGATTAACTTACTCCATTCTGCCTTTTTCTACATACTTGCTTTAGGCTATATGTAATAGTCTGTAAATTAATTAGCTGTAGTTCAATACTGACTTTGTTCCTGATGGGATGTTTAAGTCATTAGTCTTAAGTAGTCTTTAACAAGCATTCAAATGTTGCTTTTCAGCACTAGAATATAAATTGTTTCTGTCATTGAATTAACCAGATTCAGGGAGGGGAACAGCAATGCTTTTTGAGTATATTGAAATGCTTCCTGCCTTTCACACGAGGAGAAGGGATGGGATGTACTTGCTGGGGGAGCCACAACCTTGAGTATAATTCTGATTTTCAAACTCAGTTGTGCCAAGTTTGTTTTTCTCAGCTCTAAAGAGGTGAACAAGGTGGTGGGTATATGGTAAAAGGTTCTTCCAAACTATTGTTTACAATTCTTATCTCTCACATTTTTCTTTGGGTTTTTTTTTTTTTTTTTTTCGGTTGGTTGGTTTGGTTTTGGTTTCCCAGTAGTATTCCTAGGTAGAATTTGCTTGGTTTGTCTCCTTGTCAGCTTGTGGTTTCAGGGAGAATTTCCTATGAGCATTTCAACTGTGGTGGAACAGTTCCAGAACAATTGCACAGGAAAGTTAGAGTTATATAGATGCTCTCAAAACATTTATAACTGTGCCTTCAGAAAGCTAGTAAAAATATGTTTCAAACTCCTGCAGACCCATGCTCCTAGATGGCTTTGCTTTGAGTCTTTTCACAAGACCACATTTGAATAGTTTATTCTTCCTTATGGTCCTGTGATGCTACCATTTTTTATGACTTTAGTAACTTCCATTTGATTACAGTAAAGTTTCAGTGATGCAACTTGGTTTTTCATAGTGGTGAACTTGTATAATTGCCCTCCAATTGACTAACTAATGGATCAAATATTAATGATTCAGGGTAAAGACTTACAGATATTTAAATTGTGTGGTTCTTGGGCTCCGGTCAGGTACTTCATTCTTTGTCCCTTGAACTCCAGCTTACCTTAAGACTGTTGCTGATCTTTGTAGTGAACACCTGCTCAAATTCTGCTTTCCTGTTTTATTTTCAGAATAAATGTGAAATTTTATCTGAGATAGGGGCTTTTTTTGTGGAAAATAAGCTTATTGTTGGGTAGCTTCAGGATCTTCTGTAAGAACCATGCATGCTGAATTAAGGAGTTGCTTCATATACAGCAGTTAATTTTCTGAACAGAGGTAGAGGGTATTGCATGAAATATTTCTCTTTCACATTTCACCAGCATGGACATTTTAATGATGTTTTGACTTCTGTGTTTTGTTTGATTGTCTTGCTTGTTCAGGTGCACTTAAGGTGTTGAAGTGAACAAACAAACAGACACAGGACCAAGCAGATTGTGGTCTATGGAGTTCTCCCTGTGTTTCCTTAGAGAGCCATCTCAGGGCCTCAGATCGCTCAAAATATTCCCTCGGAGATAGTGTGGATATTAGTCAAGCAATGTACCTAGTCTTTGTCAGACAATGTTTTTCCCCGAGACTGTTATCTCTTGGTTTGTCTGAACAGGATGTATTTTGAGAGAACAATGGTAACACAAAGGTAGGTACAGAGCTTGTTATCTGCAGACATCAGAAGGAAACTGACCTGCTTTCCAAAATGTTTATCCTGTAGCTGTTTTCAACTGTAAAAGTGGCTGAGCAGCACAACTGATCTTTTGGAGAAATCAAAAGGGCTTCAGCCAGTGAGCATTCCTTTTGGAGACTATTTTAATCTTACACTTGTTCCTGAAATGTACGTGGCATGATAGATAATTCAAAGCTCAGTAAGAGCTTTGCCCTTTGGATTTGTGCTGGCTGTCAGGCACTGATCTGATTGTGTGGCTCCTGCTCTAACACATACACAACACCTGAATAGGTGTTTACGTATTCAGGCACAGATCCAAAATCAGCTCGTTCTGTTCTCAGAGAATGGTGACAAGAGTGCAAAACCTGTATAGGCTAAAGAAAGGTTAGCTGCATTTACCTGGGTAGTGGGAGAGAAAATATAATCATAGAATGGTTTGGGTTGGAAGGGACCTTAAAGACCATCTAGTTCCAGAGATACCTTGCACTAGATCAGGTTGCTCAGAGCCCGATCCAGCCTGGCTTTGAACACTTCCAGGGATAGGACATCCACATCTTCTTTTATATAAAATATATACTTTGGTCATTTTAGAATAGTCTGCTGTTTGTATATTCTCCACAGCTGAGATGCTAACTGTCACAGCTATTTCACTGTCCATTCACTTTTATATTTAAAAATTCAAATACCAAAGGACGTGAGTAAAAAAAGAATGAGCATGGGCTGATGTGATCTGTCTCTTAGTTTTGTCTTTGCAACAATCTTTTCCCTTCCCTAGGCAAGCCTAGAAATTAGGGTGCACTCTTTTTTTAGTGCACGTAATATTTTAAATGGAAATCTTTTTTCTTTCATTGTGCATCATAATGACAAAAAGTAATGCTGCAGCTCACTTTTAAACAGCCAGGTTTTTTGTCAGATAACAGAGTTGGGGTCACGCTCTAGACTGTAGGCATTTAAATCAGACAGTTCATGCTTCAAGTCATGCATGGCTGCCAATGTGTCTCAGACTGTCTCTTTCACCAGTACAGTGTCCTTCAGTGTCTTGGATACACAGGTACCCTTCAAATATTCTGGCTGGGAACAAAAATTTAACCAAGACAAACTTCAGGGCATTCTCTCAGAGAAGGTCAACATTGCTAGAATGCGACAGTTGTTCAACAAAGTAAATGTTGTGGCTTTGTTCTAGCTAGAAAGAAACCACAGGCAAGGCTGATAGTGTTAGTCAGAACCTTGTGTAGACCCATTTTAAAAGGTAGCTACTGTCTAATAATAGCAGCAGGTTTAATGTGTGGGGTTTTTAAGATGTATTAACTGATCTTGATCAAACTCAGAACAACCTGAGGCTACTGTGACTTAAGCAGGAGCCAGGTCAGTTTGTGCTTTATGTTCTTTGTTCTTTCTGCCCCTTGCACAAGCATAGAAACAGATTCAGATACAGGCATCCTGCACTGGGAAGCATCTGCTGGTAAAAGCTGGTAAAATGAGGGAACGGACCAAGTTATCAAAAAATCTGATTTTGCTGGTGCTGGCCCTGGTGGTGTGGTGGTTAATGTGTAACTAACAGGAGAATTAAGAGCCTTTAGAGAGAGAAGAAAGTAACATAATGGCTATGATCCTTCATAATGGGCATGGATATGTCATACATAGTTATGTATGACTTGTCCTTGCATATATACTAACTTTTCATGTCATAGATATGACTGCCTGTAGTAACTCCTCAAAGCCCTAACCTGGGCTATGTAGTAAGCTTTTTATGACACAGGTTTCTCTCAGTTACTTTCTAATCCTAGTTTGGCCTTTTGCCCTTAAAAATTATGTTATTTCATTACAGATCAAATATCAGTCAGTGTTAAGTCCTGACTGTATGAAAAAGATAGAGCTGAAAATTCCCACCAGCAGTCCCAAAGGTACTGGCTAGAACATGTAACTGAAACAGTGGAAATAATTAACCAGAACTACGCACCCTAGGATCCAAGGTACACAGAACTGCACTCGTTGTTCTGTTGTCTCCGTGTGAGCTGCCATGCCTGCTTTCCTCGCACTGGTAGTTCTCTAGGCGGAGATTCAATTATTCTGATTCCTTGGCCTGAATCCTACTTCTAATGGACGTAAGTGACCGACGTAGTCTGATCTCAGGTAGCCCGTAGTGTACCTGACACTGGGGAATTAAGCTGTCTTGTCTTCTATTCTGTACTGCTGGAAAAATAACTGGGAGGTACTTCTGAGCAAATTCTCACAGCTGCTTTTTGTGAAGCACTTCCTAGAGACAGCTTCTCAGTGTTGTTAAAACGGGAACAGGCTGAATGTACAAGTGACACTCTGCAAAAAAAATGAAGCAATGGAATTAAGAACTCTGGTTTACATGGAATCCTGCCTGCATAATTTGAAAAATGTTATCCCTGGTTTTGGCCAGTTGCTGCAACAGTTCGTTCCTTACAATAAGTAAACTGATATAATTAAGACACCATTTAGAGTGTAGCAGTGTTCTGATGTTCACTGTCTTCCCTACTGATGTTCTTATAATAACTTAAGAATCACCAGTTGAAGTAGCTTTTGATAAAGTTTGTGGAAGTTTGATACTGCTATTTCACATTTTACTTCCTTGGGGGCAGGGGTTGTGTCCATGTTGGGCTGCAACAGTCTAAAAAGCTGCATAGTGAGCAGGCAACTGGCTGTTGTCAGTGCTTACATCCCTAACCTTTTGGGCATCCTCACACTCTGAAACCCCTGCCTGTTGTAAAATGTTGGTTGCATATCTGTGTACTACCAAAATAAATACTGCAATTATTCCTAAAGGTGTGTGCTGAAAAAAATACAGAAAATTTGACAGCTTGAGACTTTCCATGAGACAGAAGTCCATGAGTCTATGAGTTAAGATTTAACCATAAAATGCACAAGTGAAGAACTCACTGCTGCTATCTGATTCCACAGATCAATGCAAACAGGTAAAAAGGATGAAACCAGAAACAGAAACAAGCAAACACCATGCCATGCAGTTGCTGCTGGAGGCTGTTTCCTGCTTTCCTTCTGGCTCTGTGTGCTGTCAAAGATGAGTCTTACTGGCAAAATCAGGTTATAGGCAAAAGGTTTATGACAACTTACCTATTTTTTCACTATGTTCTCCTTATATTCCATCATTATTTTAGGTTTTGGATAAAAGGCAAAACCATAAGTATCCTGGGAAAGTATCACCGCATGTTTACTCTATTCTGATACCAAGAGTACTGGGCTAGAAAGAGCCATAGACAACTACAACATAAAACTCATATAAGTAATTCTTAAAACTTAATCTACCCCTTTACATAACAGCTTTAAGGAGTCAGATTGCTAGCTCTGCAACTGCATGCAGTCAGAATGATGATTAATTTGCTTGTAGCACACTTTACTCCTAATATGCAACACCATTGTCAAACCTCCACATTCTTTGCCTTGGATTAATGGACATTGGTCATGGCATATTGATCCCTTCCATCACAGGTTGCTGATGCTCTGCAACTGTTCTGCAGTTTTCAGTGACAACTGGTGGCTTCCTTCTGCATCATGTCTGCACATTACAGGTGAAGATACCTTCCAAGTGGGATGCCATCATGAAGTGCAGACAGCTGGTAACTTCAGTGAATGATTCAGTGAGGCACCTTCTGAAGACTCAGCTGTGAGCTGTCCTTTGGCTATCTTGAGATGTTAATGTGAGGGTTTTTTTTTTTTTTTAAGAGCAGGGCAGTAAGCAGTGATTAAATTGCTGTAGTTAAGGCCATTTTGTAACACTGCCTTGGGAGACAGGTGCAAGCATTAGTTGGCATCAGTGCTTATGCTGGTATTTCCTAATAGCTCATTTGAAATTCAGGTTTTGAAGAACCTTAAAGATTGTACAATACAGGATATATATATAACGCGGGTGGGAAAATGTTCTGGATATCTTAATATTTTTGACTAATTCTAAAACCTAGTTTTGACAGAGCAAATTGCTTAAAATGAATCCTGAGTCAAATGGGGAAAAGGGGAACTTTTACTGACAGCACTATTAGAATGAAAAAGTTCTTGTGCAGTTCAGCAACCAAACCATCATTCTCTATTTTTCTTGGTTTTGTTAATCTTTCAGATGGGGACAAGCATGGGAAAACTTGATGGGCCAAGAACTTCTAAGATCCAGGGAACATAAGCTTGATTAAATAGACTATTTCATATGGAAGGGACCTACAATGAGCATCTAATCCAACTGCCTGACCAGTTCAGGGCTGGCCAAGTTAAAGCCTGGTATTAAGGGCATTGTCCAAATGCCTCTTAAAAACTGACAGCTTGGGGCATTGACCACCTCTCTAGGAAGCTTGTTCCAGTGTTTGGCCACCCTCTCAGCCAAGAAATGCTCCCTAATATCCAGACTAAACCTTCTCTGACGCAGCTTTGAACCATTCCCATGTGTCCTGTCACTGGATACCAGGGAGAAGAGCTCAGCACCTTCTTCTCCACTGATCAGCTGGTGATGCTGTGTTTGATGCCCCCCAAGATGCCAGGGCACACTGCTGACTCCCATTGAGCCTGCTGCCAACCAGGTCCCTGACTGCAGGGCTGCTTTCTAGCCACTTTCCCAATATATACTTGTGTCCAGTGTTATTCCATCCTAGATGCAGAATCTGGCATTTCAACGTGGAAAATTTCATCCCATTAATGGTAGCCCAATGCTCCAATCTATGTAGATCCCTCTCCAAGGCCTCTTGTTCCTAAAGAATCAGCAACACCTCCCAGTTTGGTACCATCAGCAAGCTTGCCAATGGTGCCTTCAACTCCTGCATGCAGATTGTTGATAAATATACTGAACAGAACAGGCTCTGGAACTGAACCACGAGGAATACCAATGGTATTCCTCAACTGTTCCCAGTTGCCAGCCAGATAGATGTAGCTCCATTCATTAGAACCCTTTGAGCTCTGTCCTTTGGCCAGTTCTTTACCCAGAGCACCATGGACTTATCCCACAGTTGGGCAACTTGTCCAGAACGATACTCTGAGGGACAGTATCAAAAGCCTTACTAAAATCCAGAAAGAACGTGACCAGCAGGACCAGGGCAGTGATTGTCCCCCTGTACTCAGCATTGGTGAGGCCATGCCTTGAACCCTGTGCCCAGTTTTGGGCCCCTCACTATGACAAGGACATTGAGGTGCTGGAGCATGTCCAGAGAAAGTCAACAGAGCTGGTGAAGGCTCTGGAGCACAAGTCCTATGAGGAGCAGCTGAGGAAGCTGGGGTTGTTTAGTATGAAGAAAAGGAGGCTCAGAAGGGACTTTATTGCTCTCTACAAGTATCTGAAATGAGGTTGTAGTGAGGTGGGGAATGGTTTCTTTTCTCTGGTAACAAGCAACAGGACAAGAGGAAAAGGCCTCAAGTTGTGCCAGAGGAGGTTTAGATTGGATATGAGGAAAAGTTACTTCACTGAAAGGGAAGCACTGGAACAGGTTGCCCAGGAAAGTGGTGTAGTCACCATCCCTAAAGGTATTTAGAAGATGTGTGGATGTGGCACTTAGGGATGTGGTTTAGTGGTGGACTTGGCAGTGCTGGCTTAACAGTTGGACTCGATGATAACTGAGATTTTTCTAAGATAAATTATACTATGGTTCTATCCTTTTGCTGGGATTTTTTAATCATGTCACCTTGCTTTTTTGTGCTGGGGAGGGGTTGAGGTGGGGTGAGAAGACTTCCCAAGAACCTATTAAATAAGGGTACTAGATACTTAATGAGACCTCACTACACAGGCAAGACTTTTTACTGAATAGGAACAATCTCTTTCCTACAAGAGCATTTTTTCTTCCTTCATTCTGGTATTGTAACTTCTTCAGTAAATACATGTGGGCTTGCACTGCCTGTTCATAGACTTCAAATCTTTCTCAAAAGCCGGGATTAAATGTTATTTGATATTGCTATAAAAGCTACTCAGTGAAACCTCTAATTTGAACACAGCTTTATTTTTATCTAAGTTTTAGAATTCCAATAGTGTCTCTCAAAATTTCTGTTTTGAGAATTCTGATGGCAAATCTAAGCCAAATGACAACATGCCTTCCTTAGTTTACCAGACCAAATCATCCCATTGCCCTGAAGACTAAAAGTGGAAAATGACTGTGTAATGTGCATGCAGTAAGTATACGAGTGTAAACCACTCTGTAGTGACAGTTTTGCCCAGGGTATCATGGTCATGCTGTTTAACTGGGGCTTATTTTCATGTTCTCCTGGTTTCATTTATGATTGCTGATGATGTTTCTATCTCTAGCTGCTTCCCCAACTCCCTTCACAGAAGTTATTTTTGCCTTTAGATCTTTTATTTCAGCTCTTAGGAATCCAACCTAGTTTCAGAGATAGATGAGAGAGAACCTAGCATTAAATGCTGGAATAGGTGTGTGGTGGTTTTTGGTTTGTGTTTTTGTTGGCTGGGTTTTTTGCTGTTTTTTTCCTTTAGGAAGCAATCCCTCCTTCCAAACTTCTGCTTCTCTAACCACCACAGGCTTGTACACAGATGGCCTTAGAAACTGAAAACATTCAGTTGCACAGAAAATAAAGATCAACATCAGGAAATACGTTGTGAACTGCAGAAGTCTATGATGAAAAGCTTTCTTAAATTTTTATCAACTTGAATAACTGTCCTGGGACAGAGCACATTTTCTTCTTAGTAACTGGTACAGTGCTGTGATTCCTGGATTCTGTATGAGAATAGTGCTGACAACACACTGATGGTTTGGCTGCTACTCACTAGTGCTTACCCTAAGCCAAGGGCTTTTCGGTTTCCCATGCTCTGCCATGAGGAGCTGCAGAAAAAAGTGGGAGAGAGCATGGCCAGGACAGGTGATCCAAACTGGCCAAAGGGATGTTCCATACCACAGAATGCCATGCCCAGTATTTAAACCAGAGGAGTTACCTGGTAGAGAGCTGATTGCTGCTCAATGATGGAATATTGTGCATCACTTTTTCTCTTGGATTTTATTTCTCTTTCTCCCTTATCACTACTATATTATTAGCTCTTTTTTAAAAAAAATATTAAACTATTCTATCTCAACCCACAAGGTTTGTCTTTTCTTTCCAATTCTCCTCCCTACCATGATAGGGGTTGAGGGGAGTGACCTCTGCATGGTATTTAATTTGTGGCTGGGATTAAACCACAACAATAACTATTTTCATTTGCACTGGGATACACAGGAGAATCCTGACATATGGTTCTTGAGACCCTTCCTAGCTTCCCTGCTTAAAGCATTTGTCCTGAAGGCTATGTACCTTCTGCTGCTCCACTCATCTCTAATGGATAACTTGATGCCTGACCTAACAGCTTATTTAAATGCTTATTGGACTGGGTCTGGAGATCACCATGTGAGTGCAAAGGTAGGTATATCTTTGCTTATTTCTCTGGTTAGTGATTGGATCTAAGGCTCTAATGGATAAACTCTGGAGGACCAAGTCACAGCAGCTTCCTTTTCTGCAGCTGTACACCCTGCTTTATGCTACATACCTTGTTTCCCATGTGCAGCAGCAGAAGTGATGGTGTCTGTATCTCCTTAGCTCCATTTCCTGTTAGTTCAGCGGCAGAACCCACGCCACGTTTGCCTTGTGGATAGTGAGTTGCAGCTCTTAAGGCATGAGCACAGTCACCTGTGCCTTCTGTTCACTCTCCTCAGAGATGAGAACCACTGGGCTCAATAGGGGCTGTGTACATGTGAGGATATGAGGAGCAACAGGCAGATGTAAAGTGCTGGTATGTGCAGCTGACAGAGTTGCTTTGTTTTGGTAAGTGTTTGGTCCCCATATCTTGTTCTATTTTTCTCCTATCAACTTCACTGCTGAGCTGGTTTGCATATGCTGTCTGTTTCTGAATAATGTTTGTTGACCAAAGATATTTATTTCTCTAAAAGTGTCACTGAGTTATACGGGTCCTACTCATTTATTCTCACATTTGTTATCTTAAAAAAAACAGTGAAGAATCGAGTAAAGTAACATTTTTCATCTTTGGTTACATAGAACTAGTAGTAGTGCATGCTCAGGTACCTTGGAGTGGCTGGATGGTGGACACTTCTGTAATTGCTTGTTAATTTTTACAGCAGAAAGTGGAGGAAATGAGATTATTGGTGAAAGAGCTTGACTTATTGCACTACTGGAAAGAACAGGTCCATGCAAACCAAACAACCAGTGGTATTGGTGTGGTCTTTGTCTGATCAATGAAATAACCTTGTGAGGGCTTGCACTAACCATGTAAGATATTGTTGGTATTAAATTTGGGTGAAAAGTGTATGGTCAAACATCCTCATTCATCAGAAAGAGACCGAACTAACATGATTAAATTGTTTTAGTGCCTCATGTTTGCAGTTGTGAATGTCTTGAAGTATTTATTAGGAGAAGAGAATGCAGTTCTATCTTCATGAAAAAAATTTTTATTTTTCTTTGCCCTGGTTTACAAAGCCTTGAAGCACAGACTTAAATTTTTTGGGAATTACTTAAGGGCTCAGAGCAGTAAATCCCATTATTGAGGATTTAGGAGTAGATTAGATAATCCCAAGAGGTCATAGTTGCTTCACAGATATAAGAGGGGAGGTTATATGTGGAAACCTTTTCTCTTTAGAGGAAAGCTGCCAAAAAAAGAAGGTTATTCCTAGGTCATGGAAAAAAATTAGCTTGACATATGAATTTCCAATGTGAAATGCATGCAAAAGTAGGTATGGCACAAGGGAAAAGAACAGTTTGTTAAAGGGAAGAGAATACAAATTCTGGTTTGTATTGGGCTATTTGTAGAATTTTTAAAGTGGTTCTCAGCTTGCTGAAGACAACCCTTTTGTAAATCCATTTATTCCATAAGATTAGCCAAGGAGTTAATTTGATCCTGAGTATTTCAAATGGTATTTTGAAGATCTATTTGATATCTCATCTGGTTGTCATACTTCCTGCATTCTAAAGCAGTTGCCTTCTGAAGTAACCACTTTAGAAATCTAGTATGGGTAGTAAAAGTAGCCATTTTCACTGTCATTTCACTGATAATAATTTTCTGTTGTTTCTATATCTTGTGAGTAGATCACATGAATAAAAGTTTCTTCTACTTTATTTGAAATCTGCTTGCAATACATGTTTAAACTCCAAATGTGGAGTGTGATTTAGTTAAATCTTGTCTGTTACTTCAGTTTTCTTCACTCAGTAAGTAAACAAAGTTATCTTTGAGGGAATCCTTTTCAAGGTGATGAGTTCAGCTAAATCCATTCTAAGACAAAAAGGAAAACCAAACCCTTTGTTTGTGCAATTACAGGTTTTCTAGCTGTCTGTATTAATTCCTTGAATCAAAAAGCCTTAATTCAGATCTGATTCTCAGAATGGTCAAAGTACTTATCCACATACCCACTCCCATTTATTGTAGTGCTTTTTCATGTTTATGTAGAAGTTTATTTACCACTAAAATCTGTTATGCCTTCATGCACTTCATGGAGCAACAGTTGAAAGTCACCTGGAAAATGCTTTTACTGGACTATTTTACTTTTTACATTGACCAGTTACAATTTACACTTGTGCCCCACCTTGGGCCCTTGGTGAACAGCAGTCTGGTGTGATGAGCTTGACTTCGTTTGTTGGAGCCAGTCTCAAACAACAGCAACACTGGAATTCCTGCACTTGATGACTGTGTTCTCCAGATGTGATCTGGTGCAGCTCCAACACTACTTCAGCAGAAGTAAGGGATCTCCTTGGATTCCAAAGTACATACCCATGCCAGGGAAACATTTTGGAAACCTCAAATATGTTATCTACTATCCTGTCTCTGTGCTGGAGAACTGGAAGAGAGGCCTCTGTTGCTGAAGCAGGACTGCAGCAAAGCCAAATAAATGCTCTAGGGCCATAAAGGTACCTTGCACTACTTTAGCTGCTAAATGGGAAGGGGGACTGAACAGGAACCATCTGTGGTACATCAAGCCTTTACTTGAAAGTTGTGGGAGTGAAAGTCACTAGGAAAGAGAGTCTCCAAGTTACCGTGGGCTCTTTGATTTACAGGCACTTGGAGGATATGACCAGATCTGGAAACCAACTAACTTCCATCACTCCAGGTAAGGAAGCATCTTCTGGGTCCTTGTCTATTCTTTTTTTAGGTCTTGGATTGTGCTGAATGAGCAGAACCACCAGGTCTTCAGGCTTCTGACAAAGGGAACTTTTCTTATGCAGACACGCCTTCTATTGTGCCTCTGGGCTACAGAGGTGTTTGAGTACATGCTACCTTACTAGAGCAACGAACAGAGCAGTGCTTCCCTGGCCTGCTCGTTTCCTCTGGTCTTACTGAGTGATGTCACACAGAAGAATGCTTTTTTTTTCCTTCTCCCAATCTGCCAAACTTATGACACTCCCTTGTAAACGATACTTGCAAAACAAGTACACAGATACAGCTTCAATCATGAGACTTCATTAAACATGGAGTACTGAAGCTGGATGGAATACTGAGCCACACCCCTTCCCATCTCTAGCTGTCACATGTTGAACCTTAGCTCCTGGATCAGCATTTACAACATTGAACTTCAGCTTGGACTCGCATGGAAGCATTTACCTAATCTGTCTTGGCTCACTGCTAAATCTACTTCATAATACCAATGGCTTTTGTGTATAATAAGGTATTGGGGTATACTTGGTGGAAAAGATGATTTAGCTTTCCAGTTGGAGGATGCCTGTGAATTGAATAATGCTAAGTAACAACCAGTAATGTTGACTAATGACCACTGGGGCAGTTACCTACTCTCATTCTCTTGTCTAGTCAGGGTATGCAACCGCTGGAAGCAGATTAGGAGCATACTCTCTTTTTTCTCCTCTTAGAAATAGCAGCAAGGAAAAGTGAATATGCATTATCATGGAGTAAAAGCCAATACTGTTCACTTGACCTTATGGATCACTTTATCCACTGAGAGCTGAGGAAAGACAAGTGTGAAGAAGAGAAGGCTGATGAATATAATTGTCAATTGTCACCACCCTTTCTTTGGCTCTGTATGCCCAATCTCTGCAGTCAATTTGCCACATGCACCTTTTCTTTCTTAGTGGTAAGTTTCTATACCCTCTATCAGGCCTCCATTGGTGGCAAAATACCAGAATCACTTTCTGACTAAATGCACAGCTCCTGCTAGGGTCAGATCATCCTTGTGGTCTTCAACATATTCAGGAGTGCTTGATTTCAGACTTATGCATAATTGCATGTGCCTGTAGTCTGATTTACTAGCAACAGTAAAGTATTGCCAGTGGTTCACAACATTCGTGTTGATGTAGTACTTGCAGAAGAGAATTAAGAAGAAAATAGAGAAAAAAATAATAAAAAGGAAGGAAATAAAAAGAAAGGCATCTCATTGGTCCTGGTATTTTTGGAAAGGTATGTTGACACTTTCTGTGGTTTCCTGTGTTATCACCTGCAAGTGGTAGTTGAGTCTTCTCAATGGTGGATGCTCCCTCCTAAAGTAAAGGGAGGATGTTCCCTGACTTTTTACCCACAAACCAGATGCAAAGCAGTGACCTCTGATCCTCAGTGCTTCATTATCAAAACCCTCAGCTTCCCTCTTCCGTGTCTTTCAGAAACTGATAATCTTCCATAGTGCTGAGGGGGAGGAGCGAACACAAACTTCCCACCCTGAAAGTCTTGGCAGTTTCCTGCATTTTCAGTGTAACTGTCTGCCAGCACTAATTGTTCTTGTGGATGCACACACTTAGGAAAATGTGTTTCTGTTTCTCTGCAGCTCTGTCACTAGAAAAGAACTAGTAAAGGAGCTATGTGTGCTACCTTTTTAACCCTCCTTGTGGATTCATATTGACAGTTGTTACGTACTTGGAAATGCAGACGTGTTCTCTTGTTTAGGACTTAAATTCAAAGAAGCAAATGCAGCCTAGGAACCCATCGGTGTAGGGAAGCAAATACTTTCCTAGAAGTGCAGAGTCCTCTTGTTTAAGAGGTGACAGTTCACATGCAGAGCTCTGGTACCACAGGGGAGCTGCACACCCATGTGCAGCACAGTTGATATCCCCTGTGCACTCCTGGTAAAGCCGCACTAGATAAAGTGCTGTGCTGTATACGATAGCAGAAGGATTGGTGCGTTCCATTGGCTAATTACAGCGGGAGCTCATCCCTGGTTCTAACAAAAGTATAGTATGTGTTTTCGTAAGTATTGATTTGATTTCTTTTCTGGTTCTTTTTCCTTATTAGCCCATTTGCATGGAGCTGCCAGAGGAGCAGTGTCAGCTGGCAGACATCCAGAAGCTGAGAAGGAAGAAAGCAATAGAAGACTACAAAATGAATGAGGATGGGCTTTTGATCAAACCATGGAATTTAATAGAAAGGAACAATCCACAGAAGGATGGAAACTACAGAGATGATGGGTATTGCTTTCCCACAAAAAATAGCAGAGTCCCAAATCACATCCTCCAACAGTCAAGGATGTACTTTGTCAAAGCAGAGCTTGAAAATCAAATTTACACGGTAAAATCTGTGGAAGGACCTTAAACTGACCTTAGGCAGACTGTATAAATTTAATTTCTGACACAGGTGACTTGATGAGCTTAGGCTGGGTGTTTGGAGACATCTAAGTGAAAAAAGGGACTATTCCCCTTGCAGAGGTGTCAAACAAAAGCTCCTGGCTTTACAATGACAGGTACTTCAACATTCCATTTTTGAATGGAAATAATGGTGGTCTGTCTTTTGGAGCAAGCTCCTGCTATGTCTGACTGTTCTTCTCTAGGTCTATTTTTGAGATCCATTTTTTCCAAGAGCTATTTTTGATTTTAAAAGAGTGACTTTCTTGCATTGTTATCAGACCACTGTTAAACTGCATTGGTTCTTTTGTTACCTGTTGCAGTTATGTAAAATTCTCATTAGAACCGTTTGCTGCTGAAAGTTGCAGACCACCACCACCACTGTTTGCCAGCGCTGCCGCATCCAACTTGTGTGGATAAGGCTGTAACACCACTCTGCTGTGTGTCTATAGACAAAGTGTGTGGAAATAGCAGTTTAGGAGGTGTAGAGCAGTCCTTCCCCAAGCAAAATAAGGTATTAAGGCAAACTACTATTCTACCACAGGACAAAATTAAGGTAGGCCATGCCTGAGTCTTGGAACAAGTTTTCTAACATACCGATGAACACTGATGAACGTAGAACAGGGAAGAATGGAAAAGGTCAAAGGTCACTGTGCCAACCAGACTGCAGTCCAAGAAGAATCTGGGCATCAGGCTGCAAAGGTGGGAATAATGACACCAGGTTGGAAGGGATGTGACATCTGCACATGTGTACATGCCAATACCTGTTTGAGTTGGTTTTCTTTGGATGTAAATTGGTGTGACTGTGTTTATGATGTATCTGCACATTTTAAAAACTGGTTTTAGGGGAAACATGTTGGTTTTCTGGTGTGTTGGGTTTTTTTACCTCTCCCCATAAAGTACTATACCAGCAGTATTTAATTAAGTCTTTCTTTGAAACTATAGGTCGGACTTGATCACTTCTCAGAGTGACAGAAAAACAGTCAAGGTTTTCTCTTTGTCATTTAACTGAAGCAGGATTTTTCCAAGCAGTGATGGGCTATCACAGATCAGTGGGGTACAATGTGGAACACACAGGCTCTTCTGTCAGAGACAGATCAAGAGCACTTAGCTTATATTTCCACAACCAGAATCATCTAGGTCCATCCAGTCCTATTACCAGACAGAAAATGATGATACCTCAGATAATGGAAGGAGGGAGGGAAGAGGAGCTGCGATATGAAGGCACCAAGTCCGGATATAGAAGAGTGGTACGGAATGTCTCTACAGGATACAAAGTAATTGCTGAGGCCACCCTTCTTGGTAAGAGACTGAGCTGCTTTCTCAGCCTCTTCCCAGGACTAAATCTCTGACTGGAATGGCATTATCATGGAATAAGGATTTCCAAGAGGGACTTCACAGTCTAATTGCATCTATGCCACTATAATGATTCAAGTAGCAAAACTTTCTTGGGCAAATATGGGTGCAGCTTTCCCTTTGGTTCTCTTTTGGGAATGACATAAAGAAAAGAAATATGTTGGAATGGAGTCATCGCTCACTGATGCATGAGACTGAAAGTTACTATTTTCTTAAAGAAGAAAAAAGAGTAGTTTTTTTTTTTTTTTAATGGTCCATCAGCCATAATGATGCTGCTCAGGGCCAGCTCAAAGTGTGGTACTAAGATGTAACCAAATCACGCACGCTTCCCCAACATGCAACTCCTGTTGCATGTTCCCCAACATGCAACTCCAAAACGCAACTCCTGTTTGTAGTCAGAGATACAGTTACCATCACTAGTTAAGGACAACTCTAGTGAAGTTTTACTGGGGCAGTAGCAATGGTCTTATTTTTATTTCCTAGTAACTGTGTGTGGTGGTTTAAGCTCAGCTGGCAACTAAGCACCATGAAGCTGTTCCCTCCTGTTCTGCCCCAGTGGAATGGGGCAGAGAATCAAAAGTAAAACTCGTAGGTTAAGAACAGTTTAACAATCGAAAACAAAGTAAAATATAGTAGTAAATAGTAAGAATGATAAAAAGGGAAAGAAAAACAAACAAGTGATGCACAATACAATTGCTCACCCCATGCTGACCAATGCCAGATCCCCTTCCTGAATCCAGATCGGCCTCACTTCCAGGTAGCTCCCCTCAGTTATGCTGGGCATAATGTTCTGTGGTATGGAATAGCCCTTTGGTCAGTTCGGGTCAGCTGTCCTGGCTGTGAACCCTCCCACGATTGTTTTTCCTCCTTAGTGGCAGAGAATGAGACACAATAAAAAAGTCCTTGACTTAGGATAAACACGACTTAGCAAAACTCAGAACATCAGGTTTTTATTCTAAATGCAAAACTCAGCACTGTCCCAGCTATTCAGAAATTAACACCATCCCAGCCAAAACAAGGACACTGGTACCTACTGAGCGCTGGACTGACACAGCTTAGTCATGAAATACAGATTTTTATCGCTATGCAGTAGGTGATTTGGATTAATCATCCATTTAAGGATTTGCTGTTAGTGTACTAGTTAATGGGTTTTGGAAGGCAGCGGTGCTGAACAGCTGATGGCCACACCGTATTTACACTCCAAAGCATCTTCGCAATTCACACTCAGGCCTATTTCGTCCAGAGCTCCTCTGATGCAACTCTTAGTGCATGACAAAGCGAAAGCAGTAGAACTCACGCAGCCTCACCAAATTCCCCCATGTGTTAACCCTGACAGCACCCCGGTTCCAGCTCCGCCAGCCCCTCTCCGCTCTCATCGGCTGCGGGGGCTGCCAGGCCGGCACAGGCTGCCTGGCTGCCGTGGGCAGCCTCCGCGACACCCACACACCCACGCCCCCGGGCCCGGGGCCCCGAGCGGGTCCCGGCCCGCCCCGCGCCCCCCACGGCGCCTCAAGGGCGAGCGCGCGTCACTTCCGGGACGCACCCGCCTCCCCGCGCCTGCATCGCGAGACCCCGCCCCGCCTCGCGCGAGACTCGCTGGCTCACCCGGCCGCCTGGCCGAGTCCCTTCGGCAATTTCCGTCACCGCCAGACCCTACCAATCGTCTGCGGGAGCGCATCGATGAGCAAGGGCCCCCCGCGGGGTCCCTGCGGGGCCGAGCCTCGCGGTGCGGGCGTGGGGTCCGTGCTGCGGCTACGGCGGCGCGGGCGGGGCGGTGGGGCCCAGGCACGGGGCCGGGGCGGCGGGGAGGCATGCGGGGTTCGATTGATCAGGCCTGGGCATGGCGCCTCTCCTCCCCCCCGCCATGGCTCCCCGTGTCCCTGCTCCTCTCCTCTCAGTGAGCGAAAGTGGCCGCCGCCGCCGTCCCAGCGCCCGCAGCCGCCGCCTCCTCCTCAGCACCAGCGCGGGCGCCATCTTGGCGAGGCAGGAGCCGGGAGCGCCCCGCGGCAGGAGACAGGCAACGCCAGCCCCGGCAACGCGGGGCGAGAGGCCGGGTGGAGCAAGCGGGGGAGCGAGCCCGGGAGACACCCCCAGCCCCTCGCCGCCGCCGCCGCCGCGTCGCCGCCGGGCCCGCTACCCAGGTTAGCCACCGCCGCCACTGCGCAAGGTCACGCCGGGCCGGGGCTACTGGAGGCGGCAGTGGGGGCGCCGGCCGGGCAGGCCGCGGCTTCACCCCCCGCGCCGACCGGCGGCCGCAGCAGCCGGGCCTTTTCTTAAAGAGACAGGCCCCTTCCCCGCCCTGCCCGCCGGATGCGCCCCGCGGTACCGGCGGCCGTGGAGCTGCCGTTCCCCCCACCCCCCGTCTGGAGCGGCCGCCGGGCCCCGCCGCGCGCAGGGGGGGCCGGGGCGGGGGGGGTCGGCGGGGGGGGCGGGGGCGCCGCCGCGCACCTGCGGGCGCACGTGCGGGCGGTGGCGCGTGCGCGAGGCGCGGGCGGGGGGTGCGGGGGGGGGACGCGCGGCGAGGGCGGCGGCGCGGCCGGGCCGGGAGCGCCGCGTCACCGGCGGCAGCGCGCGCCCGCCGCCGCCTGCGGGGGCGCGCCTGCGGGAACGCGCCCACCCCCTCCCCCCAAGCCCGGTGCCGTCAGAGCGCGGCCTCCGCCCCGCGGCCGCCCCGGGAGCCACGGCAGGGCCGGGCCGGGCTGCCCCCCTCCCCTGCGCGTGAGGCCGCGTGTCGCGGCGCTGCCCGTAGAGCCCGACGGGGCGGGGGCCGGGGCCGCGGTTGCCCCAGCGCCCCCGGAATAGCCACCGGCACCTGCAGGAAGGGGCCGCCTGCCAGACTCGTGGCGTTGTTGATGGAAAGCGTCTCCCGGGTGTACATGAAACGTAGTTCAGTGCTGTGTTTGCGCTGGTGAATGCGCACTTCTTTAAAGCTGCGCTGTAAAGTCTGCTCCTGTTTGACTGCAAACAGGTAGCCTAGTGCAATTTCTGTGTGTGACTCAATGCAATTTCTGTTAATGATTTAGCGTTGTACATTCTGATGCTGTTACCGGTATTCTGTGGAAAATTTCCCACTCTGCGGTGTTGCAGATAATAAAAAAACTACTTAGTTTATTTTCGCCTTTGCATGAAGAAAATGGTGCAGGTGAAGTTAAATTTTTATAGTGAAATGCGTATAATTCGAGTTTTAGTTTCCTCTCTTAGAAACAAATCTGCAGGGATTTGTACAGCACATCTGATATGCCTGTATGTATGGGACCAACATATTTTTTAACTTACACGAATCATTTGTGTTGTCACTCCTTTAGTGCGTATGTGTAAGAGTGTTGTGACACTGAGAGGTTGATAAGATGGTGAGGGAAAAGTACAAGAAATACAATTGGAGCTTGAACCTTTTTCCAGTACTAAAGGATATTGCCTGTAATTCTTATCTTGTTTATTTCTCACATGTATCTTTGTTGAAATTGCTGGAAGTACTGCCTCCTGTTTCTTGACGGTTCAAATGAGCAAGTTTTGTTCTATTGGGGTATAATGCAATAAGCTGTAAATTCTGTAATAAGCATGCTCTTCGACAGGCTAGACTACATGCTAGAGATTGGTTTATCTGGAAAGTCCTCTTAGAGCTTTTTTTCGACATAGTTCCCCTTTCGTTTTCTGGGGTGGAGGGAGTAAAAACCAAACAGAACTGAAAATATCCATGCAGTTGTTATTTTGTGTGTTACAGAGTGGCAAAGTGTGAGGGTAACTATTGGTGCTGCTACACAGAGCAGAGAATAAAAATGCATTTTCAGAGGCCTACATAAATGCTATTGACTGCTCTTTTGGGACAAGAACTACTCTAATTGAACAATTAAATAGTTAGGTTTGTTTTTCTGCTAGTTTAAACTTGGAAGTGGAGCTCTCACATGCCAACTTCTGTGTTCAGTATGTTTAAAAGTATTCTGCTGTTTACTATGTATATGCTTCTGATACACTGCTGTATAGTTTTTCTTTTAAATAATACATTAGGCCCTATCTGTAAGTGGGGTTTTTTGGGAATTGGAAAATCCAGAGCCAGTGACCCACTGGCTTTTCTCTGTATTTAAAAGTGATTAAAAGGTGGAACACAGATCAGTGAAATGCTGTCTCATTCCTTGGAAAACAATATGAAACCTTACCACAAAAGCAAAACAGCAAAGTAAGGCATCTAGTTTACTTAGATTTCATTAATCAGAAAAGCAATTAAAATGGCTTTTTTAAATTTCGAACTCAAATGATATGAACTCAGACTTCAGTTGTATAAACATGAATTTTATTTGTTCAATTTGAGGTTAGTGGAGGGCTTTAGGTTCATATGAAATATCATATTTGCTTTTTTAAAAGCCATAGTGTCTTACATATCCAGGTTATATATAAGACACTCCCATAAAAAAAACCAAACCCATATGGGAATTATGTTTTGCTTTAGAACATGGTATATAGCTCTGGGAAATGGTTGTTAGTGTAACTGTACATTTACCAAAGCCAGCTAAAATGTGAGTGGAGAAAGGAGAGCATGTAATTCTCCTTCAAGCAAAATAGTTCTTCAAGTTTTTGATACCACCACAATTTTCTCTATTGGAGATTATATGCATCTAAAGAAGTCTGACAAAAATATGCCTAGCTGCTATTACTATGCTAGTGTACGTTTTCCACACAGACCTTGACTGAGTGAATCCTCTGTTTGGATATTTGTGTCAGGAGTTATTCTGGAGATACTACCACTGGAAAATCTCACAGCATGAACAATTCTGCTGCTCCAATGAGAGCTGTATGTCTCACTTCTCAATTTCTTCAAGAAGGAAAAGTATTTTAGGTGTTTGTGTAAGTTTAGAAAATCTGTCTTAATAAGTTGGTGTCAAATTGCAAAGCACAAAAAACCCATGTGTGGGAAAAAGCCAGAAAACTGCTAAAATTGCAAGGCAACTAAGGTGTCATAGAAGATTGTATTCTTGTGCAGCATTTAATCCTGGACTATGGATAAAACCTTCAATGCTATAAATAAATGAGGAATACATACTTTCTGTGATTTCAGGTTTTTGTCCACATGGATGTTTTGTCAGTGTGCTTACAGTGATGGGATGGAGTAGAAAAATGAAACTACTTCTGTGGGCTGACATACTGGAAAAGTATTGGTGCTCACCTGCCAGCTGATCACACTTCATATCCATGCACTTAATGTGTGGCTGGTGAGACTGAATTAGTTTTACGTCCCTGATTTGCCTTGCATTTGTCATAGGCTAAGATGAGATGCTGTGGATTAGCTGCAATCCAGTACTTTTTACTTCAATGGCAGCTTGTGTTTGTGTATGTGCCCTCAGCTAGGAGTGGAGTTGCTATCATTATTTTCTATGATGGTTGATGTGAGTCATAAAGAGCAGAAAAAGTAATCCTCTGGGCCTTATCTGAGGTGTAGAGGTGGCAGCTGCTGAAGGGAAATAACACAAGAAACTCCTGAATGAAAAAGTACTGTTTCAAACAGCTCTGCAAAGCAAACCGCATCCCGCTTGCAGCTAGGCACAACAGCCAAATTTTGCAGTTACCACTTACAGGGTTCCTGGGTGATACCCAGGAAAAGCTTGCTGGACTTCCATTCAGAAATATGCAGTGGATATTTGTTTAAAATGGGAGACTACTGTTAAAGCTCAGCTGCTTCAGGAGACCACGGTTTTGCTGTTTGGTTGGTGCAGGCCAGTGGGCATAAAATTTAGAAACCTTGTTATAAAACCTAAATGCTCTCAGAAGATGTCATTGGAGGATTCTTCTCCAGTCCTGGATATTTACTTACTGACTGGATGCTATAATGGGTAGACTTAAACAAAACGAGTGAGGGAAGAAACCCCATGCCTACGTTAACATTGAACTAAGCAATGTGATTTAAAACAGGATAAAGAAGGCTCTTTCAGAACTGAACTTGGATATTAAAAAAATACAATTATTATGAAAATTATTTGCATGAAGTTACTACATTCCTGCTGATATTTTACCAGTGCTTTTAATAATTCAGTTGTCCACATGATACAATTAAATGGCTTCAGTGTGAACTCCTGATTAAGAATGCTGGAAGATTCAAAGTGCCAGCCAGGCAGTGCAAAAGCTATTTATTTCTAAATGCTGTTTTTTTAAACTATTAGAACTCTAGGGGAAAGGAAGGGAGGAAGCAAATAGCTATTGAATTTGATACTGAAACTTAACATAAAATTGGTATATATCGATAAGAAAGTCATAATGGCACAAGGATTACTCTGCAGCTTCTGCTCATTTTGCCCCTGTAACATACAAGTATTTACTTAAATGTTATCATCAGTAATGAAATATTTTCAAAAATCTGTGTTTTGTCCTTAAACTGAGTAAGCAAAAGGATAGATTTTTTTTTCAAAAATGTGAAAGAAAACTGGAATGAATGTCGTCTCCATGTAAATCTGCTGAAGCAGATGGTGATGTTGTAAACAGTTACATACAGTAGTGGATCAGGCTGTGTGCCTCTCATTTGTTTGTTCCTATCTTCTCTCACTTAAGTGTTCAAGGAGTTTTTGCTATTGTAAATCTTTGTTTCTTAAAACCTAGAGTGGAATTGAAAGAATGCAGAATGAAGAATTATCTGTCACTTAGCCTTCTGTATTATTACTTTGATCAGCAGAGAAGCACTCTGTGACTGTTAGCATATAAATAAATGAAAGGCTGAATTAAATTCACTATTCAGTATGCTTGTGTAACACTTACTAAATTTCTTTGGGCATTGTAAATACATTTTAAGGATATTGTTAAGCTCTCCTGTGCTTATTTGTTTATTTGGTAGGCAGGATACAATCCAGTAACTGTTTTGAGGACAGGAGTAATTAATGTTGTATGTACAGGAGCCTTGTGGAGCAATTAAAATAGGAAGACAAGCAAAAACCTGTCTTTTTATATGGGCGAAATGTAGAGTACATATACTACATCAGGTCAAGGAGGACTTTATTAAATACGGACATACAAGGTTTCTTGATCTGGAAAGTAATATTTAAAAACATAGATAATTGGAAAAAATGTAAGGATAAGACAGGTCCTCAGCACATAAGTGTGTACCTGCTCAGCACTGTACACAACAAGGGGTTTTAATGTGTTGAAGTGTGGAATGCAACCTCCCCTTCACAGTTCCTGCAGTCAGTGCAGACAGATACTACCACTTGCTCTGATATTTGCGTGGGAACCCTGTGCAGTAGCAATGAGCCACTACTGAGAAAATATATTAGTTTTCTACTTACTAAACACGTCTGTGAGCATCTTCTTTTCCTAGGGTCATTTATATCCTACAAGTAAAGAAATAGCCTTCTGATGGGTTATCTGCTAAACTATATGAGCAGGGAGCTGAATAAGCACCACTGGTGCAGGGGCACTGATCCAGTCTGGTGGATCCACGTAGACCAGTGCTTAGGCAAGTGTGTCTGGGCAGAAAGAATAACATCCAGTTAGTCATTTTGGATCAGGAAGATGATTGTGTTTGATTTTTCCTCTGGCCTGTTTGCTATCCTGCAATTAAGAACTTGACCTCAAATCTATCTTAATTCTTCACCTTTATTTTGCTCTTAAACTTGTGTAGTTTTGTGAGGGCAAGGCTCATTGTGGGGCAGTAGAGTACATTTGGTTTGTTAGGTTCCTCAGAGGCAGTGAATCCAAATCAAGTCCTGTGTGCTTTGTGCCCTTTGGGGCATGTTTTTCCCCCCAGAGTGCCCAGAGGACAGGTAATGCCACTAAATGTTGAGTTTCGGGAATGTGGTTTTCTGCAAAGAACAGACAGATGAAAGATGCCATGTTGTTCTGAGTTAACCATGTTAATATAATACATGCTTTTGTTGATAGATACATTTTGAAATGGAATGATAAAAGGAATCATCTTACTTTTTTTGCTATGCTACTAGGGATAGATTTTTGCTCTTGTAATATATGTAATTTTTACTGGTGCTCAGAAGGAAAACCCCTTTCACCTTCAAGGTGTCCTTTTCTACCACCTCATGAATTATCTCTTCCATTACAGACACAAGTTTCACGTTTACTCTCATTTTTTAACCCTTTTACTTAATTTCTTCACAGAAGGAGTTGCCAAGCATTGGAACAGGCTGCCCAGGCAAGAGGTTGAGTCACTGTCCCTGGAGGTATTTAAAAGGTGTGTGGATGTGGTACTTGGGGACATGGTTTAGTGGTGGACTTGGCAGTGTTGGATTAGCAGCTGGACTTGATGATCCTAGAATTCCAGCCTAAATGATTTTATGGTTCGTAGCTCTCTTTCTTGGAAGACAGTTCTTGATTTCAGTTTTTTGGTTGATTGGTTTGGTTTCAAATGCCTGTTAAGTACTATGACATACACAGGTGAAAGTTGCTTGAACAATGTACATCTTACTACCCTTATCATAGGAAAAGCTTTCAGGTGCTGTTCTGCTAAGTTCTGCTGGAAATAAGTGTTTGTTGACAGAGGTCAGTCATTCAATTGCCATCAGGTATGTAAGAATTAATATGTAGAAAGCTTCAGTCTAAAAATAATTTTTAAATCAGAGCTGTTACCTTGTCTAACAAATGCTGTGTGTTATTGGTTATTCTCTCTGGGTGAAGATGTTAACTCAAGACTCAGTATTTATTAAGAAATAATAAAATTTGCTCTTGTTCTACCACAGCCATTAGTGTTAAGGTGAGAATCACTTATCATAGTTTATTTTAACTTCAGAAGTTCTGAATCTGTTCTGCAATTTTGGAGAATAAAAGACTTAGAGAAGGTTAAACGCTGGGTTTTGGACCTGTCTATGTGAAGAGAGAACAACTTCAAGATTGGATACCCAATCTGCATGTTCACTTACATAAGCATAAAACCATTTAGTCACTGATTTAATAACTGAACAAATATAAAATGTCTTGCAATAAATTAATGTGAAGTTTGCTTCAGGTTTTGTGGTATTTTAAAGAAGTGATAGAAACCAGAAGAATTTTTCAGAAGAGCAATTAATCTGACTGGTTTTAATTTGAGCAACCTGTTCTAGTGAGAGGTGTCCCTGGCAATGGCAGGGGGGTTGGAACTAGATGTTCTCTAAGGGCCTTTCCAACCTAACCATTCTATGATTTTTGTCCTCCACCAGAATATTTATTTATTAGTAAATATTTAAGATCTTGACAGCACTTCCATTTATACAATGACAACTCTGGCTTTGGGAATCGTATATCTTTCTCACTATTACTATAACAGTGATGGCATCTTTTATAGTCAAAGAAAAGTAAAATTTCAGTTGATGGAGCTATTACTGTAACAGTTGTTATGACATCCTTTGTAGTTGAAGGAAGAGAAAACCACAGTTGACAGAGCAATAAAATGTTTTGATAGCTTTGTTTTTAGAATATGTAGTATGCAAATATTGCAGGGGGTGCATTTGGCTTTATTAAGAATCTTAAATCCAGAGAAGAAATTAAAAAAAATAAAATCAGGTGGACAATTTTTACTAGTTGAAAAACATAATGCTAGAATATGTTCTAAATTTTTAAATATTAAAAAGTGTGTTGAAAATTGCTTTTTATGTGTTACTTTTTCTTTAATAAAATAACAGTTGCACTTTAGAATTAAAGGGTTTTTGATCAAGTATTTGTAGCTTGTTTGCCAACAGGTAACAGCTGTATTTTCAGTGCTGAAAGAGTAGCATTGCTTTAAGATAAAGGAGGAATATTACAAGTATTCAGTAGACTACAGCTGTGAATGGAATGGTAAAAACAACAGAGGAATAATATTTTTAGTAATTCTTCCTTTTTGGAATAAGTTATTATATATATATATGCCCTCTGTTCAGGGTAAAACATGTTATCTTTAATAATGATGAAAGCTTATTTTACATGCTTGAGAACTGTCTTCGCAATACTTTGCATTTCTATGTCACCACTTGGATTATCATACTAGGTTAAAACAGTGCTTGTTCCTATCAAACAGCAATTACAGAGTCATAAACCAGAAAACTAAGAATCTAGTTTTTGGCTGTGGTAGTACTGTGGTGGAAAGTTGAATGAAAATTTCTGTTTACTATACCTATTAACTGCAACTTAAGCTTTTGCCCAGAATTGCCTTGGTAGGTCTGTCTGCTCCCCAAGTTTGCTCCTTTCAGAGGAGTTGTGTTGCTGATGGCCGTTGTTTCTTTTTACAGCTGTGTGTTCAGAGGCACCTGTGCATGAGGAGAAGTTTGTTCTATGGCCTCAGAGCTGGGTGCTAGGGAGGATGGCAGCTGCTCAGAGCTGGCAAAACCCCTCTATCTGCAATACCTGGAAAAAGCTCTGCAACTGGATCAGTTCTTACGACAGACGTCTGCCATCTTTAACAGGAGTATATCCAGGTACCAAAAGCTTTTCCACTTTCCCTTGGGAATGCCAAGGAAAGACAGGCATTTTTATTATATTGTTCCCAGCCAACACCATATTAAGAATTTATTAGTGATTTGTTCATTAGAAACTCTTCTACTTTAAAGGAGGAGAGGTCACTTGGATTGTTCAGCCTAGAGAAGAGGAAATCTAAAAAATGCTATTAAATTTAATAATAAATCTAGCATTAGCTTTGAGTTCTGAAACAAAGCCTTTCTGTTTCTTCTCTGTGGTGACCACTGACAGGACCTGAGGGAATAATATGGAGTTTTATCAGGAGAGATTTAGGTGTTTTATTAGGAAATGCACCACCACTCTGGTTCTCTATCCAGAGGGTGATTGGGCGCTGGAGCTGGCTCTCCAGGGAAGTGGTCACAGCACCAGCCTGACAGAGTTCAAGTAGCATTTGGACAACATTCTCAGGCGCATGGTGTGATTCTTGGTGTGATTCCTGTGCAGGGCCAGGAGCTCGACTTCATGATTTTTGTGGGTCCCTTCCAACTTGGGATATTTTGTGATTGTATGAAAGATTTTGAACTGTGCTTCTCTCGGTTCATAGTGATAATACAGTGTGTTACCAGCTTGTGTATGAATTAGCACAATGTTTTAAAGCTCTTTTTTGTAGCTGAGTGGTCAAAACTCTCTTTGTCTTCAAAAAGTAGGATGGGGAAACCCTAAGTACACTTTCAGTGACACTTACAGCCTTTGGTCATAAAGAAAATAGAAAGACTATTGTCAGATGCAGAATTTATGTGTAAATTGTTGCAATGAGGCATCATCAAGGTATGTTTCTGTCCCAAAACAATTATATATTTAATTTCATTGGAATTGTAGAGTTACAGAACTGGTAACTGAATGGGCAACAGATAACAGGTATATTTACAAGCATGTAATAAGACCCTCACAAGGATTAGAAAAGGTATAGCTACATTTCTCACATGTCCCAATGAGTATGACAATATTGTGCTTTGGTTTGACTTGCTTAGTTCATGCTTCTAAAACTGGATACCTAGTTAAAGACTGGAGGTACGGTTTGATAGTATAGCCAGGCTGATCTGATGATTAACTGTTGCTAAGGGGTTAATGGGAAATTATTGACAGCAATATTTCTGATGTGTGAAATTACATCTGAAGCTGTCTCAATTCTCAAACCTTTAGACAAGTGCCCACATGTAAGAAAGTTGGATGGGCATCTTTTGAGTATTTTTCTGTCATTGTCACTGTATTATGGATCTTCTTGCAGTGATGAGAGTGAAGATGGATTGGATGACAATCCTTTGCTGCCTCAGTCTGGGGATCCCCTGATGCAAGTTAAGGAAGAGCCTCCAAACACCTTGCTTGGAGAGCCTTCTGGAGCAGGGAATTCTGGGACGCTGAACACACATTCCCTGAATGGAGTACTCCAGCCAGGTAGGCATGTAGTAGGTTGAATCTCTGCTTTCTTTAGGTTAGGATGGAAAAGCATTATTTCTTAAGAACTTTATTTTTTATTTTTTCTCTAAACAGAACCAAAGTCTGAAAAAGGGAGCTTGTATAATTTTTCCAAACTGAAGAAAAGCAGAAAGTGGCTGAAGGTAAGAATATTGGAAAGAAATGCAGCTATTGGAATCTGTGAGTAGTTACACATCTAGCCATTCTTAGTCATTTATCAGCAGTCCTGGCTAACCAGGGAGGTCCCAGTTGACTGAAAGTTTGCAAACATGACACCTATTTGCAAGAAAAGCTGGCAGGAGGATCTCGGGGAATACAGAGCTGTCAGCCTGTCCTTGGTGCCATGAAAGGTTATGGAGCAGATCATCTTGAGTGTCACCTGGGAATGCAGTTTAGTGGCAGACTTGGGAGTGAGTATACATTCAGAACCTGAATTAATTTTAGTACACTGTCTAAATTAAACTAATCTGTTATAAAATTTATTAAATGGTGATTTGGGACTCGTCTGAAAATTGTTTTTAAGTTGCACTCGGTAAGTACAAAGTCTCAAAGTGAGGATGGCAAAAGAGAGTGAAATGGTGGCTTTATGCCATCTTTGCATTTTCACTGTATTGTAGCCATCTCAGGTTAGCAAAAACATGTTGCCAAGAGGTCAAACGAGCCAAACTTGCAGAAACTGATGCAGGTAGAAGTGGTAGAATAGAGGGACAAACTACAAATGGGGTAGGGAAGCACCTGCAAACCACACATCACAAAATTCCCGTACTGTTATCCTGGCTTTTCTCACTGCTGCTTTTCTGAGACCACAAACAAACAAAGTGGACTAAAATGATGTAACTGTCACAAACTAACAGAAAACTACTTTCCTGCAAATCAGAAAATGTGTATTGAATTCACTGCTACACAGGTCTGCTCCTCAGAAAACTCTTTTCTGAGTCATTTTAGATGGAAGACACTTGCTAAGTGCTACGTATCATTGTTGGGCCACACTCCTTTATTAGGTAAAGGCTCAAGAGTGTTTTGCATTAATAAACAATTCAGTACAGAGACTTGGGATTGTTAAATTAATTCCCATTTATTCTTGTTAGAGTATCCTTCTGAGTGATGATTCCAGTGACACAGATTCACCGAGTGATGAGGATGGAGAGGAGGAAGAAGAATTTTCCCTTTCGAGGGAGGAACTTCACAATATGCTGCGATTACACAAGTATAAGAAATTGCATCAAAGTAAATATAGCAAAGACAAAGAGGTAAAAATCCAGAATTTTTGCATTTCATTGATTTTTATTCTTTCCTCTAAATGCATTATTTTAATTGCTCTTACATTTTTATCAAAACTCATTTCAGGGACTGGAGAATACACTTTTATTTGGTAGACAGTAACTGTCTAACATCATTTTTAGACAAGGGTTATTTAATCAATTACATACATAGAATGAAAGATGCTGCAAGTCTGTCAGTACTGGCACATGTTATATATAACTTCAACAGTGCTCAGTCCCAGTTACTAGGGCAAATACTGGGTGTTAGAATGCAAGATTTGGATAGTATATACAAAATATATATGAAAACTGAGATGCTGCAAGTTAAATTCTAATACAGGTAGTAACTGCTATTCAAGTGTATTTATATCATCACTGAAATGATGAATAGTAAGGTGGTGTTTACAATCTTGAAAGGGTGTTTTCTACCTTGTTGTTTTCTGTCATGATTTGAGGTTTTACTTTACTCTTTCTTTTTTACCTTTTTTTTTTGTTTTGGATTTTCTTCTTATATTCTCTTTCTTTCCCTTAGAAGAAAATAGCCTGCTGCACTTTTGCATTTTTCTTAATATTAAGCCAAATTCTGTAGCTGCTTTGATTCTAATAATATATTTCTTCAAACTATAAGGGTTCTTGCAGAAATTTTCGCTGCTGATTTGAATTGCAACAGAAAGTCTTAGATGAAGGGGGTTATCCTATTCTGTTATCAGAGTATGTGCCTGAAGTTAAAATTTGTCTTCCTGTTTTATCTTCTTTTCAAATTTCTCCAGAAGAGTGAAGAAATATATTCCTGCACAGCTCTTTGCTTCTCTCTGCTTCTTTCCTTTGTTTACTTGTGAAGCTCTGAACCAATATTGTGTTAGTTTCTTGAAATACTTGATAGCTACACAAATATTCATACACCAAATTTTTACACAGGTTATAATTTTGTTATATTTTACACAAATATTTATTTCCAGACTAGCAAGAAATAGTATCCTGTGAAAGTAACCAGTGTATTGTCAGATCAGCAGTACAGAGTTGTGGGGGGAAACATATCTCAGAAAGTTTGTTTACGCTCATGGTCTCACTTTTCAAAAATCTTCTATTAACTTAAAAGTATGCTTAGGTTTTAAACAGTTAATTTCTGAGCTGTACTGTCTTTAATTTGCCTTTTTATATGTAACCTGTATGGAATTCTTCAGTACTTCATTTGAATAATGCTGGTAATATACTGGCTTTTTCGATCATTTATGGGAAAAAGTGCTGAGGCAGCTATATTTTTACTTGATGGTCTGAGTGTTCAAGTTTTTTGTCGTTGGGGAAATCTTTTAAATGCCTTTTCTTTAAACCTGTCCTTTTACATCCTTTGGAATGATAAAGTAGAACATGTATTTAATTTGGGAATGCAAGCAAAGCAAATACTAGGTCCATAATTGGACCTGTCCATGTAATGTGTTGTCTTGCTGGGCAGCACCTGTGTGGAAAAGACAGAGCAGTATGTTTTGGAAGTGCAACCTTCACTGCCTGCTCTTCCCTCCTGCTTAACTGGGTGGGCTTGGTTCCCTGTGCAGAACTTGGAGGCCACCCCTGGGAGCAGTGGTTTCACTTCAGACACTCTGATGCTGATAACAAATGCAAAATATGGAGAACTGCATATTTCCTGCTCTCTTATTTATGTTCAGGATCTGAGCTTGTTTAGGGACTGTCATTGTTACCTGCTCACTTTCCCCCTTCAGTTGCAGCAGTACCAGTACTACAGCGCGGGGCTACTCTCTACCTACGACCCCTACTATGAGCAGCAGCGCCACCTGCTAGGGCCTAAGAAAAAGAAGTTTAAAGAAGAGAAAAAAATAAAAGGTAAAGTCACTAACCTCATGTTTTGAAATTGCTGCTGTGATTTAACTTCTTTCCTGCATAATTTCCTTTGATTAAACATAGATGTTCAAAACTTGTGGGTTTTGCAGGGGAATACCAAGTTCTGACAAAGAAAAATGTCTTCAGAAAATATTGTGCTTTATTGTCTGGCTTCTAGAAAGCTAGGGTGGAAAAAAGGTGTGTGACTCGAGAGTTCAGGGCTTAAGATTTTCTTCGTGAACCTTATTCAGTGGTTTGGAATCCATAAATACTGTTTCATATCACGGTCCATTTACTCGAGAGTTTTTTGAAAGCGCAGTAGGTCCTTGAAAAATGTGAGAGCTTACCCAGTACCTGCTGCAGTTTTTCCTGAATATGTAGTTCTAGTGAACAGGAAGTTACAGGGAATGAGAGTGTTTTCTGGAAAATAGAGGGAACTTGGAATTGATGTTTGATATGAGTTAAAATAGAATTATATCTCTGATGTAACAGCTGGAGTTTCTGAGATGCACTTGGCCAGCAAGTACAGTTTCCTCTCTTGTTTGGGCTGGCAGTAGTTGTAAATCTGCAAGGAAGTAGAGAAGGCTACGAACTGTCAGTGTAAGGTGAACTCTCTTACTTCAAGGACTTTACTTTGAGCTGTGTTTTAAAGGGGTTATTTCAGGCTGTCTTCCTTTCTTTTTGCAAATTCCTTTAACTGTGGTGGTTTTTTTCTCCAATGATCTTGCAGCATCCATAATTTTGCATACTCACAGTGAATATTTTTAATATCTGATACCAGTATCAGTTTCGTCTGAAGGTTGGTATGACATGACAACATGCCAATCTCTTTCAATGCTTTCTTCTCTTCGCTAGGAAGTTTGCTTTGAGACTTATGGTACCAAATGGTAATGTTGTCACTTTTAAATGTCTTACCTTTACATAGCTTTAAGTAGAATTTTGCCACAAAGCAAGAAACATTGCACCAAGTTCTAGATATTTTAACTCTCAAAGCATGTTTCCCTGGGTGGAAGTAATTTCATTTCACCCATCTATTAACCAGGAAAATATTTCCATTATAAAGTAGCGAGGAAATATCTAATAGTATAAATGAATTGTACCAGAATTGGCAAACATGGATAAGTTCAGCTTTTTTGTTGGTTCCACATATAAATTGACTAGAAGAGTTTACTCAGGAAAGATGCCTGACTAAATGTGCCCAAAAAATAGAAATGTATTTTTATGATTGTTGTTGCCATGCAGGCAAGTTGAAAAAAGTAAAGAAAAAGAGGAGACGGGATGAAGAACTCTCGTCAGAGGAGTCACCACGACGCCACCATCACCAGACCAAAGTTTTTGCCAAGTTTTCCCACGATACACCACCACCTGGGTCCAAGAAAAAGCATTTTTCTATTGAGCAACTTAATGCACGTCGGCGGAAAGTGTGGCTTAGCATTGTTAAAAAGGAGTTGCCAAAGGTGAGCTTGGATAATGGCAGTAGATCAGTGATGATACAAGAAAGTGAAATAGAAAATTAACTTAGTGGGGAGTTGGAACTTAGAAAAACCGAGTAAAGTGAGACCTGTTTTTTCTGTTGGTCATTAATGACCCAACTGGAATTCTGTAATCCATAAGCAACGTGTAGTTGAAATATCACCAGTGGTATCTAAATGGATCATGCAGTGTTTTGCCGTGGCTATTCAACCCTTGGCAATGAAAAGTGCAGTAAGCTCTAGCAGGTGCTCACACTGATCTGCAGGATGGCAGTCTAGAGCAAACCAGTATCTACGTTTACCATAAAGTTCAGGAAAGGAGTGTTTCAGTCATATCACCTGTATTTTTCAAACCTTACCTCAGAAACAAGCTATTGTATTGTATTGTTTACAGGACAAGCTTCAGGCACATTTGAAATAGAAAGCTGGGTTCACTGTTGATAATTTTCTGAGATGGTCAGAGTGGACCTTAGAACCTGCTCTTTGGAGTTCACAGTTAACAGACTTTGAATTCTAGGAAGTTAAAACAAGTCATGACTGTATCATCCTGTATGAACTTAAAAGCCAAACAAAGGATATGTACAGTGAGATAGACCGTATTTTTTCGAAAGACTGATTTTGATCATGTGAAGAACATGATCTACATTAATTCTTAATGTCTTTGGAGAAGAGTGGAAAATATTGTTTGCTTCAGTGATAAAAATGGGAGAACCCTGCTTTGCAATAGTAGTAATTAAAGAAACAATTGTGAAAAAGGAGGTGTTTTGCATGCTTCCTCCAGGATTTGAGGGAATACATTTATGTATGCCTTCAGTAATTTAAGGATGAAAAGCTGTTTCAGTCAAAATGAAGAATACTTACAATACCTATTCTCAGTTATAAAACTGTGCATGGCTGAAGTTGACACATGTACCTATTGAGGACTAGATAGTGATCTTTTAAAATACTGTGAAACCATTACCCTTTAACTCATTTACAAATGGTGTTCTTTTACAGGCATACAAACAGAAAGCTTCAGCCCGCAACCTCTTCCTTACCAACAGCAAAAAGGTAGGTGGTGTTTAGTTTCATATTGTTACTTGTACTGCATATAATAAGCAAACTGTAACCTCTTTATGTTTCTTCTGTTTCTTACAATACTGACTATACTAGCAGGGCAGTGTAGAAGAAAGCATTGTATACAAGTAATTGTCATTTATTATAGGGCTTTTAATTTTTTAGATGTGTCGTTTTGTCTTGTTTCATAAGCAACAGATGAAACAAGCAACATGAGTTCTCTTCATGAGAGCTTTCTGGCTTTTGAAAGATTTAGTTTGTAAGTTTTAAATTTACTGATCTTTCATACTGTACATTACTGGCTTTGGTGCACTTTGACTTTTGAGCTGCCCATCTATTCACTATCTAAAGCTTGCTGGCTTTAAGCATTCTGGTTGAAATCAAAGGGGCTCTTGGAATATTAAGTGCTTTAATTTAGATAAATATATAGAGGACCTGAGATTAAAAATAAAGCAGTTTTTGGCTTAAATAGTTGCAAAAGCGGTCCATCTTCTCATCTTCTTCTCTGAGAAGTGGCATTGTTTGTACCTAGAAAACATTGCTTACAAATACTTGGTAATAGTTTTCTGAGCATTCTTCAAGTGTTATGCTCAAGTGTCTGATTCGTTCCTATGGCTAATTATGAAAAGGTAATCAAGTATATGACTGTGAATTGTTAGAGACAAGGTGATGTGGGAAATTTCCTGTTCTGTGTATATATTATTGAGAGAGGGAGCATTTTCTTTGTAAGGGATGCAGAAAATGGGACTTGCTGGTGTATGTTTAAGAAACTTGGTTGTAGGACTTACAGATTTTAAAATACCGCTTTTTTTTCCCCTTCATTTTATCATTTGAAATCTGTGTTAGAATTGTTGATGTGCAAATTTTAGTGGAGGAAAATAATCTGTCACAAACAACAAAAAAACCCAGCAATTTTTACCGTTATGACAATGACATCAATTTATTTATACTAGAACAAAAATTACGTTGTCTTTTTTTTTTTGTGAAATGGTAGCAAGACTGTAGAATGCTCCCTCACTTTTCTTTGTATTAATGTGAACAGCATTGTGTCCCACCAATACTGCTATTGCAGGATTAAGTATGTTCTTATTGAAAAGTGAGAAAAATAACTCCGGAAAAGTGTCAAAAATTAGGTGAGTCAGAGCTGTAGGCAAGACTTGAATTTTGTTCTTCTGAGTCCCTTTCAAGGACCTATCCTTCAGATGAGTCTTTTAAGTATTATGCCATGCTGAAACTGCCTTCAGGTTTTGTCTTCTCCATCATCTCAGAATTTTTTTGGGAGATCATATTCTCTCACGCCATTTCAGAAGCATTGCTGCTGAGTAAAGTATCACAGTTTTTTCTCTTTTGAAGGATCAGACTTGGTTGTAATTAAATCCTGGTAAGTTTATTGCTGGCTTTCTTTACAACCTGCCCATTTTACCACTGTTCCCAAATCTTATTCCTGTCTAGCTTGCCCACCAGTGCATGAGGGAGGTACGTAGAGCTGCTATCCAAGCCCAGAAAAACTGTAAGGAAACTCTACCACGAGCACGTCGTCTCACCAAGGAGATGCTTCTCTATTGGAAAAAGTATGAAAAGGTGGAAAAAGAGCATCGGAAACGTGCTGAGAAGGAGGCTCTGGAGCAACGCAAGCTGGATGAGGAGATGAGAGAGGTATAGCAAAAATAACAGATTGCTGATAATTAATCTGCTGAGGAGACACAGAAGTGACTAGATAATTTGAGTTTCTAAATCCAAGCCATGAAATTCAGTTATTTGTTCTGTTTCAGTGCTATTCCACATATTTCTTCTGCCATCTTCTTTTTCTTTACATAATTCTTCTAATGTTAGCAAGAGGTAATTAAAAAAACACCTTCAAACTGCTTAAATTCTTTATAATGGAGTGAAATTGAGGAAGGAATTAGAGAAGCAGTGCATGTCTCACAGACATACACAGCTCAATGCTGGTAAGGGCCAATGTTTTGTGATGGTTTGTTCATCTTTCTGGATCCAGAAGGGAAGACACTTTTTCATTGGCATTGAATTTTTTTCTGGTCCTTTTTTTCCACTGCTGTAAACTGATACTGCCATTTATGTATGGGTCACAGAATTTTTCTGTGCTTGCTTTTTTGTTGGCCAACTGACAACTTCCTGAACTCCATTACAGAGTAAAAGGGATTGAATTTATGAAAGTTTCCTTGTGAAAGCTCTCTAGTAAATCTGTGGTTGTTGCTTTATATGGGTATCCCTTATATGAGGAAAGAATGAATCTTTAGAATGCCTTATATTTAGTTTTATGCTTAAATTATGCTTGTATTTATTGTGTTCCTCTTATTCTTGCAAATTCATAAGCATTTTGTGAAGTTTTCTGCTCACTTAGATTAATAGACAAATTTTAACTGTTGCATTTTTTGCCAGAGCCTAAGGGTGAACAGAGCTTCTGCAATGTCTTGCTGAATGCTGAGTGATGATAATATCTCAACTGTAGTACCTATTGATGTATTTCATGTGTACTACCATAATTCCCTTTACTAATAAGTAACAGAATGTGGGAGTCAGGTTGCCATGAGAGCATTTCTTAACTGCTGAGTTCTTGTACTATAAAGCGCTAAAATCCTGCTATTTATTGTTGATATTTTAGTTCTTCAGTGTAAACAAAACATTTGAATTTTCTTTTATTATGGTTTTTTGTCATGATTACTGAATTTAAAAGAATTTTTTATTTACAACAATTTTATATTTTAATATAGATATTTATGGAGGTGGTCAGTGTTCTTATGTGCAACTAGTAATGTAGCACTTAGCACAGTGGTGTGTTTAATATAATCTAGATAGATTAGTTGTTGATACATTATTAGATGAATTTCTTTTGTTTAATTATATTTTAAACATTGAACTGTTGTCCTGTCTTTTTTTCCCTTTCATCTGTTTTCGGTAAATGCTCTTAGGCTAAGAGACAGCAGCGAAAACTTAACTTCCTGATTACACAAACTGAATTATATGCCCATTTTATGAGTCGTAAACGAGATATTGGACATGATGGGATACAGGAGGAAATCCTGCGCAAACTGGAGGACAGCTCTACCCAAAGGCAGATCGATATTGGTGGAGGAGTAGTGGTCAACATCACCCAAGAAGATTATGGTAAGTGATTCATTTATAGTCCTTTCCTTGCACTCTTTTGAAATTTACTGTACTGTGTTACGGTGCAAACTTAACAATTTTAAGCACAACATCCTTCTCTGCAAGAAGGACTACTGCAAATACTGCGATTTATCTGCGTGTTTGGGTGGTTACTGCTGCAGAGCTCTAACATGGGTGTGGTATTTTCAGATAGCAACTATTACAAGGCCCAAGCTCTGAAGAATGCTGAGGATGCTTACCAGATTCATCAGGCCCGGGTATGTATTTTTTGGATCCATGAAGTAGAAGAGAAAGCAAAGTAATTGGCAGAGGCCAAAGTACCAGGATCTTTCATAGCAGCCAAGTCAAATAGATTAATCCTGGGGGCCAGATTTGAATTTAATTCATTTTGTGCTAAACAAGTAGAAAACCAGAGTATAAAGATTGGGCTATAGGAACAGGCTCATTTTCTCATGGTTTCTGGTGAGTATTGTGTCTTAATGTGAGTTGTAAAGCCTTTTGCTTTACAGTTTCTTGATAAGGTAATGTATTCACCATCTTATGCATACCTTCCTCTTCCTGTTTAGACCAGATCATTTGATGAAGATGCAAAGGAGAGCCGGGCAGCTGCTCTACGGGCTGCTAACAAGTCTGGTACTGGATTTGGAGAGAGTTACAGTTTGGCAAACCCATCTATTCGAGCAGGAGAAGACATTCCACAGCCTACCATTTTCAATGGAAAACTGAAAGGTTATCAACTGAAAGGCATGAATTGGCTGGCCAACCTATATGAGCAGGTATGTTAGTACATCTTGCAAATTTTAAAACTTCTGGGATTATTTATGTCAGTAGAGTAACGTTGGCCAAAAGAATGTACTGTTTTTAAAAATAGACTGTTTATAGTTGATCTTTAATGTATTTGGAAGAAAGGAAAATACTAGGTAGGCCACATGCCAGTGTTCTTGATTATTTAGGACATAACAGCTTTGAATGGGGCATTGAGTTCAGTATTCTTTGTGTGGTTTGTACAACTGTTCATCACTTAGATCATACATGGAGGAGACTTTTGCTGTTTGGAATTGCGTACTGTTTCAGGCTTGGGTCAGCTGGTAAACTGCAGGCAGTCTTGTCCTTATGAGTGTGCCCAGGTCACTATGGGATCATGAAGTGCAGAGAGGCTTAGGGGAGGAATTGGACTGAGGGATGAAAGAAATACAGTTGAGACCAATTACCTCTCAGTAGCAGATGTAAGAGATGATAAAGTTTCGGAGTGTCAGAGTTGTTACAGTGGGGCTGTTCCCCCTAAATCTAGTGGCAGCTGTTCTGCCAGTCCTTTGTGGATTAAAAAGTAGTAAAGTGAAGGTGTTCATTTATGGATCTTTTGCAGGGCATCAATGGAATCCTGGCAGATGAAATGGGTCTGGGTAAAACAGTACAAAGTATTGCTCTCCTTGCACATCTGGCTGAGGTAGGTGGATTATAGCTTGTTCCTGGGTAGTCTGCTCGATAGAAGATGCATACTTTTCACATGTTGGAAATGAATTTTGGATTACAAAGCTTAAATGTCTTAAAAAGTGTTTTATACATTGTTTTCAAGTGAGCCATTGAAATAGTTGTAAATATGTGTGTATGTCTGTACTTCAGAGTTTTCATTTATTCAGAGGGTAATATCTTCTCACTTGCACTGAATATAAAAGCCTCAGGAGAGAACAAGTTGTACACTTGATGGTTCACTGAGTTTTATATATCAAAGGGCTCAAATTCTGAGCTTCATGACAATTAGCATTAATTTCCATATTTCAGTGGGATTTTTTAGGAAGCATAGTGATTCTTCTGTGCCAGGGCAGACAAACAAAACAAAGTAAGCAACAGGAACTTGCTTCTTCATGCAGAAATATGTACATTTATTTCAAAAAAATAAAGGTTGGTTGCAATCAAGTCAGTTGCCCTAGGTAGGACATATCAATGAAGGGATACTAGAAGCAAAATTAGCTGCACTGGTGACCAAGTGACAATTGTGTGCATTTCTTTATGTTCCTGGTAGTGTTGGCCAAAATACTGTAAAGGTATGCAGAGCTGAAGGCTCTTAAGCTCATCTCTGTGGAAGGAATAAGAAGATAAGCTTGTCTCCCTGTGATACTGCACCTTGAAGTTTTTGGAAGGTTACACACAGCTTTATTTTTCCTGCCTCTCCCTTATGAGGGCAAGCTTGTAACTGCTAATATATTAATGGATCAGCTCAGTTGTTCACCAGAGGGTATTGTAATGTGTGATGTGGCAGAGCAAAGCTTTTCAATGCCATCCGAAGTTCTTTTCCTTATGAATATGACAGGGGCTGTTTGTAACGTGAAGGTGGCCACTCTCAGAAACAAAGGAATTTGTTCTGGGAACAACTTCACTGTTATGAAATAAGTCTTGGTTAAACATTAGATCTGCTCTGATTTTGTATCACCCTGCTGTGCTGGGAGAGTTTTGCTAGGTTGCATACAGTTCCCTCTTGTGTAGCCACTGTCATTCAGTAGATGTAAAGCCCTATCAAACCATCTCTATATCAGTTCCGTTCAATTATTTTTTTTAATTTAATTTTTTATGTGTTTTTTCCAGAGGGAGAATATCTGGGGACCTTTTTTAATAATTTCACCTGCCTCTACACTGAACAACTGGCACCAGGAGTTTGCCAGATTTGTACCTAAATTTAAGGTAATAAACGTGTCCAAGGAAGTTCTTTCTGTTTTCTCAAGAGCAAACCATTTTGTTCTCCTGAGTTCTGTGTCACATCTGGGTGCTTACTGACCTTGGAATATGAAACTCTCTAATGAGCCTGTTTCTGATATTTTTTTCCATCATCCTGTTTTTTTCTGGAGTGTTCAGTTATCTAGGGCTTAAAAATATTCTTACTTTAATCACATGGTTTTCATTTTGCATCAGCTTAAAGGCACCTTCTCAGTAAGGAATTGTAGTAGGTCAGCTAGTGGATGTATAATTTTAACATATGGGTCTGGCAGCAGAACCAGGAATTACATACCAAGTTTTATATAATGTCTTTAGGGTTAGAGCTGTGTTTTCAGTCATTCATATGAATTTGAGTCAGATAAAGATTGTATGTGAACAAACTCTAAACAGGTAAGAGGGAGGCAAAATGTAGTTGTTACAGAAAAACAGAACAACCATGGACATACAAGTTAATAACAAAAAGGAGAGAAATGAAGCACAAATAGATAAGAACAAAAAGATTAGAAGAAAACAAATTGAGTTTTTCAGGTATATTGTGAATGTGAAAACATAGTAAATAGAAATAGTAAATAGTAAATTAGAAAGCAAGGAACTACCAGTTACTGAAAAACAAGCTGCTTACCTGTCTCCCACTGGAAAACGTTGAAGTGTTGCAAAGGAAAATTTGAAAATAAATGTGTACTGCTAAAACAGTGCTGGAATTCCAGAATTCAAGATAGACAAAAGTGTCAGAAGTTGCAGTTACACCTGCGAAGAGGAACAGATCACAGTTTAAGTATTTGGGTTGTTAACATAGTAACCTTTGATATGAAGAAGTCTTGGTTGGGTTCTTTTTAAACATCAGATTTTCCTTTTTACAGGAAACAGTAGAAGACGCCTAGTTATGAGCAACCAGTATACCAGTAACATCAGGCTAATTGTTTGAATGTCTTGGCTACTTAAATAAGTGCAGGAAAAAAACCTTGAAAGTATTACTATAGGTGATATTTGATTTTTTGATCTGGGGCAGGGCAGTGTTAAAGGAGTTAGCTTTTACCAAATAGAGAGATCCCTCATGAGACTTCTGTTGGTTGAGGGTGTGTATAGTTTGAGGTATCTGCATGAGGAGAAGTTGTGCTAGAGCACAGTTCAGTACTGGATTATTCAAGTGACTTATATTTTGGAATAAAATGGCATTATTGAGCCTTTGAAGCAACTAACGAAGAAATACAAACACTTCTGTTATTGAGGAGGTACTCAGAAAAAAAAACCCAAAACAACCTAAAAATAATCCGTTCATGTATTTTCATAGCCCAAAATAATAGGGGCTCTTGATTAGAAAACTTGAGAGCTGTTGGACATTCTGTATACTTTCTCTCACTTCCTTTGATCAATTCATTATATAGAATAGGCAAGCAACTGTTTATGCTTTCTCCTTCTCAGGAATGAAATACAGAAAATGTTTGAAAAATGCAGTCAGGATGCTTGTGAAAAGATAGTTTTCTCTTTTTTGACTTAAACCCCAAACTGTTTATATCATTGTATAGCTGTTCTTTCGCATGCTGATCTTATTGCATGCCAATGTTCACCTCATTCATGGAACAAAACATGTTTTAAAAAGAAATTCTCTAAACTTACTGTCACATGTTTACAACTTCAATCAATCTTCTTCAACCAGTTTTTTTTTTCTGCCTCTAATCAAACAGAAGTGTGCAGACAGTTTTGCTTGTAGTAAATCACAGTGAATTTATGTCCATGGCAGAATATGTAAACTAAAAGACAAATCACTTCTCGATCCATCTGGTTTTTTTGCAAGCATCCTTATTTTAGAACAGTAGGAAGAATATTCGATTAAAGGCTTTTGGAACCTGTCAGTTGAAGCTGTAGGACTTTTTACCGCCTCAGAAAGCAGCATTCTTCCTCCCTCCCAGACCTCCCAGTGTTAGCTGACTGTAGTCCTTCCATCAGGCAGGAGATGGCAGTACAATGTTATTAACCAGTGGCAGGAGTCGATGCTCTGCAGAGGTCTGAGTAACAGGACCCATGACATTTTGAACGGTAGATAGTTTAACAGATTTCTCTGGCAGTAGTGCTTGCTTTTAAAATTCTTATATTAAATATATCCAGGCCAGACATTTTAACTTCATCTCAGGTTTTTGGGGTCAGTTCTGAAATACAAAATACGGGGTTGTTAAACAGGACAACAAGCCCTCTAGTCCTCTAAGTTTAACTGTAGCAGTTAAGTGCAGACCTCTTTCTTACATAAGCGAAGTATAATTTTTAACTTTTAGAAAAGCCTAACTAGAAGGTATAACATGCTAATGGGCATTTGTAGATTCTCAGCATAGCTTGATCAGGCCACAAGTTGCTTGATACATTTTCCTGGAATGCTCTGTTTCAAAGTATTTTTAAATGCTTTCTGGTTTTTCTGTGTGGTGAAAAAGATGATTTCCCTTTTTGTTGTTTTGGAGAAAGAGATATGTTGCTTTTTAGACTACAGATGATGAAATTTTAGAGCTGGTGTCTTTATTTGAAAATAATGTCTTTCTATTTATTTTACTGTTGCAGGTGCTACCTTATTGGGGAAATCCTCATGATAGAAAGGTGATCAGGAAGTTCTGGAGTCAGGTAATACCAGCATGAACGTGTGCTTTGGCCATCTTTCTCTGTGCTGGGTAAACCAAAACCTGTTGTTACACGTCACCAAACTAAACGATGTGTGGATGCAGAGTTTTTTCATCCCTGTAGTAGCATTTTCATTAAGATAATGAGATGGAAGACTTCTCTTGTGCCGAACAGCAATACCATACAGGACAATTCAATGCAGTGTGGAGCTGAGATGAAGGAACTAGAGCTCTGTAAATGAAGCAGGAAGTTTTGGTGTCAAGGACTGTTTATTCTGTTTGAGTAACCTAACTCAGGGTGCCATAATCCAGAATCCCTGCAGGCCTGTCAGATTGTTCCTGATTTAACAATAGCATTTTGTAGGGTTCAGTACCTGGGTCTTGTCTTGCATGTTAAGAAGCGTCTGAAATTGTTCAAGGGCTGAAGTCCAGGTCCACTAGTTGAGTAACTGTGATACAATTAATTTAGAAAGTCAGCTGAGGAAAGTGTAGTAGTAATGAGAAGATTGTAAAACAGAATTCTGAAATGACAGTGAACTCTTGACCATGTATTCACATTGTGTGGGGCATTTGTTTCTCCTTTTGTGGTTACAGAAGACATTGTATACTCAGGATGCTCCTTTCCATGTGGTAATCACCAGTTACCAGCTGGTAGTGCAGGATGTGAAGTATTTCCAGCGAGTGAAGTGGCAGTATATGGTGCTGGATGAAGCACAAGCACTCAAGAGTAGCTCCAGGTAATAAACTAACTGGAAAAAAAGTCTTCTCTCTGCATCAGCCTCTTGGAGGAATATCAAGAAAGCATCAAGAGGAAATAAACTTACAGAAGTTAAGATTGACACACATAAGATCCCTTAAGTACCTAACCTAGTTAAATATCTATATAACTCTCTGACACTGGATTGATTCATTAGGATTTTGCATTTAGATTTTCCAGATATGTAAAATGTAATTAAAAAATAGCTGTGGAGCAGAAACTTTGTATAGAGTACAGGAGAGTTAAACAAAACACTGAAACGCTGTTCACTTTCCCTCCTGACTACTCACAAAATTCCACCTGGTGAATGGTCTGTAGTCTTTAGCTTATATTGCTTATATTGGCTCCATTAAATGCCGTGTTTTGATTCCTTGTTCAGTGTCACTTCCAGACGTGAATGAAGGTCAGAACCCCATGAGTACTGTTGGCTGCAATAAAGCCCAATCTGTGTCATGAGACTCTATGCCAGAAAATTTTCTGTTTGTTTTCAAGTAATGGATTTGTCCGTCTTTACTTTAGCAATTGCTTTCCCATAACCTTTGTCCAAGTTGCCACTGTACACAGTAAGTTGAGGACTGCTTTAGATGTAGGCTCCTTCTGACTGAAGTTTGTCTCTTCAGCATTCTTGGGAAACCACCCCTCTGAGAGGATTTTAATGAATAGCTCAGCACTCCTGCCACAGTAGCCTATACATTTCCTCTTGTAAAGTCTGAAAAATACATGACATTCTGATTCAAAATAACTGTTTCTTTTGCAAAGTTAATTATTCTGGTAATGAGATTTTATTAGTAAGCATTTGTTTTAAAAATAAGTAAAAAGGTACTTAGAAAAATAAAATAAATTATGCTTCTTTTTTCTTCTTTTTTTTTTTTTTAATTGGAAAAAGGCTGCTTTTTCCTGTAGTTGTCTTTTGAAAGAATGGGGAACAGCTGTAATAGTTTTGTCCAGTGACTTCCAAAGCTCATTTGGGAAACTCAGTGAAAGCAATTGGTCTTAAAATACCTTATGCTTCATATCATTCTACAGTTTTCTCTAGAAATGATTTTTCCTGCTTTTATTCATCAGTGTTCGTTGGAAAATCCTACTGCAGTTCCAGTGTCGAAACAGATTGTTGTTGACTGGGACCCCAATCCAGAACACGATGGCTGAGGTACTTGGAAGCTCACAAGAGTGGATTTTTTTTTATAACAAGAATACATACTATATATATGTGAACAGTTGAGAAACTTGTTGTATTTGTGTGGTTGTGGGATCCTGCTTGTAGCAAACCACTGGCAAACAAACATAAGATCAGCTCTGGGAGGGAAAAATATGGAAACTTGCTACGCATTCAAATAAAACTAAAACTAAAGATATTTGAAGTAATACTTAGATTACAGGATGAAAGCTAATTGTAGTGACTTTTCCTTTTGTTGGCTGAAGTAATTGTGCTGTGTTTCTTACTGCTTTGTAATGGGGTTTTGTTAAGTTGATATTTGTGGCATTTTTTGGGGAGGTGGGAAGAGAATGCAGCTGGGGTTTTTTTTTAATTTTGCCATGTCTCATGTTCTAGTAAAGCGATTTTGAGCTGCAAGGATTTGGAATCCCCAATTACCTTGTCCGCAGTAGGATGACTTGATGATCCAGTGTTTTCTCCTTTCCTTTTAGCTGTGGGCCCTGCTGCATTTTATCATGCCAACACTGTTTGATTCCCATGAGGAGTTCAATGAGTGGTTTTCTAAGGACATAGAGAGCCATGCAGAGAACAAATCTGCCATTGACGAGAGTGAGTGCAGTGTGTAACTGCTGTCATTTTTATATTAAGAATCTGTTTCCTTTTCAAACTAACAATGGCTAACTTTCTATGAGATATGGCATCTAAAGCAGAAGATGCATAATGGGATTGGAACATTATTGGGTTGTTGTTGATAGTTCATGTTAAATTTTGTGTTTCTCACTGTAGTATTGCATGTGTAATGAATAGAAAAACAGCGTAGCACAGCACTCATTTAAAAAAAAATCAACAGAGAAGTATCAACTCTATGCTGTAAGAAGTCACATGGGGGGAAATGGCTGAGCAGTAAGGGACTGCATTTGTGGTAAAACACCATATAATTTTCTTCCTTAATGAAGTAATTGTTCTTTCTTGCCCCTTCCCTTTATTTCAGACCAGCTATCCCGCTTGCACATGATCCTGAAGCCTTTCATGTTGAGAAGAATCAAGAAGGATGTGGAAAATGAACTGTCAGATAAGGTGAGAAAAAGGATTTCTCTGGAATGAGTATTACAGCTGTATTGTCATGGCTCTGTTCTCTTATCTGGTTTTTGCTAACTTGTTTGTCAGTCTGCATACCTGGAATTTCACTGTAGGCTTTTCTTGGACCTTTGCTTTCTTACACCACATCCCAGCAATGTCATTAGATTTGAATGTAACTGAAGAACCCCTAATTAACAAATTTCTTTTCTAGGGAAAGCATTTTGTTACCAGTTAAAAATGGAATCATTAACTTGACAGAAGTATCACTAATGGCAGTGAAGGAGATTGATACGGCAATGACTGGGTGATAAACATTTCCAGTTGTCTTTGTGAAGGATTTGGCATGGGTTTAGGAATTTTTTTTTGCTTGCCTGTACAGAGTGAGAAATACACAGTGGCAACATCATGTTCTTCTCTCTTATCAGTCTCTTAACTTCACACAGATGTTAGCAATACTAGATGATCTTGTTGCCAACAGTCCCCAGGTTTTGGCACCATTGGCTGAGAGACATCTGGTTTGTTCTGATGTGCTTATTAATTTCAGTGGACTTCCCACAGCTACTGTTGTTGTGCGATGCACCCGTCGCTGTTGTTGGCTGCTGACACTCCTTATCGCTGCTCTAAGTGGGGAACTGTAGGATGGTAGAATTGAAGTCAGATTTTAAACTGATCAGCTGCAGAGGTGTGATGTTTTCACAGCTTCTTAAGAATCTGTCTGTTTACTTAATTGTGTTCACGTACTTTTAAAGGTCTGTCTCCTATATCATTACCTAAGCTGTCCAAAACCCCCCTATCAGTTAAGTCCTTTCCAAGTTAGATCCTGAGATGCAGATCTGAATGCAACTGCCTATAAATGTATTTTTTGAGAAAGCTTGTGTTTTTCTCAAGGTGTTTCTCTCAGCTTTATGTACATTAATATTTCAGAGATATAAATGGCTAAATCTTCATTATCATTTTGCAGATTGAAATTCTTATGTACTGCCAGCAGACAAGTCGACAGAAGCTCTTGTACCAAGCTCTGAAAAACAAAATCTCTATTGATGACCTCCTGCAGTCATCAATGGGCACTACTCAGCAAGCACAGACCACCACTAGTAGTCTCATGAATCTAGTCATGCAGTTCAGGAAGGTAAGGCTATTTTAAATAATAATTTTTGAGAAGTATAATGATTTGTTAGCACAGAACTAAAATATGGCTTCTAGAAAACACCATATAAAAAAATTTCTGGCATAGGCAAGCAAGCTTGCATGAAGCTCAGTTGTGTTTCGGATGCAGTGTAGCATGGTGTTGGGTGAAGAAGAGCTTTAGCCAAATGGTGCATGCATCTGCTGACTTGTTTGGTTACAAAGGTTGGTTTGGTTGAAGGAAGCCATTCACTTGAGAAGAAGAGGCAATAGCTGTTATGTGAATAGGAAAGGGTATGATGCCATATTCAAATTTGAACTGATACACTAAAATGGCCATGCAATATTAAGCAATACTGAAGTTTTAGTGATCATTGGTCACGGTTGATTTGGGATGTAGGTGCTGCAAGTTGATTCCTCCCAGCTTTTGACATGCTCTCTTCCTTACAGGTGTGCAATCATCCAGAGCTGTTTGAGCGACAGGAAACTTGGTCTCCATTTCACGTCTCCCTAAAGCCATACCAGATTTCCAAGTTCATCTACCGTCATGGGCAGATCAGGGTCTTTAACCACTCACGGGACAGGCAAGCCTATTCCACTTCCTATCCGGTTTAGCTTAAGTATTATTACTTACACTTATTTTATCTTTGTAGGTGCTAATTAAATCCCTTATCTGGTGTATTTAAATGACATTGGCTGAGCAGTCCATTTCCTTTTAGTCATTCATCTGTTAAACATCAGATATAGATGCTCTTTCTTGGGGAAATCCTAATCACAGAATATCCCTTTGATTGAGTAAGAAAGCCAGGAAAAGGAATTTAGAGTTGTTGCTGATGATGTGTGGTAGAATTAAGCTTTAAAAGATTCTTAAAACAAAAAAACCTCACGTGATTTCCCTTCAGTGAGCTTTCACATACAAGGAAGCTATCAGTATCTGTCTGTTGCAACATGGTGGCACATGAGCGTCTGCTAGTGCCTTGACAGCTTTTAATGCTCACCTTGGATGAGGACAATCTCCCCAAGTGCAGTTTGCTGTTTTCTCCAGCCGTAGCAATTCTTGATTAATTTTGTCTGCATTCAGTTATGAAAAGTGCTCAGGGAAGCGATGAGAAAGACATGTATGAAGACTAGGTCAGCTTTTCTAGAGCATATAATGCAGTTCCACAACAATGGTGTGTCTCAGTGTCAAATTCGCAGCAGTGCATGTAGACTGATGACACTTTCCTTCTACTGCCATGCAATTCCACATATTCAGAGTGCAAAAATACTTACAGTGGAGAGTCAATGGCTACTCTGTAGCCATTGCTGCTGATTGTGTGATTGAACATGTTAAGTGTTAACACCTTCTTAGTGACGATGTTTGCTTTTGTTGCTTTCATTTTCAGGTGGTTACGGGTTTTACTTTCGCCATTTGCACCAGACCACATCCAGCAGTCTCTCTTCCATAGGAAGGGTAGGTTTACAGTCCTGGGAAGCAAGCTGGGTTTTAATATGTCCTCTTCAGGGAGAAGGACTGAGAGGCCAGATTAATTAGTTCTCTGAGATAATCTGATCAAAACTTGTTAGAATTTTGTTAGTGTTTATACATGTATTTCCTTTGCTCAGAGAGGAAAGGATGGAAAGCGGCTAGAAGAACAATCTGTGGATAACTTGTTATTTGGTTACTGCTTAATCCCAGTTCAGTATCTTAATTCAGTCTGTCTTGTTTTAACTTGCTTCAAGACATTAGTGCTGCCTTTTTAGTCTAATGTAAATTTTCACAGATTCAATTATAAGAAATCTTGGATTCATTTCAGTACATTATGTGTAGTATCTTAAACTACCAGCTTTCAACTGGAAACTAGATGAGATGCCAGTGACCCAGAATCTATCAATGAGCAAAAACCCCAGAAAAGCTGCTTATATTGACAGATACAATTTATTATAGATGATTGAATATTTTTCCTACAAGAGCTAATTAGATCACTCAGCTACTGGGATGGGAAAAACTTCCGATGTAAAAAGCAAGAGAGGTAGTGGCTGCATTACTGTGCTGAAATCTGTTAGCATGGACCTGTTCAGCTGCTATTGGGGCTATGCAGTGCACATGGGTGGGCCAGCAAGGCTTTTCTCTACCAATTCCTGCATCTCCTTCTAACCCATTTGACTTTCTGGATGAGAGGGAGCATGTGAGACAGGCATCCAGAGGCATGCATGCTCGTGTCGGCTGTCTGGAAGATATGTGTTCGAATTCGCAAATATGCACGCTGCCTATTGATTCTTAATAAGTAGAACAAATGTTCTTACTGTCTGCACTTGGGCCTAAAATATATTTTGTTTTTTTGGTAAGCACTCTTCTCTTGCCCACACTGGAAAATGAGCTGGAATGTGGGGTCAGGCAACAGAGATTCAGATGGAATTTTCAGTATTTCTAAAAGATCTAGGTTAAATTAGAGTCTTCTGTTTACTTGCCTAAATTTGTCATGATCTGTAGAGTGTGTATCCTGAATTTATGAAGTAAGTTTAGTTTTCAGCTGTGAGTGTCTGTGAAATGTGTTGGCCTAACTTCAGTTTTTCTGTGACCTAGGCATCAACGAAGAAAGCTGTTTTTCTTTCCTCCGATTTATTGATGTCTCTCCAGCAGAAATGGCAAACCTTATGAATCAGGGACATTTAGCCAGGTGAGGACAACTTTTTTTTTCCCCTCTTTTAGTAATTACAAGAAAAAGTACAGATGATATCAGATGATACCTGCATTTTCTATGCCTCCTAATATTATAATTTCTCTGTCATTATCTAATACCAGAGCAATGTCTAGAGTGTTCCTCCAAGTATTGGGCACCATTAGGCAATGCAATTTTTATGCCACTGTCACAAGAAATGCTGCATTGCAAAGAATTGACATTGTAAATACACAAGATGGTCAAAGGGCAAAAGGAGAGTTTGCTTAGGGTCATGCTGCAGGTTGCTGGCATTAACAAACTCAAAATCCAGACTTTGGAAGGTCAGTTCAGTGCAATTCTTACCAGTTGCAATTGGGCATACGTTTTAAACACGTGGAATAAGCTTGTGGTGTGGTAGTTGTTCTTCAGTCCTGAGCCATATTGCCTACTTTGCACATGTCTTGTTTTTAATATGGAATGGAATTCTGAGGCGTAGGCTTAGAACTGTGGATTTATAGCATCATGAACTGTATTATCTCGAAAGGAGAGGTGATCGTTTTAAGTTATAGTGTACTCTGTAAAGGACTCTGAGTCAAGTAAGATAGTGACTGTAAGAAATTGGAGATTAAAAGCAAGTCTTTATTAATAAATAGAGATGTTTTGCTTAGGGCTTTTTAAGTGTAATATTCTTTTCTTGTTATGGTTATTTTGAATTACTGCTTCTTGACTGCACTACAGCAACATAATTCAGATTTCTCTTGGTATATCTCAATAGTCTTTATGATAAATTCTGCATTCATTACACAGGTTGTTATGCATAATTTATATGTAGAGCAATTTACAGAGAAGTCAGAGTGCAATTTTAAATAGTAGTGGCTAACTGGGGCTTGGCCTTTTTAGATAAAGTGCTTCGAAGTGTATCTTGATTTAGTCACTTAGATTCAGTTAAGTCACCTCAGAAAAAATAAAAATCAGGGTAATATAATTGGATGATGTCTAGCAAAAATTATTTTCTTTAAGTCAGGACACTGTAAGCCTGATATGCTGAAAAAAACCAAAACATTTCTGTCAAATAGAGTTATGCTGTAAATATACTCAAGCCTTTCTTTCACAAAGCAGTGAATAAATGTTTCTCCTGTGTTTTGTTGCAGATGGTTAGCTCTTTTCCTGTCTCTGAAAGCATCCTACAGGCTCCATCACATGCGCTCCTGGATGGAGACTGAGGAGGACAAAGAGCAGGGATCATGTTTTTTGAGGAACAGGGATTTCTTGCTTGATGTAAATTTCCCACTGTCTTTCCCTAACTTGCACAGCTGCACTTTGCTGCAGGTAAGCAAAATTTCTGTGATCTGGAGACAGTAGCAAATCCTCATGAGTGAGAAATGGTGAAAACCATTCTGTCCTTACAAAACAGGGAAAACAAACTTGGAAACAGGATGATGGTGGTGTCTGCTTTTTTAGATACAGTTAAGAGACTTTAGAGTGCTGACCAGGAAAATAGTTTAACCTCTTTCTCCTTCCTATGTGGCGATACATTTCAAAATTTGCTATAATGAATAAATCAGTTGATTTTAAAATATTACTGCAGCACCAAAAGTAAATACAGGAGCAACAGAACTAGACTCATGATTTGTCAGGGATGGATTCTATATGTAAACTTCAGAATTTCTTAATGTTTTTTGCATGCAACATGCTCATTTTCTGGCTGAAACGACTCTTTTCTTGTCAAATTCAATACATTGTTGCAGCAACTGGGGAAAACGGAGACCAGCCTGACAGTATTTTATAGTTGGTGGACAACCATTTTCAGTGGTGTGTTTCTACTCTGAAATTTGCTTCTGCTGCTTTCTGGTAGACTCCAGATGTATTAAAATTACTGTGTAATGCAAGATCATTTTTGCTAATCTTTTGCCTAGGATATGTGTGAAGATTCTGCCTTTTTATGACTAAATTGCAATTGATTTCCTGAGTTAGATTAAGGCTCCATTGATTCAGTTCACTGGGAAATAAGTTCACAAAAGTGCTAGCGTGGAGTCAGGAAAGCATCTAGGGCAGTTAGCAGATATGCAGTAAAAAAAAACATCTTTTCTGAAACAGTGAGATCCTGCCAAATTTCTCTAGGGAATATTGCTTCTGCTCATGAGTCTGGAAGGGGAAAGGAGATAGCCAGAATTCAATTGAATATTGTGTAGAGGAAGTTGAAATTGAAGACGCATAAGCAGTAGGAAACCAACCTTGGACTTGGTGTCATGTTTTGCAGCGTTAACAGCAAAGCCAACAAAATGAGTCCTCCTAGTTATCAAACAAAGAGCCAGCCAAGTGAATGTGTGTGCCTGTTAACTCTGGCTGTGCTGGTATTTCAATATTCTGTGTTTCTATGTCTAGCTTAATAAAATGTCTATGCTATATGAATTCGCTTTCAGTTAGTTTTTTGGAGATTACAGTCAGCTGTTTCTGTAGTGCCTGCAGTGCTTATCTCTGAGACTATACTGTAGCTCTGTCCTCTTGGTATGGCTGAAGAGAATTTGTGTGGCAGCAAAGAAGATGGAATCAGAAGTGTGCACTTAGAGGAGGTAGCATTCATTTTTACATATGTAGAAAGACATTCTAACTCCTTACATAACCCTTGGTTTGGTGTGTATAAATATCAAAATCATTAAACTTTCTGAAGGACAGAAGATGGATTAAGATTATAGATTTTAAATATAAGATGTGAAATATGCATGTGTAGGTTTTAATATTAGTGATTAAATGTAAAGCATTTGAATAGGCTACAGACCTCCCTATACCACAGCCTGGCAAGATTTAAACATTAATTTGGTTTCTCCAAATAATTTCTGTTCTTTGAGGATGTCATTACTTGTGTCTCGGGGTTCCCAGGGCTGTTGACTGTGTGTAACTAATGACTGTTGCAACTAATACGTTCAATACAGAAAACAACCAGCTGAGGAGCAGAGTTCATCAGTGTGTGCAATACAGTGCATTTGTGATAACCCCTGTAAATCTAAAGGAAGAAAAGCCCTGCAGTTATGACAGATACTTTAGAGCTGTTTTCTAACCTGCCTGTTAGACAAATTACCACCTGAAGTCATTTTAAAATAAGCTGTATTTACAGAATTGTTTGCAGAACTTACATTTAGAATGCCTTAAAAAAAAAGGGGTGGTTAGAGAGTGCAAAACCAAAGGGAGAGTTGAAAACAAACTGCCCTTTACATGCCTGTCTTTTAGCACCACACATTATTGTGAGTGAAAAGAACTAACATTTTCCTTAGCCCAAACTGGAGAAGCTTTCAACGTAGCATTCCCAAGGCTTCCTCTTGGGCTTTGTAAGATAGTAACATGTAGGGAGTGAGGAGGGTGAGAAAAGAGGAAAAAGGAAATGGTATAAATCTGGAAAGGCTTTTCTTAACTGCTCAGATCAGCATTTCCGATGCAAGAGACAAAGTATGAAAATAAGTCAGTAGAAAAAGAAACACATTTGTTTTTAATGGATATTTCTGAAATTGAAGGAACATCTGTCTAAAGATAGTCTAAGTTTCATCATGTAAACACAGAAATCCCTTTCAGTGTGAGGTCTCTTCATTGCCCTTGCTCAACACCTCCACACAATATGTATTAATTTGTATACATTGAATTAAATTAATATGAAATCTGCTCTGTTTACATGAACCCTTCTCTCCTTTCCTTTCCTAATTTTATTTCTATTTAAAAATTTAGGAGCGTTAATGAGCTTAAGATGTGCATATATATTTACATAAATATACACATATTTATGTGCAGCTCTGTTTGCAGTATAGGAGAGCCTCTTTCAAGATTTATTTTGGATTGCATAGTTGTAGTGGATGTGTACATGCTTGTTTTTTAACAGTCTTCCACTTTGGCTTTTGGCTTTGTTGTACTAAGGTATGTGATCCATTTCAGAGCTGTGGCTGTGTTCAGTTCTGTAACCTTACCCAGTCTTTTCCATGTGTGTGGTTGATGGGAAGCTGGTTTCCACTGTCCCTGTTATATCTGGTGACTGCTCCATTCATGAATTCTTAACAGCTGTATATGTCAGAATTCAGAGGGATGTTTCTTATGTGACCTGCTCATAATTTGCACACAGAAGTCTAGCACTCAAAGCGAGGTTAATGCCCAGGTACAAGTATTTTTGTCTTATTTTGGATACCTTCTCGAAGCTTTATTTATGTTTTTTCCTGGGTACTTCAATTGCCCTAAAGTCATCTTTATTAGGTCTTTGATAGATTTTTCCAAAGGAGAATTAAGTAACAAACTTGCATAGGTTTGGAATTACAGTTTGTTAACTTCCTCTTTATCCATTTCTTGTATTCTCACTTTCCAGGAAATAATTACCAAACCCCTCTATTGACCAGGGCCACAATCAGTATGCCAGTGCTTGCTGTCATAAAACTTACTGGAAAGCTCTTGTGACTGCCTGCAATGCTGATTCCTCTTCAGAAAATCAGCTGTACTCACCGTTTGGGGTCCAGGGGTGGGGAAGAGAGGGGCTTTGAGCTAAAGCAGTTGTTCACTGTTCCCCCTCTAACTCTTGCTGTCCTTTCTCTACTCTCAGCTTCTCTACTCTCAGCTGTGGAACACTGGCTCTGCCGATGTGGGTATACCCTGACACATCCTTGTATGAGCCAGGTGCAGAAAACTGTCTTTTCATGGCTGTTGAATTTGTTGTTTGATTAGATGTGTAGCCAGATAGGCTTCTGGAGAGGAGCACAGGAAGTGGCGCAAATACATCATGGGAAAGGACTCACCCTTTTCAGCAGCAGTGTTGGTGCTCTGTTGCCACTATCTCTGGTTCTCAGATGAGTAAGCCAGCAGTTGTATCCATTGTCCACAGGCACGTATTCCCAGCCCTGTGATTCCAACACTGCTGTTTCAGCATGCAGTCTGTTTTACCAGGTGGTGAAGCATGCCACAAAACTCACTTGGAGCGGAGGGGCAGGGGTTTGTTTTCATCTTGATCAGCATCTTAATGAGTACAGACGGCTCATGTTGGCTAGGCCAACAAGAAGGGGCTCTGTGGGGACAGGAGTAAACATGTGAAGCAGTTGTTGCTTAAGCCAGCATTACTGATTAAGAATTGCCAGCTGAGTAAGAGGCTGTTTTTGGGATCACTTCACATTATCCAGTGTGGCCCAAGCTTTGACCTGTGCTTTTTAGCTCTGCTCGGTGTTAGTGAAAGACTACTGTCAGCTCTTTCTGTGCTCACCTTTTATATAATAGAGGAGCAGATGTTCAGTCAGAGTATGAACTTCATTTTAGCCAGCTCCAGCCCATGAGTCTCGCTGGCAGCAGCTGAAAGATGCGCTTACAGGCTAAGGTTGAGTGTGGGTAGTGCTGGCATGTATGTACAGTCAGACTGTTTTCCTTCCTTGTTAGCAGGTTCCAAATGATATGTGCTAGCCATCTGCATCTCGCCCAGTGAATGGAAAAAAAAAGGGCCCAGAATGCATGATCTGCAATAGACTCTTACTGTGGATGTTTTCTAGCATTTCTTGACATACATAGAAAAGCAGCTATCAAGTGTATGACATGTTATACAGGGTGTCTGCTTCTATCATGTACCTGAATGCTTAGCACTTCAAATACTGGGATTTCAGAAAATTGGGAGGGTCTGTTAATTTTGGTGCATTAGGAACTTGGGCAGAACAATACCAAAACTTGAGATCCTGTTTACCCTTTACTTATGCGAACTGCTGGAATTGCCAGGAGGGCATATCCTGTGGTCCTATGGCTGTGAGAGGTATACCTCTTAATGCTTCTAAAATTATTGCCAGTTTCCTACTGTGTGCAGGGTAATGCTCTGTGTACTATGGAAAACAAACATAATAAAGAACTGTTGAGCTCTATGAATATAGAAGAGTCAGAATAAAAGCTAAGTGGCAGAAATGGGTTAGTCTATAAGCAGTTTATTTAAATGTTTGATGGAGATAATTACAATAAAAAGGAGCTATAACTGATGCAAGCAAAGAAAATTAAATTTTTTGTTAGCTTTCTGTGTAGAGTTGAGCATCTTCAAAGAGCTTTCCTTTCTTTAAACTGCACTGTCATCCAAATGTCTCCACTTCTGAGTCAGTATGTTTTTGTGTATCAAAAGGACATTGTGGCAAATTCCAGGTTTTAAACATGCGTTTGTTTGTGCGTATAACCCTCCTAGCACTTTCAAAATCTTCAGGATAAAATTTAGAGCCCTTTTGCACAGGAAAGAAGGAAAAGATTGGAAAAGATGCAAGTCTAAAGATACTAATCCAGCCTGATTTCAATTCTTAATTTTTTTCTCTCTGTGAAATTTAATTTTAATACAGAATAGATAAATGAGTAGCTAGAAAACACCCTGAGGGACAGATCTACTAGAATATTCCTTTACTTCCTTCTTTAGAAAAACTAAGGTCAAAAGGTTCAAAGGCGGAAAAACTTGTTTCTGGTTCCAACCAAGTGTCAAGACAAGTTATTAGTATGATCTATTCTGATTGCAAACATTTCTGGATTTGAATGTTCTGATAATTACACAAAGATTTTTACATACTCACTGCAGAAGATGTGTGGAGTTTTCCTTATTCAAAGAGAAATATGTACGGAATGTGCTTTGTCTGTCTTCCTCATGGGTGGATAGAAGATCTTAGAGGAGTATTTCTTTATAAACATAGTAACTTCTTAATTTTAATTTTGTTTTCAGAACCTTGTGTTCAGCAGCCACTGTAAAGCAGTTACTGGCTATTCAGACCATGTCATATATAGAAGGAGATCAGCTACCTCATGTGTACGATGCTGCCAGGTGACTGAGCTGCCGTCCTTCCTGTGCATAGCCAGTCCACGGGTAAGTCCAAGTAAAGTTGTAAATTATGTATTTTCTATTGTGTTTTAAATCTTGGTAGAACTGTGTCTTAGGAACAGAATGATATATTACTTTCTTTTGGTTGGGTGAAACTGTTGTGAGGATATCCTTTTGCTATGGTATTCAATAGAGGGTTTTTCATAGGGGAAGTGACTGTAATGTGTACTGAGGGGAAGAGGAAAGTTGTAAGATGCACCCAACAGGAGTTGTTCTGAGATTTCACTTTCTCTCCTAATACCTAAAGCAATTATAGAAGAGATTTTAAAGTAAATTATTCAGTGATAAGCCAAGGGAGAAATTTAGATATGATATGAACAGAATGAGGTGGTTGGTTGGTCAGATCTGATGACAAAAGAGGGCTGCGAAGCAGCGCTTTTTGGACAAGGATGTTTGTTTCCTCTCTTATGCTCCAGTAAGGGAATACCAGATTACAGTGTATAAGGATTACTCAAGTTGGCATTTTCTAGGGCTTTTGGATGTTAAGTGCTACTGCATGGGGTTGTCCATCATCTTTTAAATGAATTTTGAAATTATTTTAGTTGAGGTTTCCTGGGCTGGCACAAGAGACCTTCATTATTAGGTCTATGGCTGTTGTGTTCCATATTGTTGGATCTTGACAAACCTGGAAAAAATGAATTTTTATTACCAGACCATCCAGATGTTATGTTCTTTAGTCACTGTTGAAGTTATTGCTGTAAACCTCATCAAATGATGTGCAATTATACTTTTGCATCTGGAGAAGGCTGGATGGCAAGCAGGACCTCACAAATGGAAGCTCATTACGTACCTGCTGCTGCTGAAGCTGAATTTTTCTGTGCCAGCAGCTCTAGGGGCCAGGAATCCAGCTGGACTGCTCAAAGTCACAGGTCACCTCCCAGTTACAATGTACTACCTGGCTGGAGAATAAGAGGTTGTTCTGAGAGCAAGTTGTGAAAACCACCTTCAGATTCCCTTGATTTGTCACTCTTTGTGCTTAAATTTGCATCATGGATGAAGGATATGCTGAATTGCTCCCCTACAGTAGAAAGGGTGGAGAGGGGCTCCTGGTGTTTATTCTAGTGAATAAAAGTTACTTGTTTTGGCTTGGCAGGTATAAAATGATTAAGTGTAGACATGGCTTTTTGTTTCTAGGAGTACAAAGGCTTTAATTTTATGCTTGTTAGAAACTTTTGGCAGGAGTGTAGAAGACCTGAAAGAGCAGAAAGAGCACATACATTCCCAGAAACTATAGCCTTCTGTTGTTGTTTGACCTGTGATGAATTTTGGGAAGTTAATGGAGCAAATGACAGAAATAGGAGCATGTGTTATGTAGCAGCTGGGGCAGGGGGTCATTTTTTTTTCTCTGCAGGCAGTTTTCATGAGTACAGATAGGTCTCAGTTATAAAAAATGTAACTTGGAGGATGGGTCTTGCATTGTCATTAAGATGCTAATTAATTAAATTTTGAGTAATACAGTTTGGTTTAGTTTCAATAGCTCTCTTACACTCTGGAATATTGTGTGAAGTCATTTTGGTCATCTCACAGTGTCTGAAAGGTTAACTTTGCATGGAGAAAAATGCAGGAAGCATCTTACAATTGTCCTAGCTAAACTAAGTTGTTTAATTTAAGGTGGAAATGCCTTTATACATCCCTGTCACTATATTTTTGATGTATTTCTGAACCATGACTCTTTCAATCAGTTTGACAATAATGGTGTTGAGAGAGGAGGATTTAGTTCTAAGGACTGCTCTACCTTTCGTTACAAGTAAAACCACAAAAACAAACCTGTGGGGAAAAATATTTGAAAAAATGTGCCATGACAAAAAGGAGTGTGAACAAGCTTGAATGAAAGATTTTTTTTTTTGTCTGTTTCAGAAAAGCATTGTCTTCTCTTGTAAGGGCATGTAAAAGATACAGGACCTTCGAAATACATGCCTGCATTTTAAAAAAAAAGGAACTGATGGTAAAGATAGTCTTAGGTCCTCAGATGTCAGTCAGTTTTACAGGGGATATGTAGGAAGATTAGCTGTTGTTAATGTAGAAATAGCACTGAGGCACACAGAGTTTGTCTCAAGATTGTCTCCTACTAGTTCTTCCTTGGGGTGAAGTGTTACTGAAATGTGGCTTGTAGAATCTTCTGACATGACTTCATTTGTCTTGTAAAAATCCCGGTGTACAAATCTGTGTATTGTTTTCAGTAGGTAAGCTATGTTTGTGTCAGAAGTTAGTCTGCTCTGTTTTGTGTGTAGTGGCTGCCTGTTCTAGGGGTGAAAAATCTAGGTCCTGGAAATCAGCATGGCAAGTTGTGCTTGAAAAGAGTATTTGTTCCAGTCTGTTCAGTGTAGAAATATGAACTGAAACGTGATGGTGAATATTGTCTCTTAAACAACCTAAGTCTGTACCATCATTTGTGGTTTACAGCAGTGGCAGAACTTTTTTTCAGGTGGCAGAACTTGCTTGCATTTTGAATTTTTTGTGCTTTGAGAGAGGTTTTGCCCTCTCTCACAAAGGTCAGACATACACTTCGACTGCAGGTGGCAGTACAGGATAGCAGCAACTCTAAAAGTACCTTGTAGGTAGTGGAAATGTGTTCAAATTCTTAACACAGCCCCTTTCTCTTTGCAGTATTTTGTGTGGCTGTGTGTAAGACCTTAAAACAGCTCTTGGCATCTGGAAAAGCACTGGATTTACCATTTTGCAAAGATATTGTGTGCTTTTTTTGTTGTTTTTTTTGTTGTTGTTGTTATTTACTGTAACTGTGCTCATTAATATGTTTAAACAATTGTTTGGCCCTTGTAAAGAGAAGTCTCTATGAGATTAATTTATTCCTATGAGAAGAGCTCCTGTAAAACTGGTCAGAGCCACACTTCCAGCTAGGAAACCTTGCTTAATACCTGTTACTTTGAGTTAGCTGACAAATGTTCAGTGAGGTACAGCCGACATATAAGATACCAGGCAGTTCTGAGGGAGGAGTTGCTCTCTTTACCTTACAGTTCTAAAGCGCCTTGTTTGAAACAGGTGGTAATTAAACTGTCTATTGCTTAGCATTTAGTTAAGCTGTTAATATGTTTTTATTTGCATGATACAATGTTGCATATATTATTCTCAATATGTAGCAGTTACGTCACACCAGAGTAAGCTGGAAGAAAAATTTAAACCCCCTTCAAACATAGAAGCTTTTCATCTGCAATACAAAGATGGTTCTTTTCTTGTGTTTAATGTTTCAGATGTCCCATTATCACGCTAATTCCCACCCCTGCTCAATTCTGCAGGAAGTCCACTGTTTACTGTTCTCCATGAAAACCTATAGGCTTCTGTACTGTTTCTTCCTATGCAGCCCTGCTGCCTTTTTTAAGTGTGAAAACTTTCACAAGCTTGATTTTCTCTGTTGTTCATTTGTTACATTGCTTTTCATAGTCCTGGAGGAAGTGTCATTTTGCACACTGTTAGGATTCATGACAATGTTTTTAACTTCTGTGACTTTACATGGAAGATTTTTTTCATTGTACTTCTAAAATAAAAGCAACAATGACTTCTAAAGTAGTGATATATTTGCTTCTTATATTGGTGAAGAAATTGTCATGGCATTTCAAATTTCTCTGTTACTGTAAGGTTAGTTGTCTTAATACTACCATTTATTTTCATTTCTATGTGAGTTTATAACACATTATTAAGTTTTTAGATAGTATGTAAAAGCTTCTACTCGCTTTCTTTTGTAAACTTGGTTATAAACAGTTTCTGTAAACACTCCAGAATGTTCTCCCAAAACCAGACTTATATTCAAAAAAGGTAGAAAGAAGAAGTTGGTTATCTGCTTTTTTTTTTTTTTTTTAATTCTTGTGCTAGACAGTGAATTATTCTGCATTTATATTTGTGTTAAAGTGTTGTAATTGTGTTTACTTTGGATCATGTGATTTAACTGTTGGTGAAGTATCTGAAGTTAAATCCAGCAGAGCAGCGTGTCCTGCTGTGTACCCTGGCTCAGTTTCACTTTTGGTTGTTGTCCTTTACCGTGGTAAGGGAGAGAGAAGAGCAAGCTGCAGATTTTACAAAATGCAGCCTTGTCTGCTGGAACAGTTTGCTCAAGCACCTTGCAGCCACTGGCATTCAGCTGTTTGGCTCATGTGCACCTTCCACTCTGTACAGATTTGGGCGGATGGGGCAGAAAAGGGGGAGTGAAACTGATGGAGTTGTTCCAGAACAGCTTACATGGCATGAAATCACACTTCCCTTGTTTGCAACACTGGTCTGTCCAGCTGGATTGTATGTACTGAAACAGGTAATAGGGCATGGGATTCATAGAATGCCACAAGAAAAAGACCATTATTTCTGTGGCCCACTTCTGTTCAAAGCAGCTGTAAAGCCCAAGAAATATGCTGTTCCTTTTTTTCCCCTTTCTAATTTATGAATCTCCCTAATTTTGAATTATCAAATGAATTTCTGTTAAGGACAATATGTAAGTGTCATTTCTGCTAATGAGATAAATCTTACTTGATTGTGAAGGATGGAACTAAAAATAAACAAATAAATAAAAGAAATCTTGGCAAAAGGAGCGGTACAGCAAGGATATTACTCTTCTAGCTTTGCTGTCAGTTGTGTAGCAGTTGGCACAAGGCATAGTTTATCAAAAGGAAGGTTTTCTGTGCCTGGTTGTTTACATGGTGTTTTTTGTGGTGTGGAGAGGTGTTGCGTCTTTGCTTGGTTTAAGCCAAACAAAAGATTGTTTTCTGTTTCTGCATTTCATAATGATATGACTTTTAAAATTTGATCCCGTGGTAAGGTACTTGAACTGGGGATTTGGGGATGAGGAGAAATGTGAGCAAGAATATTGACTATTATTATTTTACTTGTAGGTAACAGCTGTGCCACTGGAATTCTACTGCAATGACCGAAGTGCAGAATACGAGCGCAGGGCACTAAGGGAAGGAGGAAGTCTGGAAGCAAAGCAGTGTGTACTCCATGGATCCCCTGAGCTAGCAGCTGACTGGCTGAAGCAGTGCTCCCAGTTCTTCCCAGAGCATCCAGGAGGGCTCTTAGGGATCAGGCCTCAGAACGGCTGGTCTTTTATCAGGATACCAGGTAAGTTTGGAGGTTGTAGTGGAACAGAGATAAGATAAATAAGAACATCTGTTATTTTGTGGTAATTTATGCTTGGTTATGGGCTTTTTGAAGGGTTGGGGGTGGTTGTGTGTTTGCTTTTCCTTCAGAGTGAAAGCTAACCCTGATATCTTAAAATACACCATGATTTTGCATCCTCTGTCTGAAGTAAATCTTTGATGGATACTGAAAAGTCTAATACAGGTTTTTCTAATGCCTGCAAATCTCTCTTTGCATGTCAGTCTTCCAAATGACTGTAAACAGGTAGACTTGCTTACTAGAGCACGGTCTGCTCTCACAACCAAATACTGTTTTGAGGTTGGAGATAGGAAGATTGGATGAAAAGTTAGAGATATACCTTGCCTCCTAAGGTGTTGGAAGAGCTTCATATTGTCCTAAAAGATCTTTTATTGGTCTACCTAGTGAAAAGGTTAAAATTACTTGTAGCAGTCTACCATGAGAAGGATGGGTTTGAGGACCAAGTTCAGAGGAAATTGGCCTGGAAAATAAAGCATGAAGGGTTTACTGAATTTTGGTTGAAATGAAGAAGACTTACTCATATTTCCTTGTAAAGTGGGAAAGAGGTACCAGTGTACCAGTAAAATAAATGTACTTAGTTTTTTCTTAGAATTAGACAAAAGCAATCCAAGATCTCATAGGGTTTGATTGCCAGCACTGCAGTGACTTTCATGGGCTGGACATGCTCTAGCTGTCAGAAGATGGTCCTGAGCAGCGAGCAGAATTCTGCAGAAAGTACTAGAGATCTGATAGATAGCCAAGAGGAAAAACAGCTTACACTGCCAGATGCAAAGTTATTCCCAGACCCTTTTGGGTCAAGGATGTTTGGCAGGGGAAGTTAATACAGTAAGAGGAAAATGGCCTTTTGCTTGCTACAGTCCGGTTTAAGAAGGTACCTTTTTCATTGTTTGGAGTCATTTGAAGCACATGCACGTTTGTACCTATGTAATGGAGAAACCATTTTTCATGAGCTTGCACTGGATTAATATTCAGTGATAGTTGATGATTTTATAGTTTTTCTAGGAATTCTTTTAGTTGTTTGCCAGTTATTTGGAAAAAGAAAATCAATCTCTGTAGCAGAAAATCGGGAAGTATTGAGGAGATAAGATAGAAGACATGGATAGAGAAATGCAGAAAAGTAGCCAATGCAGGAAAGAGACAGGGCTGCATTCTCTTGAAAGACTTCCATTTTAAGCTGGGGACTGTTATCAGCAAAAAAATTTTAGAGGAATAAAGGTGAGGTACAAGAAGCTTACAGGAGTGAGAGAATAGGTGCAGGGGTAGGCAAATTGTTGTCAAAGCACAACAGAATTTGGTTGAGAAGGAGGCTGGGATGAGTGTGTTACGTAAAGCTGGTTTAATTTAGAAAGTGTTGGACCTAGAAGTGGCTTAAAAAAGTAGTTTTGTACAGCTGTGTTTTAATTAAGTAGAAAGTAGCATTCAAACCTAAACTCACTCTGAGAGGAGAGGGCACACACCACAACAGGACAGCTGTGTTCATAGGTGCAGAAACAGGCCTGGTGCCTTACAGAAAGTGAGTGATGTGCTGAAGGAGCCATTTGCAAGGCTAAAGTCTAGCAAATGTCAGATGGAACAGTTGCTGTAAAGGTCTGTGGCAAATAGGTGACAAGAAAAGGGGGACACCTCTCTCTCCTAAACCCTGATCTATCCTCTCCCAGACTCAGCGTTCCCAGTACCCTGGCAGCAGGCTCAGCTGTGATCACTGTGGGAATCTCTTGAGGCTTTTCCTGTTCTTTGAAAGAAAAATGGTCCTGGATTAAATGGCAGGAAGTGTCTGAGTCCTTTTAGTATCGATAAAAAGCACCGGCCTCACTGGCTGTTTACTGTGAGAGCCAGCTAGCTCCTCACTGACCCCATTGTGCCGTCAGGAGGGGAACCAGGGGTGTCAACTGGAACCCAGGCTTTATCTCTCTTTCCTCTGCTTTTTGCATGTCCAGAGGCACTTTTCCTCATTCTCCAGAGAGCGCTGAGCCCAGCTACAGTCATCAGCCAGAGCTCCTGACAAGGGTTATTCTGAGTCATAATAATTTTTAACTATTCTTCCCAGGCCCACTGTATCCCCTTGTAGATAATTTATGTCCATATCCTTGCATGGCTGGAGGCAGTTGGGTTTGGGTTGTTTTCAGACTGAAAGCCATTTGGTCTGGTTCCTTGTTTATTTCATACAGTGCTGAAGAACCCAAAAACGGTGTCCTGGGGAGAGCTCTCTGACAGTGCAATATAGGACCTCTAGCTCCTGACTGACTTAAAGTTTTAGAAGTGCCTTTTAAACAAAAAAAAAATTCCAAATAATTTGTCATTATAAGTTGTTACTGATCATTAAAAGTAAAAAAATGTAGAACTGCAAATTTTGAAATCCCCTTTAAAAAAGTAATAGGTTGTCATTTTCTTCTCCTAGTTAAGAGAAAATTAGAAATAGAAGTGAGAGAAACTAGAGGTGGAAGACTTTTTTTTTCTCTTTTAACTAATTGTGGTATTTTCTGAAGATGGCATGAGTAAAATACATTTTCTTTTACGATTTTCCAGAATTTGTTCTTTGAAGCACTAGGTGGCAGGCTTTCAGCATGGAAAAATACTTGATCTTGGAAAACACAATGGCATCAGGATAGCATACTTAAAGGTGCCAGGTTAGGGACAAATGGTTTTCTCTTTGAGATGATAAATCTCTTTTTTGGTAGTACTCTTTTTTGTTTTGCTCTCCTAAAAAATACCCCAAAAACTTTCTCACCAGTGCAGTCTGCTTTGCTGCTGAAATATTGGATGACTTATGAACTGTTAACAAATTGCTAACTTTTCAGACCATCTGCAAATAAATTCTTTACTTCTAATTTGCATTTCATTGCGATTTAAAAATAGTTACTTACACAATGGAGACCTCAGGAGCCAGCAGCAAAGGACGCGCATCATTTCCAGTTAGCAAAGCTTAATTCTACCTATTCATGCCTTTGTGAGGAAAAACAGAAAGCATTTTGCTTTTGGAAACTTGCTATATGTTAATCTGATCCTATCAGGACTGACTTTTGAACAGACCCTGGTGGTTCTCTGAGTTTTATTCCAGTCAGGTGGCTTTTGGTTAATAATTGTGTTAGTTTGTCATGTATATCTAGACTTTTCATGTAACTTCACTCAATTTAATTCATTCTGAAATAGCAAGCTGACCAATTAGAATAAAAGCAGAATGTCATGGCTGTATTTATAATTAAAGGAAATAATAATATTTTCTGTAAAGAGTAAACACTGCTATTGTGCAGAAGTTTTGGCTTCTATAGGTGTATTTTAAATCAAAATAGCTGTAAGTCGTTTCCATTTTCCTTAATGGCCTATGCTCAAAATTTGTTTTTCCTTTGAAGAGCACACAAAGCTATTAATGATTTATATGTAATTGAGACTGAATTCTGTTCTAGAGATGAGTGCATCATTATACATTATGTTGCACTTAGAACAAATGCCGGCCTGATGTGTGGGCTTGAGTTTTCCTTACAGTATTTCCTTGGCTTGGCTCTCCAGTTAATGGATTCCCTAAGGTAGTTGCTAACATTTCAAGCAATGATGTGCTGCTTGCTCCTGGCAGAGCATGATCATCACTGCCAAAATGAAGAGCAAAAGGGAGAAAAACAGTGACTATCTAGATAGGCAGACAAGCAAGAAAGAGCAGATCTGTCTTGTCTTGGGTTCTTAGCTAGTGAATTGCAGGTGGTGCACGGCTCTAGAATGACCATAGGAGAGAGCATTCACAGCATTGATTTGTAGAGCAAGTAGAATACCTAATTATTTTAAACAATATGGTAACTCACAATTTTTTGAATTTCGGAAAGGAGACTGTTGGTTGCATCTTCTGATATTCTAATGTAGATCCCACTAATTCCAGCATTAGGTCCACTATTTGTATTTAAGCTAAAGGATGTTTTTGAAAGAGAGCAACTACATTCCTGCTTTTCTCAGCAAGTCCATAGTTGTTCTTGCAGGAATTGCTTGCTACTCTGCCACATTGCTGTCCACCTACCACACCACTTTGGTACTCATGAACTGTGTTGCCTGCTCTGCTTATAAGATCTTTTTAGGAGTGCTCTTGTGTGATCTGTGCTCCTCTCTTCCACTGGTATGAACCTGGTTTTGGCTATATTAAAATGCATGGTGGTCAGATGAAAGAATTAATTTTTGTATATAACTTTTTTTTTAATTGGGATATTGGGCAAGACAGTTAACTGCCATACAGAAAGCTGGATTTTCTTCAGCCCATGAGTTAATTCATTCTGTGAAGGAGGAAGTGTGCAAAAGTGTTACCTGCTAGACATTAGAGAACATTACCTGCTAGACATGTTGAAAATACTTGGGTTCTGTACTAGCCCGCACCATCTGCAGTTGTCAGCTTTCCGTTTTGGCTGTAAACCTAAGTTCAGACATCCAAAAGAATAGAGAATCATCAATGGCCTTTCCAACAGATAATTTTTTGGAAGAAAATTTCTCTTTAAACAGTAATGTATTGTTTACTGAAGTTTATGTACAGAATGTACAAACAGGAAGATCTCCTTCCTGAAAAATACTTCATGAGCAGTGCTGAAATAGAGAGGACATGAAGTATAAAATCTGAAGTGACTGAAAAGATTGCCATCTGGAAACATTTCTTAAACAAAACAAAAGAGAAAAAAAAAAAAAGGAGAGGGCAGGGAAGAACAAGGCAGTTCTGTGAGGGGACTGTTGTTTTACAGTGACCTAGAGAGCTGTTCTTCACTTTCTGTGTTGGTGAGGGGTGTGATCTGTGGAGGATGCATCTAAAGCTCAGCAGCAGGTAGCAGCAAATGTGTGAAGTGGAAAACATTTCTTGAATTGTCAAGGCATATAGTGCTTGTTGATACGGTCAGAATAAAAGCTTACATGAGGGATATGGCTATCCAAAAAAATGATTGAGCCCATACTTGAGAGGAGATCAGTCTGTGACAAGATTTTGCCAGGTGGGTATATTCATATTGCTCCTGTCCCAGCAAACAAAAGTTATTGTTACCATTGTGATTTTAAGTATCAGCCAGAAGGGATGTTGCAGTTTCTTCCATCACACCTCCTTACTTCAGGGATTATAATGCAGTGAAGTGCTAGGAAAACTTAAAAGCTAACTTGTTGCATGTATCTGGGTTTGCTTTATTAGTTACATGCTTTTCTTCTATTTCTTTTTAGATAAAGAAAGTCTGATCACTGACAGTGGAAAACTTCATGCTCTTGATCTTCTGTTGACACGGCTGAAATCTCAAGGGCACAGAGTTCTAATTTACTCCCAGATGACGCGGATGATTGACTTACTGGAGGTAGGAGAGCTAGAACTGACAGGAGACAATTTATGAAGATGGAGATTTAGCAACACTGTTTTGGAGAAAGTACTATAATTTGGATGCAGCAAACCTGACATAAAATTGCTTACCAGAAGATACCCAGTTAATGCATTCATATGAGAATATAAGAACTGCCATACAAAGTTAGACCTAAGGTCCTACCTAGTGTTATACTGATACCAGTGTATAGCAGCAGATGGTAGGAGGAAAGTGTACAAGAATAGTGATACTTCACCCTTAGTCACTCAATTTCCAGCAGTTTGCGGTTCAAGGGGTTTCTGAACCAAATGTGCCTCCTGCATACTCAGTAGTCCAACATGGATTCTTCTTCTGTGAAGTTGTTCATTTGCATCTTGACACCTTGTTAGGTGTTGGCATTTGCACTGCCCTGTGGCAAGGGGTTGCATGGCTTAATTATCCTCTTTTTCTGGTTTTGAACTGCTTCCTTCTATTTTCATTCAATGCCTGCATGCCCTTTTATTGGAAGGAAGAGGAAAAACAGTGGTAAATTTTACAGTGTTTATGTTGTAATTTCACAGACTTTTACTGTTTCCCTCTAATATCTGATTCCTCTGCAGAAGTTTGGTAAACATTAAGAGGTTCTCTGGCATATGGGATAGGAAAGAGATAAGGAATGAAGTCATGACTCATAATTTAAATACAGGCAGTCTGCCTCTGAAGAAAAAACAAAAAAATCATTATTTGATGAGCAGCCATGCCATCAAAGAGCTAGGATACTGTTTTCTCCACAATAAACTGAAGAGAAAAAGTGAGAAGCCTGAATCAATAGCTGCCTAAGTCATGAGTTTTGTATGAACAGGAGAGTATTTTAAGGTCAGCAGTTAATAGTTCAACAACAAATCACAAGCTGAATTTTGTTTTTGCTGCTGTGAGGAAAAACAGAACTTGCATGGTCGCAATTCTGTATTTTGGCGGTTTGCCTAGCATTGCTTTGTATGCCTCTTTTTTTGGCAAACGTTGGACGTGGTGTAGGTTTGTTGATACCCTGCATTACACCATGAAGCTCATAAAGCTGAGTGTTTAGTGCTTCTGTCTTTTCTCTTAGCATTCCATTTTAAAGGCTTGTGAGCACAATGTTTTGCTATTCCACCTCTTGAATGTTCAACTTCACTTGTGTTTTATTATCCAAATAAGCCACCTACTTAGTCCTCTGTTTTTCTTTCTCTCCACCCAAGTAACAGAAGCTGAAGTTAAGCAAGCTAAAAACCAAGTAAGGACTCAATTAATAAGAAAATCCTTGCAAAAGTTGTGGATCTGTAGATATTTTTCCTGATCTATCAAAATATATCCCACCTGCCTACTTAAATATGAAAAAACATAGAATGTCTTTTTTAACAGTATTTGGACTATATTACACTAACCTAATCAACGCAGGGCAGAGAGCACAAAGCACATTGTTTACAAAGTTATAAAACCTTGTTTGTTTTATGTAGCTTCAACTGAAGAAGTGCTGAGTAGTTCAGCCATTATAAAATGGCAGCTATAAATACAAAGAGGAAAATTATTTGATTTCAACAGAAGAGGATAAACTGTAATTTCAGTATTGTTATTTCATGCAGATGTGTATTTCATACTTTTTAAGATTTTGTTTGTTTTTCTCCATATGATTGCTGTCTTCCTGAAGAGCAATTGTCCATGGTTTCACTGGGAATCAGATTGTATTCATGAGATGAGGAGTCGAATTATGTTCTGCATGAAGTAAAATGTTCTGCTTTTGGTTGTACTCTACCAAAAGTTAATGAGTTGTGTTAAAACGTAAGAGTACTCAATTTAGACTGTGAAATAATATGAAGGGAAAACATTTTACTGAGAAAGTATCAGTGTGGAAGCCCAGAAGAGCACTGGCTTTAGCAGGCACTACATTCTTACCATACTCAGGTCATCGTGTGTTGTTTGTTTCCTGTGTAGGTGCTCTGTTGCAAGGGTTTCATTATTTGTCCTAGACTGATGCTTCTGGTGGCTTGGTGATCCCTTACACTAAACGAGACTGGCAGGTAGATTTTTCAAGCAGGTCTAATATAAGGATCTCTATATGAGACTGAAGCCTCCCTCTGAGGTTTCCCCACCCCACTCCGTCATTCCTTGTGGGGAGCTAGAAAAGTGAGCAGTCATCAAGTGCCTTCCACAATTACAGTAGAGACCAGGTATATTTACTCTTTAAATATCTTCTTTGCCATCAGGGTTGTCTCTTTAGCTGAAAGCATGCCATTTCTATGAGTGATCAGAACACTGAACTGCTGAGAAGTGTAGTATGAATTGCAATGTGGATTTTTTTTTTTACTTTTTTTCTGAATTGAAAGGGTATACTGTTAATATTTGGGAAAGTACTGCACAAAACCAGTTCACAACAAAAGGATGTTTCGTATGAGCACTGTTACACTACTGTGAAGCATCCACCTTGATCAGAGGAAGGTGGATGGAGGCAGACCAGAACCTGTTAGATGATTAGCTAAGGGCTAATGTACAAAGCTAATTCACAGACCTGGGGGAACAGCCCATAAATGCCAGTACTGCAGGTGTAGAATAACTTGTTCTATTGCACTCTGTGCCTTTGTGAAAATGTCTGAAGTCTGGAATAAGGATAAATGCACCTGATGGAATGAAGGAAGTTGTTTTCTGTTTGTGCTGGTTTGTTTAGAAGACAGATAATGAAAAGATGGTTAATAGATGAGGGAAGACTAAATCAAGATCAAAAGGTTGAATCATCATAAAGGCAGATAAAGACAGTAACAAAGAAATGAAAGGAAAAGGTTCTTGTGATGATAGTAAAAGGATTGTTCAAATCTGGAGAAAAGGTGGCATCATAGTGCCTAACTGACAATTCTCTCTGGTTTTAGTTGGTGACAGAAACCTGTCACAGAAATTGAATAAATCAACAGTATATTAGGACTTGTTTGTCTGTGTGGTGAAGTTGCTCTTCTCTGCTTTGAACTTCTGTTGTTGTACTCCCTCCAGAAATCCTACTAGCCATGAGCTCTGTTTCGAAGAGGTGGTCCAAGTGTGGATTTGGCCATTTCCACAGTTTTATTTACCTAATTTTCTCTTTCATCTGTCTCACATTGAAGCTTGCTTCCTCCACATCAATTTTTTCTCAGTGTCTTATAATATGGCAGCTCTTTCACCATTTCTGCAGTAGTGAAGCAGAACACAAAGGGATCAGGAGCCCTGAAGGATGGTGGAAAAGGAGAACTGGGCATGGTACTGTCAGAAGGTTCATTGGAGTGCAAGCACTGCCATGTCTTCTCATAGCATATCAGTTCTGTGTCTGCTGAGCACTGTGGTTTGGAGTGAGATGAATCCAATAGTTCTTGCTGCTAAAACATTATCTGTTCCTTTCTGTCTTCATTTGCACTCACAGCATCTCAAAAAGACTCATGCATCAGTAGGGTTAAACCTAACTCGTGTAACCAGTAGATGTTGCATCTTGTCAGCCAAGCAAGGATCCCATTGTTCAAGCACCCCAGAGGATAGCTTTCCAGAGAAACTCTGTGGTTATTTGAGCTTTGTATGTAATTTAGATTTTATTCAAAGTTGCACAGGTATCAGAAAATGCTGAGAACCTTAGAGCATGAAAAATGTGTCTCACTGGAAAAAGCCTTTGCTTACAGCATTCCTAGCTGATGCCATTTGATATGTGTCTCAGGCAATGGTTTCAGTTCTGCTGCCTGGCAGGAGCTGTGGGCTGACACACCAGTGTAATGTTCAAAGTGTTCTTGTGTGCAAGAGATTCAGAGGTTCTTCGCTGCTGAGATGAAACCTGGACAGACATTATACAGCACCAGGTTTTAAAAACCACCAGTCAAATGGTATAAAATCGACAGGGAGCAGGTGCAATTGGTTTGTTTGGAAAGGTTTGCTTGCACAGTAAAAGCTTGGGATTTAGTAAAAATTTAGACTCTGTGAAAACAAACTTCCCATTTTAGTGATTTTTGTTTCCCTATTTATTTATAGGAAAAGGCATGTACCAGGTCTGCAGTGCAGCAAATATATCCCCAACTCTGAACTGACACTGTCATTTATCTCTTACATGGAATGCAAAAGCCAACATATGATGGAGTAGCTTTAATTTCTGGATTGTATTATTACCAAGTATTGCTTACAGAACATTTGTTGATGATGTTTAGGGAACCTTATTGTAATTAGCAATCCTGCTTTTATTGTGTTTTTTTTTTTTTTCTGAAAGAGTCAAGATTGAACAGTTTCAAGAACAACTGTATTTTTTTGGTGCATGTTCTTTGCAGGAATACATGGTTTATAGGAAACATACCTACATGAGATTGGATGGCTCTTCAAAGATTTCTGAACGAAGGGACATGGTAGCAGATTTTCAGAACAGGTAATGTATTTTGCAAGGTGTGTGTGAGATGAAGTACATGTACCTAGGAAGTTGGTGTAAGATGTAATGAAATAAATGAAGCCTGTACTTTTCTTTCCTTATATCAAATTGACCTCATTTATTTGAAACAGGTTCTAGGTGGTTTGCTGACCAGTACTCAGTGGTGTTGTTATGAATCTGTGAAAGAGTACTGGAAGCAATTTTAGTGTAGCCACTTATTGTACTTCTTGCCAATCCAAATAGGCTGTTGCTTAGAAAGAAGCTCAACGGAAAGGCAGAAAGTGTCCATTGGTTATTAAATGCTTTGACAATTGACACTGTAAAGATGAGATTGAAAATCTTGCATATGCTAGAGTATTGAAAGTGACCTAGTTTTCTGCAAAACGAACCATTTAACCATATTATACTAAGAAACCTGAAACTAATAAACAAAAGATAAAACGGGAATGGGGATTTTATTAGCTAGAGAGGTAGGGTAACTTCTTGTGTGGTAAACCAAAATAGATCCTGACAATTTTTTTAAGCACATCAGGGCACATTATTTATAATTATTGAGTTTGTGGTTATTGAGTTCCTTTTATCCTGAGATATGGCTTGATACAATATCATTTTGGTACAGTAGTTCACAGGTTATCCTTCCTGTATGTTGACATGAGCTTGTAAGAAGGCCACTTTCCGATTTCAGTGGAGTTAGATTCATAGATGTTGCTTTCACCCTACAATAAACAACTATTCTAAACTAGAGAAGAGTCCTTGTGTTAGTGGTCCCAAAGTATTGTAGCTGAAAATAGGAGTCCAGGCCTTGCAGGTTCGTGAGGCTGACGGACCCGAAGGACTGTGTTGCAATGATGAGTCTTCTAGTGAACTTGAACATGTGCAGAAGTAAGTGAGAGGACCATGTAGTACCTTTCTTTCTGCCTATTTCCACATGTCAGAAACAAGTTCCTTGCAGGTTATGATGTCCTCCTGGAATCTTGATGCTTCCTCCTGTAAGATCCTTAACCAAACAAAGTAAAAAATCCCTAGTTTTATTAAAGAACAGAATTCATTTTTATTAGTGAATAAAACAACTGGAGAAAAATAATAATTTCAGCAGGAAATCCCTTTGAAATGTAGGTCAGCCAGTCTAAACAAGAATTCCTGCTAAAATGTTTGTTGAATTCCTCTTATACGTGATTTACTTATGAGAAATACTTCCAGAGAAAAAAGCATGACTGAGATTAAACTATTCTGCAGGATATCCTTGCAAGGCGCTGAAAATATATAGCTATGAGATGATAATTTGTTCATGTAGTCTGTGGTTCTGTCCACTTTCCTTCCCATATGGCACATCAAGAAGCATTTCACAGCTGGATGTTCAGGTGACTGTCTATACATACATCCCACTATTGTTGCAAGAGAGCAGATTACCTGGCCAAGGATTATCTTCAGTGCAAACAGGCACCTGTTGACTCCTTTGGCTTTGTTACCTGCAAGATAATGTCTGAAGATTTACAGCTTGGCTTTAGTTCCTTCCAGTTCATTCAGCAAGAGTTTCTGGTACTTTACTGATTTTACATTTGCCAAGTTGTTCAGACAGTGTAGTACCAAAAGGATGTGACGTTCCAGACTGTCTTCTCTTAAGCAGAGAAGGACAATGTGTCAATGTCTTTGGAGTCCGTACTAGTGTACTGTCTGCTTTGTTTGTCTCAGCCTGTTCACAGATCCATAAGGTGTTGAACACTTCTAAATAATGCTGACCCTCCAGAGACATTAGTGTCGTTTACAACCTTAGTGGAAGTTTTGATTTTGCTGTTATCACTTAAGTTTTCATCAGTACTTGGTCTTGCCACATAAAGGCTTGTCTCCATGTTCGTTCTGTTCAAAGCACCAAATTTAGAACAAAACTTGCACTACAGAGTTTTGACATTTATTTTTCTGTTTTTATCAATTGAGCATCATTAAGGCAAGATTTCTTTAACATGGGGTCAGTTCTGTGAAACAGTAAATTGTTCTTTGTCCATATGAAATCTTAATTTCCAGTGTGGGCAAGATAAACAAGCCCTGGTTTGTTTTGATACAGATTAATAAACTGCAAGTTGAATGTTTACATGTTCAGACAGTCCTCACTTGTGGATCAACTTCTTTCACTCTTTCATACATTTTTTTCCTTGACCATGAATGAACAGCACAAAATGTTCTGAAGTGTTCAAGTAATAGAAACAGCTCTGATTGCTTCGTATAGGTCAAAAAATTGCTTCTGTGGTTATTCCTTGTTCATGCACAAAATAAGGGGATTTAATCTCTTTCCTCTACAGGAATGATATTTTCGTGTTCCTGTTAAGTACAAGAGCTGGAGGCTTGGGCATTAACCTTACAGCTGCAGATACGGTAGGTGAAATTTGGTAACAATTTATGTGGGAAAATCAGTCATTCTGTGTGAAAGTTGGCACTCTCTTGCCTGTACTGATCAATATTTTTAGTACTGCTATTCACATTGTGAAATTGCGTAGCCTTGTTTATTTAGTTATTATTCACAATGTAATATTACTTTGATGATAAAGTTGTAGAATATTGGACATTTTGGCACACAGTTTTTGGCTACAGTTGGAAATTTCTACCTATTCCCCACATACTTGAGTACCAGAGTCCAGAAAGAAGTTGGATTACTGAAGGAGTCTACAGGTGCAAATGACACTTAGATGAAACAGCATTCACTGTATGAATGACCCTTTGCTCCAAAGGTTCAGTTGCAAAGGAACGAGTGGAATAGTTATCAGTTACCCTTTTTTCTGTGCCCAGAAGAATGAAACAATGCCTATAAAGGTAGGAAGCCATTTGTATTTGAGTATCAGCTACTCAGGAAGGATAAATTTCTTCCCCTGAGGTGTAAGGACAGACTGATTTAGGTGAATTGCAAGAATTTGCACTCTGGAGCAGCTGCTACTAATCACTAGGGAAGGAATACTGATGAACCATTCATCTTTTCATTAACAGCTATTCTTGTGCTTCTAACCTACACCCAGTGTGCATGCAGATTTGACCTCAAGTCTGTAGCCACAAATACCCAAAGATCTTTGAATCAAAAAAATACTACGTGTTTTTAAAAAAGAAATCCTATCATGTCTTGTTGTCAGTCACAAGAAATCAGAGGAAAACAAGTATCTGTAGGATTTTCAGGGTTTAAAAGAAGAAATAAACAGATGGAAGCTCAGGCAGGCTCCTTGCATGAGCATTTTTAGGTCTGTGTTTTTCTGTGTAACTTCATTAATACTTTACTTTGCTGTCTAAAATTTTTTTAAATGCTGTTGGTTTTTATGCTTATTATGCATAAAGTACTATTAGAGTAATAGTGCAACATGAATTTAATGTGGCATTTCAGTTTTTTATAGTCAAAGTACTAGAAATGTTAGACTTCATCTAAGTTTTGAATAAAAATTGGAATATTACTTTTTGCATGAAATTCTGATATGATGGTAAGTAACACTAAAATGCGTCCATGATGTGGTAAGTCTATAATTAATTGCATGACAGTGATTTAATGTGATGACAAACTTAGGAATTCTGTGCATCCCAGACAGGTCTGTTTAAGAAGATATTAAAGATGTTCTGTAGAAGTTGAAGCATTCATAGTGTCAGTCAGTTTGAATTCACCTGAAATGCGGTGGAAGAGATTTCATGGGACTAGGCAAGGCTATTTAACACAGCCTACAGTGGGGCTGTAATTCTGTGAAACACGATTGAATTTTATTGTTACCATATATTGGATTTTTGTTTGTTAAATCACCAGGGGCTCTGAATGTATGTTTTTATTTAATCCTTTCTGGTGTTGCCTTGCAGGTAATTTTCTATGACAGTGACTGGAATCCAACAGTAGACCAGCAGGCCATGGACCGGGCCCACAGGCTGGGTCAGACCAAACAAGTCACCGTGTACCGCTTGATCTGTAAAGGCACCATTGAGGAGCGCATCCTACAGAGGGCAAAGGAAAAGAGTGAGGTAGGAATAAGGATCTCATCTGGAACAAGAAGTTACAGAGATGGTATCATAAAGCACGTATCAACATGAGTAAAGAGACAGAAAAAGTGTCTGCAGGGAGACAGAAGAGAAGGGAAAAGGAAGTGTCTCTGTTCACATGTACAAATCTGTGTCCCTAACACAGCAGCAATTCAGTGACATTATGTGAGCTGGAAAGAAGCTAATTATTTACAATATGACTTCATGAAAACTTTTTGTTATGCTGCAGTGAAAAAACTCAGCCTTCTTTAAGACTAGGGCTTCTGTCTTTGCTGTGTCAGAGTTACTGATTCCCCTCATGTTACACAGCAGCTGATTTTTTTTTTAAAGACATTTGGAAGGTAATCAAGTGGAAATTATTTGAGGTGTGATGATTGCCAGAAAAGCTCAGTGTCCTGCAGCATCAAGCAGTAAGTGTACTAGGAACTTCAAACCTCATGACACTTAATTGGCAAGAAGATAACTAAGGAGAGTCATGTTTTTCAGTAGCAGTAGGTACACTATATACAACATTCAGATGTTTTGTGTACTTGGGAGTTTCTTTTAGCTTTTGTCTTACTTGGATGCTGCTCATGATGTTGCAGCAACTGAATGCATTCATATTTCCCTTGTTGAAACCATTTTTTCTGATACTGCACTAGAGTTACCTGAAATCAGCCTGAAAATCAGGTGTAGTCTGCTGTTGGTGATGCAAATAATTTAAATTGCCATATGTTAAAGCTTGTTCTCTTCTGCTAAATTACAACTCTTTTTAGTTGTTGCATTTTTAAAGATATAGTTGCAGTAATAGAGGCTGAGTGGATTGCTTTAACTGCAACACCAACTCAGTATGGAGATACAGTTTTCAGTCAAGGAGATGAAAAATGTTGCACCCTTTAAGAATGTGGTCTGCATGATCCTCTGTGCAGTTTACTTGAAAACTTGAATGGGTAAATTATACTTGAGAGGGCTGTTGCTGTATTTTTGTTTCGTTTTCTTCAGCAGTATATCAATTAATACTATTATAATTAGTAGTTTATTACATGCTGCTTCAGAAAAAATGTATCCTTCCATAAGGGATGGTAGTTTTTTGCTGTCTATCTCAGTTGGTTCTCGTATTTTATACCCTGAAATTTTACTACTAACTTTGGTATGATAGAGAAATTGGATCAAGTCTGACTTATATGTACTTGCATGATTTTTGCAGCTGGCTTTCAGTGATGGGTAGTGAGAAATGTTTCATGGATGCTTTGACTTTCCTTTTCTTCACTCATTTTTTTCCTTCTAGATTCAACGAATGGTAATTTCAGGTGGCAATTTCAAACCTGACACCTTGAAGCCAAAAGAGGTGGTCAGCCTTCTGCTGGATGATGAGGAACTAGAAAAGAAATGTATGTGAAATTGGTGTTTCAGCAATTCCCCCATTTTCCACTTCATTACCTTATGAAATCTGTGTTTTTATCTCTCCGAACACATGTATTGCTGATAACAACTTCTGTTTCCTGTCTCTTTTTGTATTGCCAACTCTTGTTAGTACAAGCTGGTTTGATATCACTGCTGAGCTGAATGAAGTTGTGCAAAATGAGACACGATGATGTGATTAAGTTTTTATTGGCACTCATTCAGGATCATTACATTGTTCCTGAATGACAAAGCTTTGACAAGAATTATGTAGGTCATGACAAGAAAAGTATTAATAAAAGTGCTGTATTTCATCATACTTTTGAAGTTAGAGGCATACACTTCCATGTTGCTTGAAAGAAGAATTTCCCTGTAAGACTTTTTAGTGACTTGGAAACAAATAGTTTTAATAGAGTAGTGTTTTCAATGTGTTTTAGTTTCAATACAACTGACTTTTCTTCCCAGTTCTGTTAGAACTAGAACTTCTTGGTAAGATTCATAAAAGGATATGAAATACTTTTCCAGTGGTGACAGCTTTGTATTTCTTTTCCAACAGTGCGTCAGCGTCAAGAAGAGAAGCGACAGCAAGAAGAAACAAATCGTGTGAAGGAGCGTAAACGTAAAAGGGAAAAATATGCTGAGAAGGTATTTTGATACAGAGAGGTTGCTGTGTCAGTGATAGAGCCAGAAGAGCTTCAGGATCACTGTTATGGGATGTGGAACATGTTATGCCAAGGCAGTCTTAACGAGTAAACCTTCTTGCCTTTGCCATTGAAAGTCAGTCTGTGGCAGTTCCTTACACAGAAGAGGGATATTACAAAATAAGTAATGCATAGTTACCTGTATTTTACTCATTAGCATCTTCAGTAATAGGGAAGTACTGCCTACCCAAACAAACCTGACAATCAACTGATCATTAAATTGGTGACTTTATCAAGATTTTGTTCTGCAAGGACAAAAAGGGGAATGTAAAGGAAGCACCAACCATGGATAAAACCCATATAGCTATGAGGCTTCTGTGGAACTAGGGAAGATCAGTTTGTTTAAAAAGCATCACTAAAACCAGGTAATGAAAAATCTGAGTTTTTAAGACAGAGAGGCTTTGCATTAATTAATTGAAATTTTGGGTAATGGTAAAGAATTTTAAACTCACTCCAAAAGGTACTGGAAATCAAAGTAATTTTGTAAGAGTAATACTCCATCATTCCAGCTATTTTATGAAGAAAAAGAAAACTCTTCTCAAATCTAAAGAAGGAGCATTTAAGGGATCTGTTAGCATATCCTTCAGAAACTTGTTTTGGGAAATTCTGCACGTGGCATTCCTTGAGTTAAAATACTGAGCTAGGTTTTGAGATTTTGGGTTGCTTGTTCCCATTCTGCTGTTTTATTGCCTTTTTCATCCTGTTATTACTTTATTTATTTCAGAAGAAGAAGGAAGATGAATTGGATGGGAAGAGAAAGAAAGAGAGCATGAACCTTGTGATCCCATTTGTTCCCTCAGCTGATAACTCCAACCTATCTGCTGATGGGGATGATTCTTTCATTAGTGTAGACTCTGCCATGCCCAGTCCTTTCAGTGAGGTGAGACTCACCTCTGCTTTAACCTACATACTGTTTCAGTTGTGGCCCTACATCTTGTAGGATTCTTGTCTGCTATTTTAGCTATTGTAGAGCTTTGAGGGTGTGGGGAAGTGATGTGTCTTAAAGGTGAACCATGGAAATGAAAATAGATTATTGAAAATGCAGCAGCTCCTTACAGCTCCTCATGTTATTTGACATTCCATTATTCCCCTCTTCTTCACTCTCTACTTCCCTTTTCTTACAGTGAGTTTACGTCCTGACTTTCCTCCCTTCCAGTCTCTGAAAGTTTTCCATTCTTACCTGGAGTCCCACTTACTTTCTTCCTACTTCCTTGTCCCTTTTCCTTGCTTTTGTTATGCTCACACTTACAGCCATGTGCCCTCTCCCATACCAATACCTGCTACAGCAAGAACACTCTGCTTCTGAGCCAAGCAGTATCCCTCGAATAGCTCCTTGACATTCAGTTTCTTTCTAAGTACCCCTCACTAGTCTTATCTGCATCTCTGCTTCCTCACTTGCTTCAGGTTCTGAATTACTGTGATTTTTCTCCTCTGGAATTTAAATAAAAAATTCTCAGTGGCACACATCTTACTTTGCTTCATCTGTGTGTAAAGAATTGGTTTTAGCAGGAAATGTCTTTTGTTCTGTGCCATGTTGATTAAGATTTCTGTATTCCTTTATTGATCAAGATTTTTATTAGCAGTAGTAGTGGATTAAGAATCCTATTTTCTCTCTTGCAGTTGAAAATGCACAGTTGAACAACAGTTTACTTAAATCTGCTCAGCCCATTAGTCTTTTGCTTCATAACTTAGCATGTATTTTCATGAACTGAAATTAAATAGTGGGTGGAGGTCTTTACTGCTGCTCAGCATGTAAATAAAGTGTGGTGTGATCAGGCAGATGATGTATCCTGCTCATGCTGCTATTCTAGAGAAAATGGGAAGGAATAAGTACCAATTACTTGTGATTGTATAGCTTTTGAAGATCTTACTATTTTTGTACCTTTTCCAAACCTGAGAAGCTAATGGCTTTGTTCTCTGTCATGTTTAGATATCCATCAGCAGTGAATTACATATGGGCTCTATCCCTCCTGATGAGAGCAGTAATGATATGCTTGTGATTGTGGATGATCCAGCTTCTTCAGCACCTCAGTCAAGGGCAACAAACTCTCCTGCTTCCATTACTGGCTCAGTTTCAGACACCGTGAATGGTCAGTACTCTTGCCTTGATTTACTGCTAACATTTATTAAACCTTGACTTTGCATGGCTAAGTGATATGTTTTCTGCATTTTTCCCAGGATGTATGAATGGTTGGCAAGATTTGGGGGAAAATAATTGCCTTTTCATTGAAAAGTTGCTTCTAATTTGATAGGAAATCTGTTTATAGTCTGTCATTCACCACACTTACCTCTTTGCTGTGTTAGTTATTTCAAAAAGTTGTGTCCTTTGTTCCTGTGTTATAGAAGGCTCTCCTTACCGTAAGTTTGTTACCAAATTGCAGACTACCACAGAACTATCAATCTCTAAGCTTTTCCTTGAATTTACTGCTGGGTTAATAATTAGTTCTCTATCTCCAGTGGGTGGTTGGAGCAATTTTTTAAGTGCAGTGTAATTTTAAATAATGTCAAGTGTTTTTAATTACTGTAGTTTTCTACAGTGAAATAAGTAGAATCATAGTTCTTGATGAGTTTCTTCAAAGATGGAAGATACTGCATCTCCATCTTCAAATAAGAAAAAGGATCATCGTGAAGTAGAACTCAGAGATCTCCACCTCTTTGTAGATTGGATTCATAGTAATACAAGTAGTTGCAGTTAATAAGATACTGTTGCTGAAGAGTGAAGTCTTGTATACATAATTTCTTATCGTGAGATGGCTGCTTGCTAACAGTGTCCCTGTTAATGTAAATGCCACATAGGATACAGTATTAATGTAACTGGTGGGCAGCTTTGATGCTGCACTCACTGTGAAAACACTGTAGGAGCTACTGTTGTAACATTCTTTCCGTGTTCAGGCGTTTCAATGCAAGATACATCTCTCGCTGCAAGAGGCCAGTCAAGTCGAAGCCGGGGTCGCCCCAAAGGGGGCTCCAAAGGCGGCACTGGCAAAGGCAGGAGCCGGAAGTCGATAGCGGGAAGCGCAGCGGCCATGGCAGGGGCCAAGGCGGGGGCAGCGGCAGCGTCTGCGGCGGCGTACGCAGCCTACGGCTACAGCGTCTCCAAAGGTGCGTGGGGCAGGGCGGGCGCCAGGCTGCCCAGAGCACAGCCAGCCACGTGAGCTTGCCTGACGGCTGCTCACAACCGGTTAAAAGTGTTGTGTTGGTGGTACTGCTTGCCCATTATATTCTGAGATCCAGGCAATACACAGTGTGACATGGTAAGGGTGTGAGAGGATAGCCAGTGTCACCTCAGATGACCTTGAGTTTTTTGTCTGCCCTTTGAATTACCTCATACCAAATATTTTTCCTTAATTTTTTTGTTGGTTTTGGCATTTTCTTAGTGTGGTGTTCAGACAGATCAGATAGTGTTGTTTATGCCATGGCTGTGGCTGTGATTTTCCTGCATTGCATCATGTTGAGGTTACCGTATCACATTCCAAAACCTCCTAAACTGATGGTGATTGACCTGCAGCTTTATATTAGCTGAAGATAGCCCAAAGTGTAACTGTAAGATGTTTTGTATCTTAAGGAGATCCCTCTTCATTAAACTGTCATAAGTCATGAATACAGAGTGGTCTTAGGACTGGCTGTTAATACATTGTTTGCTGTTGAAGTGGAATAATATGCTCATGTGGAATTTGGTTTTCTTTTCCATTGCTAGGCATGTCTGCAAGTAGCCCTCTACAAACAGCAATCATTCGACCTTCTGGACTTGCAGATTTTGGACCTTCAAGCGCCTCTTCTCCCTTGAGCTCCCCTTTGAGCAAAGGAAACAGTGTTTGTGGGACCCCCAAAAGTTTAAACCTGACCAGCAGTCTCATATCAGAAACTTCAATTCGGAAGCAAAGCAAAGGTGCCCACACCTCAGGTGGTCGGTAGTAATTTTGAACCCCCAAAGCTTGTCTGAACTGCATTGGCTTTCAGAGTAGACCACCCTGCCAGTTGAAGGCATGCTAACAAATGCCTTGTTGGTGTCCAGCACATGTGTGGAAAGAAAATCAAAGCACAATGGGAGCGGGTGGTTGATGTGAGCACTTTGATTATGTGTATTCCAAAAAACTATCTTTGCAGACACTGCAAGAAGGAGGGAGGGGAGTCTGGGGTAATTGGGAGAGTGTCAGCCTGTGTTTTATTGACACATCTGACAAAGATTCCCAAGAAAGCATCCAGCTACTCCATGCAATATCCTGCAGCTGAGTGTGCTTGAAGTCACACCAGTGTACTTGCTCTGTTATACCCTGAGATGGAGCCCAGCATTAATTTTGTCCTATGAAATCAGTATATGAACCCCAGGAGTATCCTGTAGAGTCACAAGACATTTCTGTACTGGCAGCTGGTCAGTGAACATGCAGGAGTAATTGGGGGCTATGCTGAAGATGATGTGTAATCAGAAAAAATCTTGGGTTCCTCTGCTGTGGGTCTCCAGGTTCTTTAAAGACTTGAAGTTCAAAGGAAGGTGTCTCAGGTGGTTTCCAGGGAGCAGACTCTCTTCAGCACCATTTGTCAGGAAGATGCTCAGAGCTGCAGAATACAGGGAGCACTGTCAAGCCTCGTGAGAGCAGCAGCACAGCCTCTGCTTCACACAGTGGAAGAAATCACAGGCCAGTGATTGGTTTGCATTTCAGAATTCTCATCAGCATGAACACTCGCTGTGTTCAGAATGATTTCTCTCATTTTTGCGGTGTGCAAAACTCTTAAAAGCTTAGAAACAAAATAATACTCTATTTGTACAAATCTCGAGAAGGAGGAAAACGGAAGTGCTGAGGAGGAGTTCGTGCTGCTCCTCTCACTGCGCCATAGCAGAGCGTGGATCTGCAGCTTGCAGTGCTGTGAGAGGCGCAATGAAAAACAATCCTGAGAGAGAGGGAACTGTGCCATTCCCCCTTCCAGGCAAATCTGGGAAAAAAATTATGTAATATCCCAGCCATCCCATTGACTGTTCTTGCAGTGTGTTTTCCCTTCATCTTTGTGATCATCACACATACTGGCGTGGTTGAGTTCACTGCAGTGTGCGGGCAGTAGCTGTGTCCCATAAGGCTGATAGAAGGCAGTGCTGCCAGTACCCATCCATGTTCTTGTTCCCTTCCTCCTTCCTCGTTCTTGATGCACAAACCCCGCCCGTAGCCCCTTGCTTTGCTGTAAGCGTTGTCTGCATTGCACTGAGATTTAGGTGTGGGACAGTTGTTCTGTCTCACACGTTGAATTAAGAGGCTGTTCTGCCGGGGCACTTTCATCCCTTGAGAGAAGCAAGTTGAGTTGCAGGTCTGGGCTGTGACAGTGGAAGATGATTTCCTTTTTTATTATTATAATTTTTTTCTGACCCCAAATCCTTTGCCTGGCGTCCTACAGTGTAGAGCGAGTGCTTCCTGTCGGTTCTGCCTCTAATTTGCACACCTGAAAATAGCAGAACTGAGCTTAGTTAGATTGATTTTTGAACAGATTTGCAGGGGATAATTGAGGGGGAGGTGATGTTTAATTAACTCATGAAGACTTCCCCCTTCCCCTTCTATTCACATGTATATATGATATTTAGAGGGAATCAGACAAATGCCAAGCCTTTTTTTCTCTTTGAATGTGCTGTCTATTTTTGTAACTGAACTTGTACATATGTATAAAGAGAGACACATCTTTCTTTTACTAACTGGAGGAGAAAATCTTAAATAAAATGGAGTGAGATAATTTTATGTAAATCAGTGTCTTTGTGGTTTTTATGCATGTAGCTGTATGAATGAGAGGATTAGGGAAGAGAACATGGAGGGGTGCGCATCTGGAAGTGCTTCTGGAGACAAATGCTGCTCAATGTAAAGCTCTAGAGTGTTTGTGCTCTGCCAAGTATCATGTTTGTAACCTTCTTCAGTTACAACTGTACCCTTATCCCATGTTTGTATTCACTGATAATCTCATAATCTGTTTTAGAGTAAGTGTGCAGCAGGTCACAAGGAAACAGAAGCAACTATAATATGCGTAATTACACAGTACCTGAACTTCGGTGGTTCAATTCGACAGTTGATTGTTTTGAGACATCATTCTCTACAGTTATTTCTTTTCTTTTTTTTTTTACCTTTTTTTTCTTCTCAATGGGAGTTAAAAGGACTTTTTTATGCACAGTCTTGATCTCCAAACTGCTAGACAGTTGCATTAATTTGTAATCTAAAGTGGAGAGAAAAAAAACAAAATTGTAATTTGAAAAGCTTGCGAAAGTGTAGTATGTACTGTCACATGCTATATTTTTAGAAGATTAAATTATTGATATTTTAAACACTGATAAATATAAAAATAAAAATATGTATTTAAGAGTATAAATATATTTAGAATATATTTATAAAATAAATTATAAAATACATTTAACATAAGATAAAAATAAAAAATATTTTAAATCATTTCATCCTCAAGAGAAACACCAAATAACATCACAAGCTGTGGCAAAAGCAGTGGTAGCTGATCTGCTTGCACAGTTTGTGTCAGGCCAAGAAGTTCAGAAGATCTAACACAGTTGTAAAATAAATGAACTGCTAGATCACATTCAGTTCAATTTCTGTTAGACATTAAATTTCAACATTTCAACATAAATTTCTTGATATTATGCATCATAGGGGAACAGATTCTGTGATAGTAGTCAAGGTATTGGGAAAAATTCATGTGATGGCTGTCCTAGTCTAATTTCTTGGTTTGGGGAAGGAAGTAGTGCTATAGAGACAAACACTGGGAATTTTTTTTAAGAAGGTGGAGGTAGTTTTGTATCCATACCTGGGGAACACTTCAGTTGAAGTGAGCAAATGGGTGTGCACACTGAAGCTTTGTTCTTTTAAATTTCACTCTGAGCATCTTTTCACTCTGACTGTATGTTAATGCACTTATATGGGTTAATGGCAGAGAAAGTCACTTTACTCCAAGAGATCAAGGTATTTGCTAGAGGTAGAAACAACGAATGAACTGAGTTTGTGTTTTAAGCTGGAGAGGTGAAATAGCTGTCAGTATGGTTTGGGGGATGTTGGCAGTGCTGTGTATTCATCATGCTAGTTGATTATAGCATTTTACTCACTGATTGCTACAGAACTGTTAAATACAGTTCACTGATCAATGCTACTATTGAAGACATTTAAAGGTGATAATTTTCTTAGATCCTGAGAAGTTAGGACTTAAATTAAAAGTGCTGTTGTGTCCCAGCCTCACACACATTTTTATAGTTTAGCCTACAAGGGTTGTCTAGTTCAGAAGGGTCCCCAGAACACCCTTTGCTGCTAGCCTGCGTTTTCTCTTTTCTATTATGGCTCAAGTCTGCTGTCCTCTCCATTTAGCCAGCCACTAAATTTCCTTTCTTTATTCTGCAAAGAGATAAAGAGGTTACTGCAGGATGGTGTGAACCTGGAACTGCTTTAATTCTTCACTTCAGGATATTATTGCTGTACTGTCCAAATGTAGTGTTATTTCTGTGCCTTCTCCCCTCTCTGTTGCATGCTTTCCCCACCAGTGTCCCTGCTCTTCGCTGTCCTGTGTTCCGTTTGTAGAAAGCTGCCTGTCTGCCTAGAGCTGTATCTTGCTCTATTTCCATATTCCCCAAGTATTTCCTTTAGCAGCATTTCCCAGTGGGGGAGGCACACAAAGCTCAGTGGGAAAAGCTCCATGCAGCAGGAGTAGGGATCTGCACTACTTTGTAGCTCAGGAACAGCCAAGTTACAGCTGAGAGGAGGAAGAGCACAATTGATAAAATCACTCCGGGGCAGGATGTGGATCAGTGTAATTTGGGAAGTGCTGCCCTGTGACCACTGCACTGCCTGTCCTGTTCTGGTCTCAGTGGAGCAAGCTGGCCTGCTTCTGCTCCCAGACAGACTTACAGCCTGCTCAGCTTCTCACTTCTGCCTCCATCTTTTTTTTTTTTTGTCGACTCTTCAGTCTGAAACACACATTATAACTCTCAGGGAGCCTTACAGGCATGTCTTGTGCTCCCCTTCCTGCTCAAGGTGGGATGGTGGCGCACGCCCTGCTGTCCTTCGGAAATTTCTGTTGGAGTGGCTGGAAAACAATTTGTAGCTCACTACCCAAAGGGATGCTGCTTGCATGTGAAGTATAACTGAGACATACGTACTAAAATAAAGGTAATCATATCTTATACTCCTAGAATTGTGAAGGATTTATTTTTTATTTGCAGCCTGCAACAGTCACATAGCAGTGAATGAGAGAGGAAGGGATGATTCTGCCTTTCTCTCAGGAGCATCTATTAGGACAATACAGATGGCCTAGCTCTCTGATTCAACCAGCAGATCTGTAGAGTAAACAAGTTGTTCTTGTAGCACTCACATTAGCATGTGCTCTGCTGAAAAGCATCCAACAGATGCCTCTTGAAATGGAGGAATGCATGATAAGATGAGTTGGGTTTCCTCCAGCTTCAGCCTCCTCTTTGCTCCTGCCTACCCCCTCAGAGAAGTGAAGTTACTCCAAAGCTAATGGGCCTTCCAGGCATTTTGTACTGTACTCTATTTATAGAATGTTCTTCTAGGGGCATATGAGGGAATTCTTTTGCATACTAAGCATGAGGAAGTGTTTCAGTGCTCAGGTATGAAACAATGACTCCTTCCTTCCTCAGCTGATGAGCATCACTGATAGAATGAGGTAGGGGAAGAAAACACCGAAACACCACTTTTCTGTCTTCTTGAGTTTCCCGTGGACTGTCTTCCTTCCTTGTCAGTATTGCTGGTTCTGTTAGGTCTGCTGTACTTCACAGGAGACCATGTCAGCTTCTGAACATCTAAGGACTACAGTACCCCTTGTCATCTCTGTGACTTTTTTTGCAAGTAGTTGTTTTTTTCCTCCCTGTCCTCAACCTTACCCAACTCTTCTTAAGACCCAAGTGTTGTCTTCAGTGCTTTTGGTTGGCAGGGGAAATGCTTCTGTCTGAAGTGTTAATTTTTAAATGCAGGACCCTTATGCCTTGCACCTCTGTTGTGGGGACTGTGAATTAAGATGAAACTAAGTATACAAGAAAAACTCTTACTGTTGCTCAGAGATTATAACTTATTTGGAAATTTACTACTGGTTTGGATTGTCTCATAAAACTGATTTTTGGACTATTTTTAAAATTTATTTAAATTTTCTTATTCATAGCAAGAAACTAGCAGCTTTCTTCTCAAGATGTATTTAAGAAATGCTCTTTTTTAGGTGAAGCAAATCCTGTTAATCTCACCTCTCATCTATTCCTGTAGTTCCTCTGATGTATCCCTACATCTTAACTTCCCAACTGGGTCCTCCTCTAGGAAGAAATACATCACAGGTGGGAGCCCTCCCTCTATACCATGGTAAGGTGGTATGATCTGTCTTTCAGGTGACTGTCCTTCAGGTTTCTTTTCAAGTGAGGTGTTACAGTTTCCCTTGATGTTACACTAGAGTTCAAATGCAGAAATTCTCATTTCTATTCAGTTTAGTGAGTACATTTTAGAGTTTCGCAGCTGCTGTGTAGACAAGTGGTTTTATGATGCTTGTTCTTCCACAATGTTTCGAAGAACTCCCCTCCCAGGTAGGCTCTTTGCTGAGAAAGAACATCCGTGTTCTCTGGGAACAACTGTTCTCTAATTCACAGCCTTCTGTAATTCAAGTAACTTTTCTCCACAGACAAGTCAAAACTTGTATCAGAATTGGTCTAAACCCATCTGAGTTCCTCCCAGAAGTGCTTCCCAAGCAGTCACCTTTGGCAGCCCTTGCCCTCCCTACAGTCAGTCGGAAGCGGCAGCAGAGTGCCTGTCTATATTTCACTCAGCCTATGGAAGGCTGATGGGGTTTTTTTTAAGAATGGGAGAGTCAGCAAATTTCACACGTAGCTGGCTAAACGTTGCTTTGGGCTTTTTTTTTTAAACTACATTAAGCTTTTGGCGTGTGACTGCAATTAGCTACGTGCTGATCAGCGGAGCGTGCTGCTGCACAGTAAATGCAATGGCACGTGGCCCGACACACCCTTGAGTGACACTTCATTGTCTGTGACAAAGCTCCCAGGTTTTCCTTCGCAAGCAGAGGAAACAGAAGAGATGTTCGGGCTATATGAACCTTCAGAGAATTGTGAAAACTAACAGCCAAAAACGTGTTTTGGGGGGTTACTCCATGCATCTAGTGGGTGCTAATGGGAGGGCCCTTCTGAGTCTTGTTTTTCTTGCTGCTCCTGCTCTTTCCATAGAGTTCATGTGAACGCTTTTTTGAACAATGTCTGCATTCCTGCAGACCTCTCTTTTCTTGCCATGTAATCTAGGTTTTTCTTTGATTTAATCTTATTTACAGTCATAGTACTATGGTATTTCGTAGAACTATAGAATGGTTTTGATTGGAAGGGACCTTAAAGATCATCTAGTTCCAAACCATTTTTTTTTTTGAAGTGGATCTCTAAATAGATCTAAAGGTGCATAATGGGACATTCCAGTCTCTGGGTTTCAAGGGCTCCTGACAGAGTAATTCAGTTTCATGATGTCTGTTTGTCCAGATGACTGCAGTCTTTCATCACTTTCTGCATGTTCAGAGTTTGGAAGAAATTACTGTGACTAACTTGCTGTCATAATTTTACTGAGATATTTATTTAATCTAGTTAGCACCAAAAAAAAAAAAATTCTTCTTAGTGTTTTAGTACTTTGACACTCAGATCAATTCCAGTTAACTAATTGAAAACTTACTGACATTGTGATGCTGAATCTGTAATGCACAAGGAGGTTTTTAAACAGTGTTGACTTGGGACTGGATGTCCTGACAATTCCTTTTATGGGCAGCTTCCCTGGTTTTGATAACTTGCTGTTAGCATATGCAATCAGGGGTATATATTGCATAATTAGTGTAATTCAGTTTCACTGCTGTCCTTTGTATCATCGTGTCTGTCTGGAATCAAGTAACTAAATATTAAGACTGAGAACTGGTTTGGTAGAATTTTCACAGACAGATTAGAGAAGCCCAGCTCTGCCTTGCAGTGATATAATTGATAGCATATGAGAAAAGTAATGTTTAAAATTTTAATTTAAACCAAATCTCATGTTTGAGATGTTACAGGAATTAAGTGAGATATTTGGAACTGTCAGCAGCTAAAAAAGCTTGAGAGACAGCAAGAAATTTGAGTGATGCCTATAAAGCAAAAGCACCCCAAGGTATATAAAAATGTTTCTCTGCTGAGCTTAATTTTTAGTTGCTTTGGTATGTGAAAATTTAGGAATACTGAGAGCAAATCACTAAACTTGCAACCACACAGATCCTCACTGAACAACAGCAAACATAAGAGTATGCATGAAAATATGAGATGGCCCTTGCGTGTTTGCATCAGGAGGTAGTGCTGATTACATGAGCACACACTATCTTTTTTCCAGCATGGTATCACTGAACACCCAATGTGCAGTTCTGAGTACTCTGAAAAACATCATCCCTCTGTATTTCACAATGTGCTTTGAAAGTCACTGTACACTTTAGAAATCATATTCCTGATGTCTCAGCTCCCCATCTGTACAATAGAAATTATACCTCTTCACAAAGGTCTCATGGAGAGGAATTTGGGCTTGCCAAGGTGCCACAGGGATGTGCAGGTGTTGCTATAGTGGTTTGCCAGAGAAAAGTCAAAGAGGGGAACCGTCCCCTGCATTTGTGTGCATAAAGGCATAAACAGGACCATGCAAGAGAAAAAGGAATTGAACTGCTGCTCATTTTTAACATCCTCCCATCAAATTAAATGAGGCAGCAATGCTCTGGGGAAAAAGAACAGTGGATATTTATTCTGAATGAGGCTAGTCCCACAGTTACTTTTTTCCCTCGGTCCTGAGCTCATCTGCCCTCAAATTATACGATGTATTCCCAAGAATAGATTCATATATATGTAGTTTAGAGACAGAAATGCTGCCAGAATCAACTCTGCTGTGCAGCAGCAAGAGACACTTTCATCTGGCTCCTGCCTAACATGTCCAGAGGTAATTGAGTCTCTTAACAGTTGCTGTCAAAGGAAAGGTGAGAAGCAGCATCTATTGTAGCTGTGGGGAGCTGGGCACTCCTGCACTTTTCCCTCTCTAAAAATGGGATTGTTTGTTTGTGGAGAGAAACAACTTGAAGTAAAACACACTCCTATAAAGCAGACCAAAGAATGCATGTATGTATAATCTAAAATGAATTTATGTGTAATCTAAGAACCTGCTAGCTGTTTGAAATATGCTTTTGGCTCAATTTTACTTAAAGAAATAAGTACTTCACTGGAAAACAAGAATAAACGAGAGATTTCAGCTCATCACGTCAGTAGAAGCACTGAGGACAGAGCTGCTGATCCCAGCTGTCTGTAACAGGATCTCCCACCGCTGTGCACCTCCAGGACATCCAACAACGGCTCAGCCGCAGTCCTGGGAGGTCACTTGCGGCGCTGGCTGGTGCTGTGACACGTGGAAGCACATGTTCCGGCGCTGCCCCGGCGTGAGGTGCCCGCGGGGTGGGCAGAGGTGGGCATCCCTGCCTTCCCTCGCCTCCCCGGGGCCGGGGCAGCGCCTGCTCCCTCCCTGCTGCCTCCCTCCCGTGGCATCACGCGCTTCCTCGGTGCGGACTCGGAGTTCGGAAAGGCTGGTGTGCCGTCTAGACAAGGACGGGATAAAAAGCTGCTTTTAAAAGTCTGTTTTCTAAGTGTTTTCCAGCGTCACATATGCTTTGTGTAGACAGTTTGGTATCAGCAAACTGGCTGTGGTTGCCCCCCAGGCGGTTCGTTTGTAGACGAGGTTATAATTGCTGGGAGTGGTCTGGGTGTGCGTCTGTGAAACGACTTCCATACTGTCTGTGCTGCCGGGGTCTCTCAGTCCACAGCCTCAGTTTAAGCAGAGAGCTGAGGCCAGAAAGTAATGAAACCCAGTGCTCACGCTATCCTAGACCATTCCCTAGCCTCCCTTCAGCCGCGAATGAGAGCACGTGGGGTGGGTGTGGTGCTGTGCAAGTGAGCACATCGTGCCAGTGTGGGCAGGTGCCAGTGAAGGCCCCGGTCTGCAGAGATGTGCGGCTGGAAGTGCCTGCACGGCTTCGTGCAGAGCATGGGCAGGGTGCCCAGCGCGCCAGAGCTCTCTCTGCTTGCACGGCACAGGTGAGCTGCACGTACCCTGCGTGTGCCCAGCCAGCTCAGGTGCAGGTTCATCATGTTTCTGAAGGTCAGGCTCGCTAACCAGCACAGGTACACAAAACCTCTCCAAAAGTCACCCTCTGACTTGCCTTTCTGTGAGTGAAACACTTAGAGATTTCCAGGTGCCTCAATAGCTGATACCTGCTTGTGGACAAAGCAGCACTCTGGGGCTTCCTCCTGCTGTGTCAGCCAGCAGGACTTGGGTAGTGGGCTAAAAACTTCTCCTTTCCTTTGGGACAGGAGTTTTAAGTGCCGGTAGCTATTAAGTGTCTCTTCAGTTGTCAGGCTTAGGCCACATTGATCCCCCGTGGTTAATTGAAGCTTCGTGGAAATGAGTCCTTTTAAAACAGTGAGGTGAGGGAGGCAAAAAGCAGCATAAACAGGAGGACGTAAGAGAGAAGTCTTTGTTCTTGTGTTCCCAGAGCAGCCCAGCGTGGTCTGGGAACAGTGTGGTGTCCCCAGCTAGGAAAACAGCACCTCTGTCTTTGAACTTCCCTGACCTTTTACGTTATTTCAGTCTCATTCTCTAGAGTTCAAGGTACTGGCTGTGCTTCAGGAATTCGCAAGCATAAACACTCATCAGTGTGGCTGGCACTACAGCGAGATGAAAAGGGAGTTGAGAAAGGATAAAACACATCCAAAAGCCAAACAAAAAGTGTACAGGGTTTGTAAACAAAGCATGTAGAGCTTCCCCAGTGCTGCCCAGAATGCCCACTTCCTTCCACCCTCCCTCCCCTCCAGGGCTCAAGGCTCCTTCAAAGCCACAAGGGGCTTCTCTCATAATTTTCATACAGCATATAAATCAGGGAGGTTTTCACCTAAGACAAGGCAACTAGTTAGTAGGAAATTCCTAAGTCCTTTGAGCAGCAGCTAGTTTCGCTGCAAGTGTATTTTCACGGCCTGACTGTGAATCAATTTTGTTAATCCCTTCCTGTTCCTCCCATGCATAGGGACTGATTCTGTACTGAGCTGGGCTGAGTGCTGGCTGAGTGATGAGAGCACATCACTGCTCAGTCATGCATTGGGACTGTACCTTTTTATGTTGCATCGGTCCTTGAGTTCTAAAAAACACTCTTTGAATTTGGTACTCATGAAGTCTGTGCCCTGTCATGAAAACTGGTGGCACCAAAATGAGAAAGAAGTCTGACTCGGGGAACATCTCGCATCCAAATTCTGCTCATTTGTTTTCCCTCCTGCCATTGGGCTGAAATTACTGCACTGAATGTGATACACCTGATTTAAATTTTCAGCCCTAGACTGACTACCAGGTTTTGGGACGTCAGCAGTGCTCCCGTTCTGGCACCGAACTATCTGTAATGTGTTACATGGAGAAGTGTCAAAGCACACAGGTGACAATGTCTGGATACTTCAGCAAAGTCTGTCTCCCTTGTCCTGGTGCAGCTGTACATCCAGTAGACCCTCTTTCTTTCCCCTGCTTTCTTTTCCCTCCAAGCTTTCCTGGCAGTGGGAGCCAAACAGGCTGTTACCAAGCCAGATGTGGTTTCTGGACATCTCCACCCCATGTTCAGTGTGCACAAAGTGCCTCTGCTGCAAGGGGAGTGCAGCGTAGCCTCTGCAGGCTCCAGTGACCAGTTCACAGAGCAGCACCGGCTGCTGGGGCCGATCTGGAGCGGTGATAAGCGTTCTTTGGGGTGTTGTCTTTTGCTATTCCTCTGCCTGTGAAACATCTGTAGGTAATTAAATCCACATTTCGGCCTGTCTCTTGAGCAGCAAGCAGACACATATGGAATAACATGTGCTACATACAACCAGCTGCAGTTCCTGTAACAGATGCTAAGTCCATCATGCGCCATTCCCTGTGACTTGTAGGCCCCCTGCAAGACTCTCCCTGCCACACATGGCAGAGCTCCAGGGACCCTCTCAAGCCTGTGGGTATGCATGCAGAGTGGCACCTCCCCCCTTCAGCTCCTCCTGGGACTGAGATCCTGATCTGGCTCCTCAGTAGCCTTCAAAGTTTATGCTGGCCCCACTCTTGGGATGCTCAAAGGTAGACTTGACCAAGCCATTGGCTGCTTTTGCACCCATTTGAGGAAAGCTGGTCTGTTCCCTCTCCTCTCCCCTCTCCTACCACCTCCTTCCCTTGCCAAGCTGCATGCATTTATTGCCATCAGCCGCAAATAGGAGTTTGGTCTCGCTAATTTTCTGACCTGGAGAAGTACATGGAGAACAGGTAAGTTCACACCTTGGAGATGCTGTATTTAAATGACATTTTTACTAAGGCTGGAATCACTTTGATAGGTTTACCTGTGTGGTCTCCTCTGTTCCGGACACTCCACCTTGAAACTGAGATGATACTGTAGCACCTAAGAGCCAGAGATTTTTCCTCTTGGTTTGGTCTTCTCTAAATCCTTTTAACATTGCTGTTTCCTTATCCTTCCCCCTGCCCTTTTAAGGACTGTTTGCCCTCAGGAGTGCTTTAACATATGAAGGCTGGGGCTGGATTATCTGTTGTCATCTGCTTCATTTAGTTGGCTTGTGGCACTGCAAAGCAGCTGGGTAGGTCCTGTCTTAATGCACTCAAGGAAATGGTGACTCAGGCCCATGTTCCAAGACTGTGTGGGAACTGCTGGGCAGGAAAATGGAAAAGGCTGAAGAAGGAACTGAAATAATGTGAATTGTGCTGGTTTTAGACTTGGGAAGTTTGCAGTTGACAGCGCTTGTAAATGTGTTTCCATTGCAATTTGTTTCTAATGTGAGGTGACCTGATAGGCACAATCTTGTCATAGGGAAGTCAGAGAAAACTGCACATGCGAGAGGAAGCCACTGGATAGGGAAGCAGCTCCAGAAGTGTCTGACAGCACTGGTTGTCCCACCCTCTGACAGGGGTGAGTGCTCTTTCCCAGGCCAGTTGTCAGTGGCAGAGCTGCCGGAAGCTGGAGCTGCACCCACAGCCAGCTGCTTCTCTTGGGCTGGAAAGACATGGCATGGGGAGAGGAAACCTATAGTGAAATATACCTGGGGTAGGACACTGTCTTTGTGTGTCACCATTGACCTGGCACTCCCAAGTGCCATGGTTGTGAGACTGCCTCCAGGCAGCAGCTATATTCCTCCCACTTGGTTCATCAGAGGCAACCCCCAACTATGAGCAGCAGTACGAAGTCTGGGCATGTAGCAAATATTGTAGGGTGCCATCTCTCCTCACTCACATGGCCAAAGTTCAAATCTGGGATGTTAACCTTTTAAATTCATCAACTGAACAAAATGTGACCGGTTCCCAGACTCACGGGACACAATAAAAGCCTTGGGAGAAAGAAGTTATGTGATACCTCATTGTTTTACTGACTTGAAAATGCAGTGACAGGGTGATAGTAGCAAGCTGCCATATTCACCACTTCAGATGGGAAAATGGGTTCCTTTTTTGGAAGTCCACTACAAAGAATTCCTTCGAAAGAAAATGGTAGTTCAGTGGAGTAGTGTACCTGTGCTTAAAACAGTGAAGTTTTTCAGGGAAGAAGAAACAGCCACTGAAGGAACATTCCTAGTGGAGCTGGGTTGTTCATAAGCATGCATTGCTTGTCTTTTACCAGATGCAGAAGATCATGGGGCCAACCCAGGCTAGGCAGGACAAACAAAGCAAGGGGCTCTCTCTGTGCAAGGGCAATGCAGGTTGCTCAGTGCACATCTGATATTAATTCCTGTCAGTGGCATCTTTGTGCCTGGGAAGATTGAAGGGTGTGAAGATGGTTTTCTTTTATCTGGAGTTATTCTAGAATCTGACCCCAGTGTTGTCCTAGTAAGGGAGTGTTTCCCTCCAGGTAAGTTCAATCTTTAACCCTTTGATTTTCCAGCTGGAGGATACCCCAGCCCCCATGGTACAGCTGCTCAGCCAAAGTGACAGCCTCCACAGGACAGGGAAAGTGTACTTTTCTCTAGTCTGTTATCCCTGAAACACGCAACTGCCTTTAATTAGTGGTATATTCAGTCGTTTCAATTAGTTTTCACTCCATCATTCAAGCCTTGAGGCAGGTTATACTGGTAGGTACAGTGATCTTCTGGCACTGACAGAGCTGGTAACTAGAGCACTGGGAATGTACACATTACCCCTGTACACACCACGTGGTGCGCAAAGCAGAAGAAAAACAACTGACTCCCTGACTGCAGCCAACAGATCTGGCTGCAGCTGCAGTTTCTGGTCCTTCCACTATTACTTCTTGGAAACAGCTATGCCAAGTTACACTCAGAATGAAAATCCTTTGACCTGCCAAGGAAGAATTACATTTCCGTGCCTGCTCTGCAGAGTTTGGAGGGCTGGCTTGTGTCTGTTGTCAGTACCGGCATTCCACAATCAACAAGAGCTGGAAAGAGAAAGTCACTGAATCCCCTTTTCTCTAAGGGAAAGAGTCAATCAGTTTCTTCCAGTAGATACAGCAGAGGCATGCTGCTCAGCAGCAAGATGATTAAAAAAACCAAACCAAACAAAACCCACAAAAAATCCACAGGAGCTTCAGCAGAATTAGCAGTTAAGGCTTTGGTTTTTTTTAAAAAAAACCAATCACCATTTAAAAAAAACCAAACAACCAGACTTCTTAATTTGAACTGTAAGTCCATAATGAAAAAGACCAACACCAAAGTACATGAGACTGACTTTGTCAGTTTGTTTTATTACTGGGCACAGCACCTTATCACTTCATATACATACAAGCCACAGTAATACAAAGAGACCCTAGCCTTTTTTATAATTAAAAAAACACATGGTATTTGGGAGGAGCCAACAGTCCCAGGGGTCAGCTCTCAAGAGTGATTTTGCTGCAGTTGCAGTAGCAGCAGTTTTCTCACAAAATACTATGGGTTTTCATGCTGTTAATATGTGAAGCTGAAAAGTCTGAGCTTGCAGCAGTGCCTCTACTTAACATGATCAAGGCAGGCTTTTCAGCAGCTCACAGGCTTACAGGTATGCTCAGTCATGGTCCTTTGCAGTCAAATGAAAGTGTGCCAGACAGACACCCCTGTATGGAACTAGAACCCTCAAATGCTTCTGCAGAAACCCATCCTGAAGCACCAGAGGTTAATGCAGTACAGGGCTAGTTAAAACTCTCCTGCATCCTGACAGCTTTCCTGCAGACAGCACAGGCTTTCCCCACAGGCACGACCATTTCTTACAGAGTCAGTTACATCTGTAGCAGCACAAGGTCAGCGAAGCTTGGAGAAAAGCTTGTCATTAAAGCAGGCTTAGCCCTCAGAAAATGGATTTAAAACTAGAAGGCACAAATGCAAGGTTGAATGTGGGCTGCATAGCACTGTGGCATGTGAGTAGTTTAGATAGCCCTCCTAAGAGGAAATATAACACATAATAAATACAGTATGACATTTTAGAAAATAAGTGCATTACTGTGGTCCTTCACAACATACAGAAGTAGGATCCACAAGAGCATAAAGAGGCCTGCTCACTTAATATTGCACAAACGTTCTAAAATTTAGCGCCAGGTCATTGTACTAGAGGTGGGACAAGGCAGGGGAAAAAAAAAAGGTTTTATTTGGCAGAATCTGCCAAAGTCTCCACCACCACACAAGCAGCATTTTGCCAATCTGAGGTAGAATTACATATATACTGCTTAAACCTAGTCAAGTCCTGCTCAACTAGTTTTCAAAGAAAAAAAAGAAAAAAAGAGAAAGTGCACAGAATAGATGAGCCTCTTTCTCTAAAGAAAATGAGGGCCTCAGGTTTGACTCCCAGAAGCAAATATTCCAGAGCAGAGTTCCTGTGAAGATCCCTGCTCTCCATCTGGAAAGCAGTGATGGGTATGGTGATGCTACAGATAAGGAGTGTAACAGGTACTAATTGCAAGTCCTATAGAAGTGTTTTACTCTCCGCTTCCTCCCTCCCCAACTACTTGCTAATTGTCCCTTTATTCACTCAGTCCAGTATATTTTATCAGAGTTAAGACTGTCCCCACTGCTTTCTTCTCCTTATGTCCCTTCTCCTGAACCCTGAAAAAAAAAAAAATTCCTATTTCAACTCTTAGACTTCTGAGGGACACTTGCGGTTTCTTCTAGAGAGTCCTCTGTGTAGTATAGACACGGAAGGATGGAAATAAGAGCCTCTTCGATGGAGAAGAGATGTTTATCCTCTGCTTGAGGACAAAAGTAGCGCATGAAGTCTGCCAGTCTCAGCAAGTACTCAATGTTATGACCCGCGCAACCACTTGAGACAATGATTTGAGCTGCAATGTCTTCTTCAGATGCTGGGCCAAGGTAAGAGGGGTTCTGAGGTGTTGCAATGTAAACAAGAGCCAGGATGGGTTCCTCTGCATCTTTCTCCTGAGGGTGGAACTTAACCAACTTGGTGTCATAGCCTCCCAGGACAGCTTCTCTCATGTTGAGATACTCGAGCGATGCAGCGATCTGTTCCCCACGGACTTCATAGGCGACACCCCACGTGCATGCCTGAAAGTGAAAGAGCAAGGTGGTTACGGGATGCTGTAACTGCAGTGGCCTGTCCAACCGCCCGCTCACGTTTCAAATCAAGGCTCCCTTACTCTGGGGGTCTCCGCACAACTGATAACAGGGCAGAGAAAGGTAACGCACCCCACACCCCCCTCCACGATCCCGGCGGGGCTCAAGAGCACTCGGCTGCCGACACACCTTTCCAGGTGGTGGCGCGGGCACCCCCCGCCCAGGCCAGCTCCCAGCGCCCCCGGTACTCACCCCGCAGTCCTCCAGCAGCGTCACCACCCGGCCGGGCTGTGGGCAGAGAAAAGGCAGCGCGTTAGAGCCGAGCCGCGACACCGGTGCCCCGCGGCCCCCCCGGGCTGCCCCCCCCCCCCCCTTACCGTCTTCTCGCTGCCGCGGTGGAAGGTGTCCCCCTGCCAGAAGCGGCGGCTGTACCCGCGGATGAAGCCCACCTTGCGCGACGTGAACTCGAAGCCCGGCCTCCACACCAGCGAGCCGTACCCGAAGATCCACACCGACGCGGCCAGCTCCGCGCCCTCCGCCTGCCCCGAGGGCGAGGAGGAGAGGAGCGGGCGTGGCGGCGGCTCCGGGCGCTCCTCGGGGCTCTGCGGGTCGCGCTTCATGTCGGGGCTGCGGCTGCGGGGCTCGTGGGGCAGCTCTGCCGCCGCGGCGCTTTAAAGGCGGCCCGGACCGCCCGCCCCGCCCCGCCCGGGTGATGCAACGAGGGCGGGAGGTTTCGCGGCGCCGCGCGTGGGGCAAAGCGGGGCCCGGGTTGCGTCAGGCGGGGCTGCCCGGCCCGGGACACCCCGGCCCGCGAGCGGAGCCGTCGGCCTGTCCAGCAGCGCTGGGTGCGACATTCCCGCCTGGGGACGCCAGGGGATCAGCCGCTGCCAGACCCCAGAGGCCGCTGGAGCTGAGCGCGCCGTGCCCGAAAGGGAGAAGCTGGGGTGGAATGAGTGGGCCAGCCCTCCTCAGGAGCCTGCCCCACGCTCCCGGCTTTGGCTTTATCCCAGAACCGGAGGTGCTGCGTTGGAAAACCAAGCAGTTAATATTTAACAGGGTGAAGCGACAGCTCCTGACATCAACAGGGCCAAGGCGTAAGGCACATAAGTGAAACAGAATAATAACATCCACACAAATGCAAGGACATGGTGCTGAATCCAGCTACTCGAGTGCGTTTCCCCTAGTACTATACCCAGGCTGGAATGTCAGCTTCTAATACATAACATTTGTTATGTGTGTGGGCCCAAGTGCTGTCTGTGTATGGGATGGACACCCAGCTGTAAACCAGCTTTAGGTAGGTTGTGACAACTAGAGGTGGACTTTTTACATTACAAAGTTGTTCATTTTGGTAAGAGAGGAGGAGAAAGAATGAGATGCAAAACCATCAAAGTGTTTCTCATTATTTTTCTTGTCCTCTGCACTTAATCAATCTAAACAGTCTATTTACAGTATTTTATTTAGTTTCCTGTTGGTCCCCATCCAACTAGCACCCACCTTTCCACTCCACTTAACAGAGCATTGCAGCTACAACACACACAGACTGTGGTGGGTGTTCCCTGTACTGTGGTATGTTCATCACGGGTGACAGGAGTTTGCATGGCTCTCACATCTGCCCTGCTGCTCCATGCCTTACAGAGCATGTCCTTTTCTCCTGCCCTACACGACTGACTCTCTGACTTGTCACTGTGGATGACCCTTCACAAGGTCAGCCTTGTAATGGAGCCCAAAGCTCCTTGATTTTCCTCTCCACTTGCGCTTTTCCCAGTCACCTTCTCTGTCTTACTCAGGCTCAAAGGTATGGGGTTGGCATGGCAGGCTCCCAGCCCTTCACACCACACACCCATGCTGGCACGGGCTTGCAGCCTCTTAATCCTTTTCCAATGGTCCCTTTCCATAGGCAGAAGGTGAATCTGTCATCTGTTTGTACAGCTGCTGTATTCAAAGGCCTCAGTCAGACCAGAAAATGCTCCAGAAACTGTCCTTATCAGCTGTGGAAAATAAGAAATAAATCTCTAGTAGATCCCATCCCCTAACATACAAGATTCCTGCCTTAGCAGGAGTTTGTCCATGCTAAAATGATGTGGCCTTTCAATCAAATGAAACCAGTGTCCTCTGGAAATTAAGCCAGTCCTCTATTTCCCACTGTATATGTAGAGCAAGTGTATATTTTTCATATTTCATTCTTTATCTTTTTTTCCTGCTAAGATCAAGGAAATTTGAGCAATGCCCCCATATGTAGTTAACAAAAGCATTAAAACACTTGCCTGTAGGTGCATCCTAATTACTAAGAGCACAAAAAGTGACAAATCAGTCTAAAAGATAAGATGAAAAAGCTCTTGCTAGGTTCTGGTCTTAGTAACACCAGTAAAAAAATAATCTAATCTCTTTCTTCAGCTTTCCCCAGGATGTGAATTTTATCCATCTTCTTGGTTTGTTCAGTCTGGAGGAGACTGAGGGGAGACCTCATTGTGGTCTTCAACATCCTCATGAGGGGAAGCAAAGGGGCAAGTGCCCATCTCTTCACTCTTGTGACCAAGGACAGGAGAAAACAACATGAAGCTGAGTCAGGGGAGATTTAGGTTGGCTGTCAGGAAAAAGTTTTTCATCCAAAAGTGGCTGAGCACTGGAACAGGCTCCCCAAGGAAGTGGTCACAGCACCAAGCCTGTCTGGGTTCAAGAATAACGTCCTCCGGCACAGGGTGTAATTCTTGGGGTCAGGGCCAGGAGATGGACTTGATGATCCTCAGGGGTCCCTTCCAACTCAGCATCTTCTGTGATTCCATGATCTGAGAAATGCACTGGATTATGCATGTGTGACAAATGAAGCTCTAGGTATCTTATCTGCTGGTACTAAGCTAAGGAAAATTGGACCAAGAAATTAAAAATTATGCTACTGGGAGGTGACTGGGTGCTTGCTGGTGAGGGAGAAAATTTACTCCTTTCCTTTGTAGAGTCTCTCTGTCTGCTTTGCCAAAAGACTCTGCTGCGTGGCTAAGCCAGATTTGCAATGGAGAGCCAATGTGTACAACAAAAGCCTTAGGGTACCAGCTTCAGATCCCACACCAGTTAAACACTACAGGTCTCTGTTCCCTGCAGTGCTGTACAACGAGATCAATGAGGTATGAGGCTAGAAACTCCTTTTGAAGTCCCTGATTTTCTTGTGTAAATTGGGATATTGCTCCATCATTAGGAGCAGAGCCTGGGGGAAGACTATTACTGAAGTTGTGGCATATACAGCAAGAGGTTAAGAATATTTCTTTGTTCTTTCAAGCTTTCTTTCATTCATTTCTATGTTGACTCTACCTTCACTTTACTTCGGTTAAATAAAGGGGCATGAGGATCACTAGGGGCAAAGGGCTGAGCAGAAAGGTGCCTTGCAGACAGTATAGGTGCCACTGTGTAAGTGAAGCAGGCGGGTATAAAGGAGGCTTTAGTGTCTCTTGGTATTGTTGGAGCTTGTGTTTGAAAGGCCAGGAGAACAGCCTGCCAAACTCAACCACAAGAATGTTCAAACAGGTGTGAGGGAGGATGTGGAGCAGCAGTGGAGTTAACTGTTAGGGAGCACGATGTAGATTTTGTAGTACAACAAAAGGAGATGGAAAAAATTGTAGGATTTCAACAGTTTAAAAGTGACTAAGGGAAAAAGAAACGGAATATAATGGTCATACTCTGTTAACATAATTTTAAAAAAAACCCTTAACAGCAGTAAGAATATTTACTTTGGCCTGGAACCTTTGGGAAAGAGAAAAAGGCAATCACAGCTTTATTTGTTACTCCTGAAACTAGTTTTTCCCAGGTTTCAGGAAAAGGAGGAGCTATTTTCTCTTTAGCAGTATATGCTGTGCTTCCCCAGAGCAAGCATTCCCATGTTACTGTGGGGTGACTAGCAGTGCCAGGGCTGCCTGTTTTTCAGGGTAGTGATGAATCACCTTAGAGCCAGAGGAACCAACAACAGGGCTGGCATGACACATAGCAGTGGCTTGTGTGTCAGGCTCTTATTTACTTCAGTAAACTGAGGGCACATACTGGGTCTTACCAAAAGTTATTCTGTTCAGAAAATATCAGCTGGGGATAGTAGGATTGCCAGATCATTTCCAGATACCACCACATCTTTCAACAGCTTGGCACTGCTTTCCTCTCTACAGTGAGCAGGCAGGAATCTAAACACTAAATTGTCCTCTTTTCCCAAAAGCTTCAGTAAAGATTAAAGCTACTGGAATTGGAGATGAAGTTCAAACAATGCCACAGATTTTTTAAGGCAATGTAAATCAGTGCTATTCACCTGATATTCAAAAAGCCACATCAATGTGCATCACCAGGGGTCTTACTCACTTCTGTTTGAGGAATCCAATTCTTATGGCATTTACAAATCCCCTCCAGATGTGAACACTTACCATAGAAACATGCAGTCAGCCTTGTTTCAAACAAGGAAATGCATAAGCCACATTGTTAAGCTTCTGTATTAAAACTTGGAGACCAAGAAAGATGGATAGAACAGTAGGAAATGGGTGTATTTGAATTTGTTTGTAGCATCCAAGGGGAACCCACTTCCATTGTTAAATGCATTAACTTGTGGGGTTAAATACAGTCCTGAGTAAAGGGAGCTAAAAATGGTGAAGGACATACCAGTATGTTAAAGAGAACTACTGTAAAATCCAGGGGAAAAGTACTGTAAGGACACCAGGCTGAAAAACAAGTCTAGGACAAGGTGACAGTTTGGGGGATTCTTCTGCAGGACAGAACTTGAGTTGATGCTGACCCTACTCCACATTCAGTCGGTTCACCCCATGACTCTTACAGCTCTGACTGTTGTCAGCTGTGTTGGGAGATTTCGCAGTGTGCCCAGTTCACAGATGGGAATGACAAACTGGATGGAGACATAACAAACTTGGTTTGTATTTGAATTCGTTATATGAGAGGGAAAAAGTAAATCCATATATCTAATGAGCGTTTTAACATGCCATCAATAACAATACCCTAACCAGTGGCCTGGTAGTTGGCTGAGAGGTCCTTTCAGAAAATCCAGCATTATAATTTTGGCTTTTGAGTTGTACACCAGAGTGATTTGCTGTACAATGGGTTTTGCTGAGTTCCTCCAGCCCCTTCTCACTTCAAGCTGGTGGGTAGTTTTGACCCCCCTGGCAGGAACTGGCCTTGATTGCTCTGGTCATCCTGTCCCTCTCTCATATTCCATGTTGCTGACAAAGTCCCTCCCAGCACTAATACATAAAAAATTTCTCAATAAAGAATCAGAACTACAATTTCAGAGGGGTTTTTTTACTGGTTAAAGGTAGATATAGTGAGCAGAGACTGGGGAGGGTTGTAGCAGGGTAGGAAAGAAGCTCAAACACTTCCTACTCGCTTTCATTGAGGGATGAACAAATTGGACACTGAACTTAAAATCTGAGTACAAACTTGTGGAAACTCCTTTTGCTTGAGCCCAGAGCATCCCAAACCTAGGAACTCATCTGAGTGCCAGGCTGTGAGTCATGAACCAGATTGGCTCGTCTTTTGGTACAGTATAACCCCCTGCTCTTTTCTCCCCATGGCCTCACTCTGCTGCCCAAACACTAGAGGGGCATTTTGAGGAGTCATGTGGATGTCCACACTGGCAGCTTTAAGGTGAGACTCTGATGGAGGAGGCATGGTCTCACAAGGCCAGGGCTGGGAACCTCAGCCCTGGCTGTAAAAGTCATTATCTTACCTGGGCTGATGTAATGTTGTCATTTAGTTTCACTTCAGGAAGTGATTTAGTTCTAGTTCCAGTATAAAAAGAAGAAAAATGTGTTTATAGGTAAAATTTTAAACAGGTCTGAGAAAAACCTGAAGGAACTGGTTGATACAGGCAGGTAGACTGAAGAGTCCAAAGACAGAAACATGGAAGAACAACAGAAATTTTAATTCAAAGGTAGAAAGCAAATCTGTGATTTGCATCCCAAGTAGGGAAGGATAACTGTTCAGGGAAGTAACCAGCTGATTTCAAGAACAGTTTAAGAAATAATAGGGAACTCATACAGGATGGAAAAGGAATAATGAAACAGAGAAACTTCTGGTTTGGCACTTAGCTATGTAATGAAGTAAGAGCCGCAGAAATTAGGGCCAATTTGCACATTTGCAAAGACTTTAAAACCCAGTAAGAAGCTTTCTAGTCAAATAAAAAGAGGATCAAGATAGAAGTGGGATTACAGGCAGGGATATGACTGTCAAGACCAAAGATACCTTAGATGCAAACCAATAAAAGACGGGATGGTGGTGATTGCTGTGAGTCCTTTAAAAAAATTACCACATCTGAAGGAAAAGCACTGTTCTTAGAACTCCTTGTGTCAAGGGAGGTGAAAGAAGAGACACAAACCAAGAGTTTATTAGCAAAGAATATAAATATATAAGTGGGGCAGGTACCACGACTGGAAAATAGCAAGTGGTGCCTGTATTTGAGACATGAAAAAAAAGTCGCAATTGAGCAAACTAAAGCCCTGTTATTGAAACTGAATTCACACAAAGGGATATGAGCATTAACTGGACATGAGTGGCTCAGCTTGAAGATTGAAAAGAATATCCTAACCTGCAGAGCAGCAAGTTTTTAAATCTGCACCCCCCCCCCCCCTCCTCCGTATGAAGGGCCAATAACACAAAAATAAGTTCTTTATGTAGATTTGACTGCAACAGAGATTATGTGATGTAGTTACCTCTATTACCTACTGCCTTTCCATCCGGTGCTCTTGTCTGATGAGCAGAAAGTTTTCATTTCAGGAGTATCACAGGAAGTAGCTGGAGTACAGCCAAGCTCCATAATTTCCACAGATTTGTAGTGTCGGAGAGGCTTCATCAGTTTGCAGTGATAAGGTTTTGTCCTGACATGCCTGCAGCTGTTCTTACCCAGCTTGTCATGGTGTCTTCATAACAAGCATTGCTTCTCTGTGGCTTAGATGCTATGGATTCATTTTCTACAACACAGCTATAGCTAGAGTGTGACCACAAAGCCCTGAACAAGCACAAACTGAGAGCTCTGAAATATCTGATTGATATACTAATGGCAAAGCAAGGGCTGCAGAACAAAAGCAAACCCTGAATCACCATTCATCCCTTGCCTACTGAGAAATCCCAGATAAAGCAACACTACAGTATCATCGGGAATTTTGAAAGGTAGAAGGAAGTTGAAAATCATGTTCTACTTAGCAGCAGAGAAGTGAGCTATAAAGTCAGCCACCAAACTTTAAGAAAGGACCATAGGTAGCCAGCACACTTTCTGAAGAGAGGAAGCAGCAAGCTGCCAAGTGTAATAAAGGCACAAGAGATTTCTCCTTGGGAACAAAGCCCATAAACCACACAGCTAAAGAGATGACAGCAGGACCTATAAAGACAGAGTAAGGGCAAAGTCAGCAACAAGACTAAACAGCACAAAGAGGAACAAAGTCCTCCCTCTACCAGGCATCTGGTAACCCTACAAGGACAGCAGCCAGCCTCCTAGCAGCTCTGTCCCTCTTTGCAATGGCCAGAGGGATGGCTTTGCGCCTGAAACAGTCACTAATAGTCTTCATCTGAGAGAGGAAGAAAACCCACCTGCTGCCCACTCATCCAGGTCCTTATCAAGGCAAAAAGGAGAGTAGGAACAGTGCTTTTGTTTAGCCTCTTGGTTGCTCTAGGGCAGGAAGATGTGTGTGTTGCCTGTACAATCAAAGCAATAACCCAGCCAATCAATGTGTGGGATTTACGGATCTGTGTGGAGGAAGAGTGATAAGTAGCTGTGTTGATAAGAAGTTCCTCCTTCACTGCCTTCATTCTCCTTTATAGCTTTTAATGTGTAACTATGACTCACTTATGTTATATTTCACTATTTTGAATGTTTGAGTTGCAAACAAATGACCTACTTAATGTGATGCTTTTTGCAGAGGAAGACAAATGTTCTATGCTGTTGTCTCAGTAAATCAAATTTGTTTATTTCTAGAATGACTAAAAGTCTCATTGCTGTGACCAAAAACCCCAAACAGTCCTGAGATTGTGGCTCATACCAACCAGATTATTGTTAGTGACTGAAAGATTTTGCTTTAAATGTGGCCATGCAGGGCAGAATCTTGCATTCTGATGTAAAGACTATGTCTCTGTCTGAAGGAAATTTGCAGTCCTGCTGAAAATATTTGTCTTTATATTTCAGTATCTCTGGCACATACATTGAAAACTGTTTGTGGTTTGAAAAATAGGTATAGATGTGTTGTATGTGAGCTAGCATGTTTGGTTTTGTAGTATTAACAGGACAGATTCTGTCTCAGCAGTAGCTCTATTCTTTTTGTGAATTCCTAAGTCATGTCCACCTAGGTTTTGGGCACTTAGTTCTCAGCTTTCTTTGCCCTTTAATTTGGTAACCTAGGTCTGCAGTTTCCTTTTCTGAATCTTCCTGTGATTAGCCCAGCAGATCCAAAGACCTGTCCTTCCTAATTACAGGTGCTCTTCCCAAGATGAGGAGCAGAACATGCCACGATCACCACCTTCCTTAAAGCCCAATGCTATTTATTTAGAACAAAATGTTATGGAAAAAAGCTACTTAATAAGCCAAGAAATGACTCACACACCTGCTAAGTGTTGCCTGTCTTCCTTGTGGTGCCCTGGCAAATATGATAAGCAAGATCTGCCAGCTCTTTAATTCAGAGAGAGCATCTGTGTATCAGCTCATGCTGTCTCTGCCCCAGAAGACAAAAATGAGTGCCAGGATAACAGGCATGAGAACTTGTGTGAAGACATGCAGGTTCCACAGAAACACTTCTCATTCAGCCTGGAGCACAAATGCATAAGGAACATGTGCTGCCCAGCAGTCAGTCCACACCATCCTTCCCATCCTGTGGGGCAGCAGTCAGTTCTGGAGCATCTCTCCAAAGCTGGGTGAACTCCTGCCTGTAACCAGTCATGCTGCTCTCTGAAGTCAAGTGCCTGCCACCTTCTTGCATGTGGGAACAGCAAAAACTTGCAGGGTTGGACAGCTGAGAATACTCAAAAGTAATCAGTAGCTGTTGGATTTTCTCTATGGCCAATGATGAGCATTGTCCTCCTACGCTCAACCACATGCAGGATCAAAACAGGAAAAGCACCTGCCTGGACAAAGCTGTTGTGCATGTTGGTTGTGACCAGTCCTGGGTTGTCCTGGTGCATTCCATGCTTCGTAACCTTTGTGGCAGTTTGCTGTAGCAGCATTTGAAAGCTTGGTGTTACCGTTTCCATCATGGGGATATCATGACTCTCAAATACTTTAAAACTATTGTAGATTAAGAAGATAAAATTATTTCAACATTAAACCTCTTTCAGTTGAGTTTTTAGCAGATATGATGCTTCCAAGCCCACTGGAATGAGAGGTCAGAAAGTGCAGCTGTAGCCCGTGTGGGAACAGAATTTTTCTAGTGAAATAAGATGAATCCTGTTTTGAAGAGAAGTCATGTTTTTTGTGGTCTTGTTACCAGACCGGCAATGGCTCTGGTCACAGTCTCTTTGAAATCTGGTTTGGCTTTACAAAAAACCCAGCGATATATGTGTCTTACTGTGCTCTTTTTGGTGAGGGAAGGTTTCCTTTCTGCCCTGTATGGAACACTGGGGCCATGTAGCAGAAGGGTTGTGCCGTCCTGCACTAAGATGGAAACAGAAGGCTTCTGAGAACATATTGCATCAAGTCATAGGCTGTGGTGATAACAGAAGGTAGGTAGGAGGAACTCCAGCGTCCAGGCTTCAGGCACTTGACTGCCTGCCCGAGACTGCTGTTGTAGTGGCTACAAAGAGAGAGGCTGATCAACAGGGTGAGTCAGAGTATTAGCATAAATTGAGGTGAATTCCCTGTGGCTGCGCACACACAGGGGGTGTGTTTGGGGGAAGCTGACTCCAGGCACGTATAAGACTGGGAGCTGCTGGGCTGATTCACCTGTGCTGCTTGTGCCGCACAGCGCTGTCAGTGCAGAGCCCCAGCAGCTGGGCTTACAGTGACTGCTGGTGTTTCTGCCCCAGCTTTGTGTCACCTCGACATGCCTATGCCTGCAGGCGATGACTTCACCTCCCTCCTCCAGGCAGAAACGAGAAATCCATACCCAGAAGCTGTATCTTTGCTCTTGTTCTCTGGGCATAAGTCATGGGTGCGCTTTTGTGTGCAATGGTAGCTGTGTTGTCGTGCTGTGTCAGAGTGCCTGAGCAAGCAGGGCTTCTGCAGCCCTGAGCAGCCTCTCCGTGAACCAATTATAACTTCCCTGCTCCCAGTGCATGTGTGAGAAAGTTTCTGCCAGCCTTTTGATGGACTGCGTGGCAAGGAAGGGTAACTCAACAGCTTTTCTAAGTGCAGAGAAGATGTTACTGCTGCACCTTCTTGCTGTATAAGCAGTGTGTGGGAAGTGTTGACAGTGCAGTTCTGTGGGCCACCCTCCTAATTGGGAAGCAACAGGAAAGTGACTCATGAGACATTGCATCCTCTTCTGTGCAGGGAGCATGGGGACTTGAAGAACGGGCACTGGACCGCACAGAAGCTGTGGGATTGACAGCAAAAGGATACAGGCTGACAGTGACCAAGCTCTTGGCTGGTTAAGATCACAACTGAAGTCATCCGAGCTCTTCTTAGGAGTTCCTCAGCTGTCAATGACCTGTGGGCACCAGCAAATAGAGTTCTGCACTGTCCAGAGCTGTCATACTTTGCCAGGGTTTTAATAGCTATGGCCGAAAACAGCACCCAGTGTTGACAGAACAAGGTATTTACTGTTAGCCTGTTCTCATGTCTGCTTGCAAAACTTCTCTGTGCATGTAACTGCAGTGTCAGCCTGAACTTTTTCCTGCACTCACCATGTCCTGATATTGCTCCTCTTTTGGCTGACCCTGACCTATCAATATTCCCCATGAGATTGCTTTTCTCTGTCTGCTATCAGTCCTGCTCTGGCATTAACCTTTTCCAGCTCTGCCATGACATGTCTCCATTGCAGATTTTAATTCTTCTCATGTTCCTAACCTTGTCTTATCTGCTACATGCTGAATTTTTTGGAACTGACGTGACAGCAGAAGCTCAGGTGAGCCATGCTGAATTCAGTAACTTCATCTATTTATGCCAAGGCCAGAGAATTCCTTGTCATTCTTCCCATTCTAATGTCATCTCTCAGCAGCTCTGTAGTAGTTTGAAGTGCTGTGGTATCTTCTCAATGCCAAATACCCTGCCTAGTTATATCTGTCTGTATGTGGAGACAGTAACAATGTCACCAAAGCAGAATGTAAGCACACTTTATCTGCCTTGGCTGGAGTAAAGAGTAGTGTAGGGTGCAGTACTACATGCATCTGGGCCCATTTGGCTCTTGAAAAACAATGGGACTTTTTTGAGAGGAGGTGGAAAAGTGGGAGAAGTGAGATTGATTTGGCTTATGTGCTTTTTTAGAAGTAATCTGCTTAAATTAATCCAGTCTGAATTCTACCTGCACCCCTGTACAACATTTGTCGCACTTGTTCCTCCAAAGCCAATTGTAACAACACAGAGTAAAGGGTGATGTTGTTTGGTTGAATCGGGATCCAGATTTTACCAGGGCACCCTCCCTGTTTAAAGGCCAGTGTGGAACCTGGCAGTGAGCAGTACAGTGCTACCATGGGGAATGTTCTCCTGAGATGGACTGAATCTGCAGACACTCTGGTTGCATGGGCACTGGAAGCTGATGACTGGTGTGTCAGTGGAATATCAAAATCATAACTTGAGTTGTTGGTGTGTTATGTAATGATTGGACTGGAATGCTGTACACAAGCAGAGGCACCGTCACCCCCTGTTTACTAACTCTGATGTTACGCATAGCCTGAGGTTACCTCAGGCTAAAGAGCACACAGATTCTCGTGAGGTGGGAACACTAGACTGGTGCCAGGACAACAGCTGACAGTGTCAGCTTTTTTTGATAGGTATTTCCCTCCCCTTATTTCAAGGAAAAGCCTCTATATGTTCCCTTGGTGGTATCCTTGGTATAAGATTTCAGGACTCTCAGCTAACACGTGTATTTCAAATCCTCAGAGATGTATGAATCCCACCTCAGTACAGATTGCACTGTTGAGGAAAGACTCTATCCTGTTATCTGTGTGTTTTGGATAGAAAACAGTTCCTTGAGTACATCTTTTCAGTGAGAAAATAAACAAGCTCTTACCCCACGATCTCTGGACAATTAAAACAAAGTGGCTGTACAGCTACTTGTGTTCCAGTTTATGATGAATGTGGCATTGCTGTCAGCACTGCTGGGACATGTACAGCCTATTCTTAATTTTACACATACACGTCTAGTTGTGGAACAGTGAGTGGTTTCCAAAATATTTTAATCTTTTCTAGTTGTGTCCCATTTTAGGAAATCTGTGCCAGCTAAGATAGGAAGGCTATTGCCTTTAAGAGGCTACTGATTCTTTAGAATAATAATATTCTCTTTTTAAAATTACCCTCTAATCTCAACCTCCAATCCCACAGCACTTGGCTATAATCTGCCAAGACCCCAGCCTAGCAGCAGGTAGCTTGCAGCAGCAGCTGGAGCACCTGGGCACTGTCTAGAGGAGAGAGGCTTCATGCAGAGGTGGATGCAGGGTGAAAGGACAGTAGTGTTCTTCTCTCTAGGATATTGGTTGGCAGAAGCTTATTCCTGAAGTCTGCCACTGCAGGCTAATGCCAAAGCCTTTAGCTTTATTCCATGTCCCACTGCCTCAAACTGTGGAATGGGCAGTCACAGTGCTGCCCTCTCACAGACTGACCATCTGCGTGTATAATGTTACAATCAGATCCCGTTATGTTTTAAAGCTTAGACAAGAAAATAAGGATCAGAGGTTCCTGATTGAAGATTGATAAGAATGTGTTTAAATCACTTTATGCTGAACTTAATCATGTGCTTAAGATTAAGCAGTTAGCGATTCCTTTAATTTGAGTCTGAGCCTATGCATAACAGATGTCTTCAGAGTCAGAGGAAGGAAGAATCCCTCTAAATCTGCCAGTGCCTTTTATCTCCAATCCTGAGGATAGCTGTGGTGATCGAACTATTGCCCAAGGACTGTTTCATGCTGTATCTCTAGTTGAATCATCATCACCTATTCTTCTCCTATCCCCCACTCCATTACCTTCTGTGTTGAAATGGGAGCCTATATCACGAAGTTTCCTCGAAAGCAGGCTGTGGATGGCTGTTCATTTCTAGATCCAGATGGTGGAAAAGCCCCAGCTTTTCTCGTTGCTTCTCCAGACCTGCTGGCAGAGCTGTGTATATATGTTTTATCCTAAATGAGAAGGACAAGAAAACTGTTCTACAGCAGGTTAGGATAACGTCTGATGGCACAGTAGCTTAGAGTGCACATTCCACTCCAAGCATCCTTCTTTTCCCTTAGCTGCCTTATTAAACTGGTTTTCCAAAATTTCCCCTGCCCCACACTACAAAGCATCACAGTAGAGCATTAGGATTTCTTAGCCCTTGGATTTCCATGGGTGAGCAGACAAAGTGAAGGGGAGCAGACAACTATTGTGTGTCAAGGGCTCGGCTGGGAAAGAGTAGTTGTGGGTGGATACATGGATAGGCTGGTTAAATGTAACAGAAGAAAGGATTTAGATTTCACTGCAAGGTGGTGGAATGGCACCAAGCTGTGGTGGTGTAGCTGAAGCGGGCTCCATTCATCTAACAAAGCCCATGTACTGCACTTCTTTGCAGCCAAGCAATACAAATGTGAGAGACCAAATCTAAGCCAAGAGCTGTCTCTTATCTTCCTCCCTTCAAGCCAGGGTGACTTGGTGTATGTTGAACATAAATATGGTTTTGCCATGTATCTTCTTTCAAACATCAGCAGGCATGAGGTCTTTTAGTCTGTCATAACATTGGATTGCACACCAAAGAAAAGTCAAAATGAGACTCCACAGCATCATCTGTGGAGCCTTGAGCCTGAAAAGTAACCTCTCAGGCAAATTTTAGCCACTTTCCTGTAACAGAACTGGCCTATTTTCTTTGAGCTATTTTTGGCTGTTCTTTAGAGATACATGTGGTAGAGGAAGATAATGAGAGCAATTAAAGAGGAATTGCAAGGTGCTGTGCTGGAGGTAATGGAAAGAAGGTGTCATGATATGACTGTGCAATAGCTTCACGTTTTATGTATTGCTCATGGTGGAACATGCCGTGAGAGGGCTCAGGACCTGAGTAGAAGGGTCATTGTGGCACATTACAGCATCCATGATACATGCAGCAAAGATTGCATCATAAGGCTGAGCATTAGCATTAAAGAGCATCTGAAGAGCCTTTAAGTGGGAGAACTCCATGTGGGAAGGCCAGTTGGTGGCTACATGTGGCTTTTCCCAGAAGATATCAGATCAAAATAGTTACAAGCTGAATCCCCCAGTTTTTCTGTGCACTGGATTTGAAAACAAATGATTTCATGCTTTGTGACCAGGCTAGTCAAAAAACAGCTACAAATGGGAAACTGAGAAACAAAGGCAGGGCAGGAAACAGAGCTGAGCTCTCAATATGACCCTTTAAATTGAAAAAGCTATAAAAGGCTGGCATAGATTTCATAAACAAGGGGGTTGGGGAACAACATGGTTTGAAAGCATAATTGTTTTTTGTCAAATTTTTATTGACAAATCTTTCTCCTGGTATGTTGCCTCTGTAAGAGAGAAATTAAAGCAACTGCTTAGATACTGTTATTTGACAAATATTGTACCTATGGATCCTCTTAGGAAAACTGAGCAGGCAAATTCCTCTTCCCTTGCAGGCTTTTTTCTCTGCTGATCTCTCATTCTCCTCATTTCCAAGGGCCCAAAGCAGGACCACTCAGAACCACAGAATATTCTGGTTTGGAAGAAATGCACAGGATCATCAGAGTTCCGCTCCTGGCCCTGCACAAGACAGCCTCAAGAATCACGTCATATGTCTCTTAGCGAGCTCTAATCTGCATATGGAGAGGTGATGTGAAAGAAAGATGCTGATAACCATGACATCTGAAATAATTTTATGGCTTTAGTAGACCACAAGTGTCATCAAAGCTCGTGTTGACCTTGCTGTATTCACTGCCCTAGCCTGAGCATTGCTCTTGCCTGAGCAGGCTCAGATGTTGCGTCAGTGTCCTCTAGCAACGCACAGAACTCTTTTTACACCAGTTAATTGAGTCTAACTATCCCTCTTGGAGGCCGATGAGTGAGTACTAGCCCCATGTTACACCTAGGAAGAGTGGGAGGGGAAAGTGGCTTGCCCTAAGTTTAATTGGCAACCAGAGTGAACAATGTCAAATACCCTGTTTGCCTGCACCTGAGTCCTGTGCATGCAGAAATGGTGAAGTTTCTTGCAAAACATGGGAGAGGAGTTAAGTGTTGGGCTGCCCATTCTGTGTTAGATATTATATTGTTGGGTGCTAGGTAATGTGTTGAGAAATGCATGAGGGGAGTGGGCTTGGGGGCACAAGCTGCACTGCCAAGCAGAATAACAGTGCTAGTGACATGGTAGTCAGGCAACAGGCTTGCAGTGGCTTGCTGAGCATTGGCAGAAGGACAGCCTGGGTAGTCTGATGGCAAAAGGGATGCTGGCCTCATTTCAACTGCTCAGTCTGACTGCATCAGTGCCCTGGTTGGTATTTCCTTCCTTCTCCTCTAAAGAAAAGACAAGATAATTTGAAGGAAAAAGCCAAGACTTTGCCCTCTGGAGTGATTCCAGGGTTGCAGATGGACCGGGCTGTTCTCAGTGCTGCTGGAAAGCAATTACATTTGCAGTTCAGGGGAAGGGAAGAGGAGGAGGGAGAGTCACTGAACTGACAGCAGGGATAAGAAGGTAGCTCATTAGCACATCATCTTTTCTGCACCCTTCTGTGTGGGAGCAGATCTCCATATGATGACATTCAGAGTCTGGCAGGGAATGTCATCCTGGAACTAGTAGGAATTTTTCTGCAAGCAAGTGTGAGCAAGTAGGTTTAAAGAGATCACAATTGAGTTCCTCTATGGTCCAAAGGGCATAAAGGTTCATCCTTCGAGGTTGTTCTCAAACTTCACCACCAGCTGCTGACCTGGAATATGAAGACAAAGTGTGGAAGTAATGAGGTATTCATTAAAACCAAAACATACAAACAAACAAACCCCCACACCCCAAAAACACCCCCAAAACCAGAAAAACACCAAACCAACCAACCAAAACAGAACTAAACCCCCACCCCTTCTACTTTTCTTGGTCCAGCCTTGGAGTGCATGCCAAGAAGTACCTATTTATTGCACTGTATCTATGGTAAATCATAGCTGGAAAAGATCATATCTCCCTTTACTTTGCAAACATCCTCTATGGTGGATGAATTTTTAACTGAACATTAGAATTAGAGAGCTGATCATGTACTGAGCAGTTACTTGAGCCTGGAGAATTCCAGCAGAAGCCATGCAAAAAGCCTTCTCTTTATGGCATTCATAACAATTTGGAGAGCAAGTCCTGTGTCAGTGACAGTGGCCTGCTGGAAACCCCACAGTACAGTGGTAATAAAGAGATAATGCACTTAATTATGACCTAAAGGGTGAATTCCTCATGGGCTTATTCAAAAGACTCATGTGACTGCTTAACAATACTTCCATTCCCTAAGCAGTCCTCATGGTCCCACAGGAAAATATCAGAAAAGGCATACTTCAAGTGCTCTCTAAAGGAACAGTTGAGAATGGGAAATGTGCATGTCTCACATCAGACAAGCAAAAATTCTGTGCACTGAGACAGTCCTCAGTGGCAGTGCTGCTCTCCTTTTTATGACGATGTCTGTGTTGCATGCGAAAATATCAGTGTGGGGATCTTGAATCCTTTTGCTGAGACGCGGATGAAGGGGCAAAGGATGAACTCAAAAGCTGGAAGCTTTTGAACCCAGTGAGGCACAGGTAAAGACCAACCCTTCTTACTTTCTCTTAATTCTGTTTCCTCAGAATAAACCTTGTCCGGGTCAGAGTGGAGGAAGGGGAGTGCCCAGAGGACCCACAGCGCCATGCTGTGGTAACACCTCTGGACAAGCAGTCAGCTCCAGCAGTTTGGATTTGCAGCCAAAAGGAGTCTCTTCAGTATTGCCTCTTCAGGATTCAGTTTGTGACAGTGTAGGAGCTCTGCCATTTTCTTGGGCACATTCCACAGGGTGCTAAGTGACAGCAAGGTGGAGGGCAGGACTGCAGAGAGGTGTTTGTCCGTAATGATAACACAGCCTCCATCGACAGAGGATCTCCAAGCACTGTACAAACCTGCTGTAGCCTAAAGTGGACAAGAATACCTGATGGAGAAAACGATGGACAGAGAAATGGGGAATTCTGTAGAGGGCAGCTGCAGAGACTGTACAGTAAGAACTGGGAGAGAAGAGAGGGAATGGATCCCTAACCCTGAATTCCTCCAATCCTGATTTACACCCATTTAACTGCTGGAGTCAGTGCAATTACGTTAATAGGAAAGCTAGCTGAGAAACAAAAAAAATAGCTCCATGTCTCCTCACCAGTTGTTCTTTGTACTACTAGCAAAGCTTTCTTCACACTCCAGAACACACTCCATCCATGTTACAGGAAATTACATGCTGCAACTGTTTAGCAATGGTTTTTATGTAAAACTAAAGTGGAGAACGAGGAGAACACAAGCTGTGTGCACCAAACACTGCACAGGTTTATACAAAGGCATTTTGGACCTAATCATTCAGCTCTACAAAATTACAGGTGAGGCTGCTCAGCACCCTGAAGGCAGACGTGTGCCTGCATGAAGAGGGTTCTCTTTCATTTGGCAGCTGCAGCCCTGTGGCATTCATTAGCTGCCACAGGACGCAGGGGGATGGCTGGACTAACAGCGTTAAAACAAAGGCGGTGTTTATGGAAGTGAACAGCTGCACTTAGAAAGAGATAGAGAATGGCATGCACCCTTCTGGGAAATGACTGATCTCTGCAGGTCTGGGGTGGTGCCTTCTCCTGAGGTACCTATCCTGTGTGGCTGCCTAGCAGTGCCTCGAATGCCTCTGCCTCTCTGGAGCATGACTCAGAAAGGTTGGAGACCTGCAGTTAGTTAGGAAGGAGGTAACAGGGCCTGAAGCAATGAAACAAAAGTGAAAGAGAAGCAGGGGTAGAGAGTGAGAAATCCTTTTCAAAGTAAATGTACACGGCGCAGCTACTTGCCATGACATTCTGATGCCTTTTCATAGACTCTTTGAAGGTTTGGGTTGGAAGGGACATTAAAGACCATCTAGTTCCAATCGTCCTGCTATGGACAGGGACACCTTCCACTAGACCAGGTTGCTCAAAGCCCCATCCAGCCTGGCCCCGAATACTTCCAGGGATGTGTTCTTGGGCAGGCTCTGCAGCTGCCCACTGCAGAGTTCACCCTCTTTCTCTGTGTCCCACATTCCCCATCAAGTATTGTTATCTAATTCTGGTGTAGGTTTACAAACACCCCTTAAACTGTTCTAACTGCCCTTTCACTAGTGTGATTCCAGCATGTGTGTGAGCCCGAGAAAAGGAAAACAAAAGCCAACCAGCCACACCCAAAACATCAGTGCTGCAGAAGTGACTAACTGTGCTGGTCCCTGAGGGGTTCTGGTGACAACTTCAACCACACCTAAAGAAGCGCATGGGCTGCTCTTCCCACGTGCTTCCAGGCTGCCATGGGGGTCCGGCTTTCTGAGCCTGCAGCCCCACCGACAGGAGTGCTGCCTCTCCTGCAAACCTTCGGAAGCCCTGTTCTCCATGGCCTCTCTCCCTATTTGCCTTAGAGGCACTGATTAAATATCTGTGTTAATGAGCCTCTGACAAGAAACGCAATGCTGCATGTACAGGCTGCTGTTTGGAGGTCTGGAGCTGATTCCTGCCCCCTGAGGGCTCCAGTACTGCCAAGGACCCTGCTGCTGCTGAAGCAGGTGTACAGGTGTTCCCAAAGAAAAGGGGCAACTGAGAAAACAGAAAGCTTTTCTGTGCCTTCAGAGCACCGACTGGAGGGTGGGTGCTCTGCAGCCTTCTGGTTCAGCTATTTTCAGTCAGTTTTCTGATAGTGGGCTGGGGAGAGATGCAACTTGCTCTGTCCCACAGTGTTAGCCTGTCTTTTGTTGCTGAAGATCTCCTGGTGCTACAGCTGCAGCCCACCAATCCAGCTCATGGCCAGGGAGCACACCAGAAGAGGGTCCTGGGGTGGGAATCTGGTTCTGAGGGGAAACAATGCTGTTTGTTTTCTCCCGTGCCTGCTGCTCTGCAGTAATGCTCCCTGTGTGGAGCCGCAGGCTGAAGCTGAAACATGAGCGGTGACTTTCAGAGAGATGCCCTTCCTGGCTCTGCACACTGGCACTGAACTAATGTGTGTTACCTGATGTGCTGCATCAGGCACCACACAGAAATAAGTCACTGAAGGCCAGGGTATAACTTCCCTGATCCCTGTGGGTTTCTCAAAGGGTAGAGTTTGGTTTGTCTCTTATAGCTTAGTGAGGGTGCTAACTTTGAGTCTCGTTGAAAATGCCCCAGTTGCCTTCCCTTGACTGCTGGGAAGTACTGTAATGTGGGTTTGGGTGCCACATACCCTCTTCCCATGACTCCAACCTGACCCTTGAAGGCAGTATTTTGCAATGCCTCAGTGCACTTTCCATGGTCACTTGTGACCTTGCAATTGGGATTCCAGAGCTGTGCAAAACCTTTCAACTATGTTAAAAACCCCATTTTGGCCAGCAAATTGTTGACCATGCACCTGTACTCCCAATATTAGAGAGGGATCCCTGCAGCCACAAATCTCGCTCACAATATTTACCCTCTGTTAGCCCCACTGTTCTATTCCCCATTATCCACAGTGCACAGGGACAGAGTTCTGGTGTGCCTTCAGTTCCAAGAGACCCACAGTTCTGCCCAGCTAAGGTGCCTTGTGCCAGGCAGACGTAGTCTGCCACCTACGCTGAGCCTTCATAGCCCGCAGCTGCAGGCTCGGGCTGTGCCGACTCTGCAGACCTCTACTGGCTGAACAGGGCTGGTCAGGGATGCTGTACTGCCGGCTCCCGAGGGACTGCAAGACTTCTGGAATGGTGCAAACACTCTCTTTTCCTGCTGCTCTCCCTAGTCTCTGGTACAGATGAACAAATCTGAGTGCAATAGCTGGTACATGGTGAAGAGCTCCTTCCACACCAGCACTCTCATCACTCTCACATGCTGCCAGCTTGGATTCACCTGGCATGATCCATGTTCCCAGCAGTGTGCCCCACAGTTACTCGTGGTGGGACAATCTATTCTAAATGTGATGTACAGGAAGTACCCTGCTACTGTTGCCTGCTCAGATTTCTCACACAAACACTCAAATGGAATCCTCATAAAGCTTTGTACTACAAGGGGACCACTCACAGAGGTACAGTCTTATTGCCAGGTGTTTAAGTAAGAAAACACCTAGTACAAACATGCCCGTTGTGTTCATTCAGGGTCACCTGGGGAAAACAGCTTTTGTTTTTTCTGTTATAGATCAGTTATTGCCACTTCCATGTCTTCACTCTGCAGTTTAGAATTCCCAGGGTCTTTCCTGTGTTGCATCTCTGAAACGCCTGAATATTATGAAAACTGCAGTAAAGGACAGGTCATTCCTCAAATACTTTATTCTTTAAACAGACAGTACAGGCAAAAGGTAAAGGAACAGGCATGTTGTTTTTTGTTGGTTGTTTTTTTGCCTACTGTAGGTGAGATGTATGGAAATAAAAGTACCAGCTTAAAAGTGCTATACCTCTGGTGTATGTCTGCAAAAGCTATTTATTTTTCTTCATATTTGAAAGGTGGTGACACAACACTGTAAGTAACTGGCAATATGTATTAGTTGAGTCAGGGCCTTAACTGGGTAGTGGAGAGGTGGAAAAGGGACACATTCTAAGGTCCATGAGTTCCTTGGGTGCTTAAACAAGGGTGTAAAGAGTAGTAGGAGGAAGGTTTTCTTCCCACCTGAGCCAGGGACCTCACCTCATCTTTAGAGGCTGTGATGTTCAAGGACAAACTGAAAGGGCTCAGCTGTCTCAGATACCAAAACAAGACTGGGAATGTCACTTTATTACAGGTAATGAGAAAATACCACATGCTAATAAGCCATAAATAGAGTGGAGAAAGGCATAACCAGAAGTGTCTGGATGCTGAAAGCAAATTCAGCTATGGAAGTGGAAGTGTTTCTACCATGGGAGTGATGAGGTGCTGGAGCTACTGGAAACCACATTAATCCCCTGTACTCTGATGCCTTAATGTTGTCTCCCACAGCATTTGCTTTAGGCAGCTCAGTGCCAGGTCTCTGAGTAAGCAAAAAGCCCAGTGACACAGAGGGTGTCTGTAGAGATGGGCCCCATGAGTCCCTCATGTCACCACCTTCTCTGTCCAGCTGACTCATGGTTTGCAGGGTTCCTTGCTGCCTTCTGCTTGTTTGCATCAAAACCCTGGGAATCATCAGCACCTCATTTTGTTCTCTCTCACTTTATGGAATGTGTGAGACTCACTTCTTTAGCTTGGGACTGGGCAACCAAGTGGGCAGGGAGAGGGAAGGTGACAGTGTGGGGAGAGGCACATGGCAGCCAGGAGCACGCTCTGCCACCAGGACAGTGCCCATGATGGTGTTTTTGTGTGAGTTGAAATGGGGGTGCTGGGAAGCTGGTTCAGACCTGAGAAAAAAACAGTTGGCATGGTCATAATCAGGCAGGAAACAGGAAATGGTGCTGTGAGGTAACAAACAGGAAGCGATGATGGCAGTACAGCGCGGCCCAGTTTGGGCTCAAACTCAAGGAAAATGCTCTGCTGTGAGGGAGGTGGTGGGAGCAATGTCCACTCTGCACAGCCCTGTACCACGGCTTGGTGTGCCCAGAGGCTGTTTATCCTTAGCAGCTACTTAAACAATCAGACCAAACCGGTAAGGGCTTATTTGCACTTCCGAAGCCATGAGGAGTCTGAAGGATATGAACGAGCCCTCACAACATCCTTCTGAGTCACATTAGCATTAACAACTCCAGCTCATATGTCAGGAGAGAGAAACGGCCAGCCATCAAAAGGGAGACCTCCTCAAGGACATGTAGGGGTTAAGTGTCTGCATCCCACTCCCTTCAGAGAAGCACTGCCTGCTCCTCAAATTCATGCTTAAGGATGCCTCTTGCCCATCTTAAAAGTAGTTGTCAGGTTTCAGTTAATGACATTGACCCTTCCAAGCGTCATCCGTCACCCCCAGTTATTTCAGATGCCTCTCCAGGAGCAAACACTGGAAGGATCTACCTTTCTCTGTGAACCCTAGATAAGCTACACAGTTGGCTTAAACTAGATGCTTCACGCTTGGATGGCTGCAGTGAGGTGAGATGAATCTGCATCTGCTGGAGATGACTGAGAGCAGATTGTGGAGCAACTGCCAAAATGGCAAGGAAATTCTTCCTCCTCATGTTTGAAAAATGTGTATCTGATGCAAAGATTCCTTAACATTACTGTCTCCATGAAAAAGGAGATTTTTGGATTATAAGTACACAGGTATTTCTACCTGTTCCTAGGATATAAGTCAACTCTATCTCCTGAAACCTGAACAGGCATTGTGAATTGTATGTAGAGTTTTGAAGAACTTAAAAACCCTCCTCCTAAGCAACCAATGACAAACATAAATACCTTTAATAGTGTGGGAATCAGTGTAGTCTTCGTGAAGGGAAAGGGTTGGGAGGAAGAAAAGAGCCCCTGTGCTATAAGGAGACATGAGAGGATGGGGAGCTATTGATGAAGAAACTTACACCAGGACCTGGTGGGCTGAATTGGAAGAGAGGATTAGAACAGGGCCATTTCTTTTTTAATTACCATGCTTTTATCTCATGTGGGTTTTTACCCCCCAGATACATTTTGTTCAGATTGTCTTTTGTTTCTTTGCTGAGAATCTTCCAGAGAACAAATGAGTTTATGATCAAGAACGAAATGCTTTGGCAATGCTTTGGCCTTTTCTGCCAAAGCAGAACATGTAAGGCAAATATTAAACAGTGTTAATAGAAAAGTAATTTCAAATGCACAGTGATTCATATCTGGACCAGGAATTTCAACCCTGCTCACAAGTCTTTGTGGGAGCCATGTGCCCCAGTACAGGGATGATCAGAGCTCTTGCATGGTGCCAGGAATGGCCAAATCCTGTTCTGGCTGGTGAAGGCCTCTCCAGCTATAAACATTTCAGCTGATCTGTTTGGATGTTAAATACAAGTTAGTTCAATTTCATTTATAAAAACAAACATGGTGCCTCTGTGACCTTCTAGGCAGTCAGTTAAAAATATAATCACCTATACCACTGTGGAGCCAGCAACAATTCAACAAATAAGTCATAAAGTACAGCTAAAAGATATCATCACCAAACAGCCTCTCCTCAAACTGCATGTTTTCCTCCTTTAAATGTGTATTTGCAAAACATGACTATGAGCAAGGTCCTCCTTTTGCACCTTGGAACTCCTCCTGGGAATGACCTGGTCTTCATGCAGAGCAGCCAGCAGGGTGGGTTGGTTGCAGGGATAGATGGAGTCTGAGCACTGTCTCCAACTTGGTTGCAAGAGGGAAGACAGAATGCTAGCAGAGGAAATGAAGAAGGATTAAGCCTTTCCATGGTGGTTATGTACTACACTGCTACCTCTGTGAGAGGCAAGTCCAGCAGTATTCTACAGTCTATGGAAGAGATAAAGTAATCATGGGATCATCTGTGTTACGCAGGTCACACAACACCCAGGGCTGTTATCTCCAGATGTAGACCCCTCTACGTGCCTCAGCTGTAGGTGTCCCCTCTCACATGACATGTCAGCCAGAAGTGAGCCAGTCAGAAGGGAGGACAATGAGATGGAGACTTGGGCAGCAGGAGTTATTTTCCAGTCTACTCCATGCCCTGCACTTTTAAACTTTACCTGCTCTTCTTGTCCAGGGGTGCATTTCTGCAGTGTGGGGAGCTGCACAGAGCCTGTCACCACTGAGTTTCTCAGGGACATGTGTGGAGTGCCGCAGGAAGGCAGTGAAGACCTCTGGGTGGCAGTGACTGCTGGGTGAGCTTTGTAAGCAGATCAATGTTGTGTCTCTTCTCCTTTGCATCTCCCAAGGGCTGAAACATTCGTTGGAGGGGACAGCTGATCTATGGGAGAAGGGAGCACCTCTGGGAAGGTGATGGTCTGTCATCAAGAATTAAAAGGGAGGAAACAAAGCTACATTCCAGGTACAAAGGTCCTTGGAATCAAATGCTGTGAGTGGAACAATTGCTGGGGCATCTGAAATTATTGCTGTGTACACAAGCAGTTACCTGATGGACCAGAGAGTTCCATCCTAACCCTGCAGCATGATAGACCACTGTGCTGCAGAAATATGCCCTGGAATTGTGCAGGGGAAGAGGAGCGAGGATGGCAGTAGTAATGCCCAGCAGAGGCAGGAGAAAGAGAAAGGATGGTCTTATGTTTCTGGGTCACTGGTTCCCAGAGAAGGTCTGAGAGGAGAGTAGGATGATTTAGAGTAGATGCAAGAGTTATCAAGGAGAACTCTCACTGCTTTCAATGTCACTGGCCACCAAGGCCATTACCTGCCAGCTCTGGGAGCTGAGATGGCAAAACTTAAAAAGAGAGAGCAGGGCAGGGAGGGAGAAGCACAACGGGGGCAGGGAATCTTGATGGAGAGGGCATGAAATTGAAGTTGTGAAAACAGTGAAGTTATGTCAATGCTCCACAACTGGAGTTTGGATTGGGAGCAAAATGTGCTGGGAGTGTCATATTTGCTGCGTAAAACCAATGTGTATTTATGGGTCAGGTATGCGAGATAAGGGAATGACAGGCAAACACAGATACGTAACTGTCGCTTAAGCTGCTGTAGTTCAGGTTTGTTAGTGACCTACAGTGCCTTTCTCATTTTAGCACAAATTAATGAAAAAAAGACTGAGGAGCAACAAAAATACTTGATATGCATTTTGACAGAGATGGTTTCATCTGTTGGACTAGGTGGTTGAAATTCCACAATAACTAATTTAGGCTTCCTCAGCAGCTCTTTCAAGGCTGAAAGCTGTTGCTGGTCAAGTCTTGTGCATAATAAAATGCATCTTGCATTTTATCCCATTTTTAGCGTGTCCTGTATCGACCCTAATTTCTACAGGCACCCCTCACCTACACTAATATAAGTAAACTCTGTGCCTTGTGCTGTGTCCTGCTGCATGTTGTCTCAGCACCAGTGGGTGCTATAGCTACGGGTATATCCCAGCATCTGTCTCCATCAGAGGAAAGTGATGTTGGGATGGAGACTAACATAAAAAACTCAGGCAAAGCAGTGTCCAAGGCAGCACCCCTCTCCTTCATTCCAGCTCCAAAATCACTTAGACTGCAGGGCTCTGCGTGGCTGTGGAATAATTTTTATCAAGTCCTAATACAAGGAAACATGAGAGAGTTTCTCAGAGGCAGAGTCCATTCTTAAAACAGTTGTTTTGTCACATGGCTTTCAAGTGAATTTGTGCAGTCTTTTAAAACTGAATGCCAAGTTTAGGTGCAGTCCTTGAGCCAAATCCATAATCTTGCCACAGTTACTGCAAATTATGCTGAAAGCAATAAATTGCACAGTTTGGTCTGAGAAGTCCATAAACTTGTTAAGAACTTGTAAAGAGAAAAGGCACTGTTTATCATGATATTTTGGTCCTGACGTGGTCTGTGGTCCTCAACAGGAATCTCTGAAACAGAGGTGGAATCTTCACAGTCAAAAGGATCTCAGCTCCTCCTAGTGAATTCATACACTGTGGCTCAGAGGTGTGCTCACCTGGGGAAAGCCAGGCTGCTGAGCCATCAGTGCACAGTGGCCCTTGATGAGGAAGGTTTTGCCCAAAGATGTAGATTAAATCCAGGTCATATTATGTGTTCAGCTAATTTGCTTGTGGTTTCTTTGGCAAGGACTTGGGGATGTGCACACGTGCATAGATTCACATATGCTTTCCATCTCCCCCTGTGTGGAAGCAGGCACCGCTCCTGTTTTTCCTGCGTAGGATCTGTGATCTATTCTGGTGGCTGCATCGTGCAGTGCTGCCTCCAGTAAATATTCACAGATTTCCTTGTAAGATGATGCTTTTTATTTTTTTTCCTCTCTCCTGTGTGGATACACAAAGGCATGTGTTGTACCTGCTTTACCCCATGGGATCTACACAATCAGGTCCACACGTTTTAATGGATTTCAACTCCCTTCTGTCTAGGGGTACAGTTTCCTGTCATGTTTCGAGCAGGAAGAACCGAGTCTTTTTTGGTCTTAGCATTCCTGCTTGCCTAGGCATTGGGAAGAGTTCTCTGTCTATTTTCCTGTTTGATTTTTGTGTGTGTTTTGTTTTAAGCAGGACAGAGTGCATGTGTGTATGTAATCCATGTGCTCAATTAAGGGAGGCATCTGTTGGGTTTATTTCACATTGCCGAGGAAGGACTGCAAGCAGGGAGCATCTGCTCAGCTTTTTGTCAATGGCTTGTTTTTCATAATTTGCTCTACAGGGTGAATGTTTGGGGAGGGGGAGGTGGCTTCTTATTTCTGAATTTTGTCTTAAATTTATTTTTTATGGTAGCTGGGGAAATCGGCTGGGATTTGAAAGTTAATTTTACTGTGAAAAGGTCTAAAGAGGGAGAAACAAAACCATCCAAAGTAAGCAGTATTTATGTAACCCTAATAATACACTCAGAAGGACCCTTATGAATCATTATTTGTAGTATCTTAATGATGAAGTAAAAAGAATTTGTTATGGTGCTTTTTTAATGCCACTGGGGTTTTTAATCTTGCATTTTTTGAAAAAAAATAGCAAATTTTGCTTAGATTTTATTTTGGGGAAAGATAGGAAAGGCATCCAATATTCAGATGCTTTTTTGGCATTTTGTCAACAACAACAAAACCCCCTGATTTTAAAATAGAGCAGCAGTAGTTTCCTGTTCTTGTAGTTTTGCTTTTGTGCACTCAGATGTTGGCTGTATTGCACCTAGCTGATTTAGTGAGAGATTTAATTGCCTGTAAATGTATGTGCTTCAAAGGCTACTAAACCTGCTGGGAGTGTTTATACAAGTGTGCTTTTTACACTTTTTTTTGTGGAAATGTCCTCCAAAAGGGCTGTAGAGGATAATGACTTTGTGATGCCCTGGGAGGACACAGCTGCTGATGTAGTGTAGGGAACTCAGGAGGAGAAAGCCTGAAACTCCCCCTAATCCCACAAGTGAAAGACAAATCTTACCCCTTGCAATCAAACAAACAGGGATACAATCTTACATAAGCAGATGTAGATGCTGTGCCAGAGTAACCTGTGGACAAGATTTGGATCTTATTAAAAGTATTTAAAGAAATAGGATTTAAAAAGATAGTAACTGTGTTTTGTTCTGTAAGTGAACCCCAAGACAATGCATTTATTAAGCCACTTTGAAATGGTATTAAATCTGCATCTTTCATGTCATGAGTTGCGATGGAAGAGTGAAGTATTAATAAAAATAACTTTCCTGACAGTTCAGTCCCACACCAATAGCAAGAGAATGTGTGCATGTGTGTGTATATATGTATATATGTAATTTAAATATTATCCATCACAATATAAATATGTATAATATTTCAAAATGTCACATGAATGCCACTCAGCTGAACAACTTTGTTGACATGTGCTAACAGTATAACTTTAAAAAATAAAAAGCAGCTGACATCAGTTGGTGTGCAAAATGTAAATGTAGGACTGCAGGGACCAGGCAGGCAAGCTTACTTCTGGGGGGCTTTGCTAACCTTGGCTGTCACAGAATAACATGTGTAAAAGGACAAACCACAATAAACTTTGTAGTAGCAGGAAAGTATTTTCATTGCTTGAAAAAAAAATAAAATTCAAACTTTGTCATCACATTAAAAACATTACATGAGAAGTAATAAACATATTTACACTTCTGTTTTGATTATAAATATACATTATATACAAAATAATGTTATAAAACGTAGAAAGTTCAGTGCTTCTGATTTTTTTTAAATTACTGAAATACTAGTCTTCAAAATAAACTACAAACAGACAAACTAAAACCCATATTATTGATTTCTGAAGGTCATCTTCAAAATGGTCCTACGTGGTCAGAGCAGAAGGTCAGTAGTGGACAATATGAAGGGGTCTTGTCTGCACAGTTCAAGGGAGTAGATGGGCTAGTCCAACAACAGGCTTTACAAGGGCAGGAATAACGCTGTCAGAGAGATAGCACAGTCCAGGTTTCTTCTAAGAGATCTTGTTTCTCCCTCCTCATTCTGCCCCATGCCCTGGTCTCATTCATGAATGTCACGGCACTTTCCACTGGGGTGTCCGGTATTATTGCTGTAAATATGTATAGAAGAAAGGAGCTTCTGCCCGCCTCTGGTTTCCAGGGACAGACACAGCATATTTTCCACGTAGCAGTGGGTGGGTATGAAAGAAACAGGATGAGCCTAAAACCTTCTAACTCTAATCTCCACCTGTCTTGGCAGAGGGCATCTCAGCGGGTGCTTCACTACTGGGCATTTAGAACCAGGATGAAGAACAAGAATTGGAGTTTTGCAACCAGATGCAGAAATGGAGGGGTAAGTGGGTACACTGCTGCTGCTTCTTCAGAAAGTAGAAGCTGCAATTTTGAGACTATTTGCAGTAAAAGGTGGCACCTAATTCAGAAACACGACATAAACCCCTGAATTTGTGTCAAAATAAGGCAGGGGGAAGAGAATGAGGAAGGAGAAGAAAAGAAGTAATGTCTATTCACAATCACTGGTAGTGCAAAGGGCATGAAAACAGCTGAGACAGCTCAGCACATAAAGGTTCTAGGAGCTGATTGATTTTAAACGCATTTGTAAGGCTTTACATAGACCTGGGATCATACCTTCTCCTTATCAATGGGGAAGAGGCAGTACACATTCCTTATCACAACTTCCACAAAAACCATGTCCCACATCATGGCTTGAGTCAATCAGTTCTCCAAAGCATCACCAAATGAGATGACATGTAAATTTGGTTTTCTTCTTTCCTCCGCCTCTCACCCCTTACACAGTCTCCAGTACATGCAGCAGGAGAGAGGAGATGCAAATGGATGTGTAGCAGGAAGTATCAACCACCTCTGCCCAGTACTGTTCAGGTAACTGCAAAAAGAGCAGTCAAGTTTCTGTTTGGGCTTGTTAGATTCTCTTGACACATTATAGGCACTTTTAAACCCAGAAAAAATTGAGACCTCATTTATACTGTATTCCATTATCTGCATAGCAATGTGTCCTGCTTCGCACCTTCCATGGCAATATCTGTGACAGTTACGTGCCTCCTTATCTACCAGCACCTCCCATAACCAGAGTTCTGGAAAGCCAGGGGTCTGTCCATGAGGAACTGGCCTCAGCACCTTTTAAAACACCAACATTTTTAACCTCTCTCTTCCCTCTGCCTCCCCTTTTCAATAGCAAATGAAATTTCTGGTATCAAACTTCAAACAAGGGCAGTAAGAACAAAAAGGTGTATTGCATCTTTCAGTAAATTCACAGTCTGTCCAGTTCACTCAGTTCCATCCTCCGCCTGAGAGCAGCAAGTTGCATGTAATTAAAAACAGTCCAATCCAGTTCTGAATTGTAAACAATGCAGCAGGAACGTCCATCTACTGGCATCACCAAATCTGAGGTGCAAATGGGCTGATCTTCAGTCTTATACCTGTCGGGATGTAAAATAACACCAGGAATGAGAAGGAATCACAGCATACAGAGTAGTGCAGAACTAACAAACTATAATTCAGCTATGTCAAACTAAAGCAATTTAAGCCAGACATTACTGCAGTTTAACTCTCAGTGCTCAATGTTTTCAGCTGAGTCCAGCAGCAAAGAATTACCAGCAAAAAAAAATAGTCATCTCTGTGATGAGTGGCCTCTCTACCTGGCCTGAGGGGGACAATGCTTACAAACCTGGGCATTTAACATTAGGGCTCTGTAAAAAGTACATGGTATACTTAAACAGCTTGTGTTTAGAAGCATTAAGCCTGAATGACGGGGTGAGAGATTCTAAGGGTTGTCATTCTGAAAACAGAAACATGTCTGGAGATGCATGATATAAATTTGGGAGCCTAGCTTTGGTCAGCAATATCTTCGAAGATACAGTATTTAGGTCGCTTAATGGGAATGAAGCATCTAGCTGTCATTTGTATCTTTGAATCCTTTCACTTAGTCTTAAACTTTTAATATTGTTGGTTGACTTGTGTTCCAGCTTGCTTTCAAGGGGAAATCTGATATCCACCTTGGAAAGCGAGACGGAATCCTGCAGATCTGACTTCACAGATCACTGCTGTATGGCACAGCAAGCTTCTCTTTCCTGCAGGGTGAAAGTAGTCCTAACGATGGCTACACCAAAGAAGGCAGGTATTGGTGAACGTTAAATTGCCTTTAGCTTCCACTGAGACTTTTTCCAAAGGGTCAGTAATTCTTCAGGAACTAGTTGGTTCCTCAATACCTGCTTTTTAAAGTCTTTAAAGTTCAGTGTTAGGCCTTTCCTTTTTTTTGGGCATCCAACTTTTCAATATAACATAAAAACCGAGATGTTTTCATCAGTAACACCATTAATTTCTGTTAGAGAATACTTAGCTGGAGTTTAAATGCTAAGAGGTTGAAATTACCTTATAACAGACTTTCTAAATGGCTCTTAGGCCTATTCACTAACACATTCTGCTACCTTCCATCTTCTGCTAGAAATCTATAGCATTGCCTGTTTCCACAGAACAAAGATTATCCATTGTAGTCACAGGAAAAAGCATGGCTTTACATCAGTGAGCCTAAGAACGATTATTATTTCCATTTCTTCTGACCACCTATTTAAGAGGAAATAATCCTACAGTGCGCTGAATTTTTATGAGCTGATGTTCTGTGTTTTCATCTACCACTGACTTATGTAAGCCCAAAACCTCTGGTTTAATAAAATCAGAGCAGCTAATTTTTTTATTTTCCCCACTGTATGTTCTGTGTGGGCCACAGAGGAGGAGACATAAATGCTGGGAAGCATCACAATCCCTGGAAATAAAGGAGCCTTCTCAGATACAATACAAAGGATGTTTTACCCTTTTACTTTGTGAATTTATGCCTATCCACCTGTGTACTTACTTACCTCTGTGGCTATGATGCACTCATTCCTTTCTTCTGTTATCACAAAGACAGACTGGTACATTGAATCCCTTGGAGAGCATATCGCTGATATTCTGCATTCTGGCTTTTCACTAAGGCAGGGCAGAGAAAAAAGAATATTAGCTGACTACTAACAAGCCTGACTCCCAAAACCTAACATGAATATGGAGCGGTGGAATGAGATAGCCATGAAGGTGTGGAAGGGAAGTGCATAGGATCAACTTTCACACGTTCTATGTCTGTCAGAATATTATGCTAGAGAAGTGGAAGTAAGAAACAGTGGCAGTGTTCCTATGCTCCTGTCATGTGCAACCTAACAGCGCGTTCCTCAGAGCCCTCGCTGTAACAGCCACATGCAGATCCCAGACAAGACCTTCAGTACCTGAATCAGAAGACTGATAAGCCACTGAATACTCGCCCTTTTCTCCTTTTGAAAAAGAGTAGCTGTTTTCACTCTATCATTCTTCTCAGTAAGCAGATCATCTTGCCTTCTTACAAAATGAAATACTTATTTTAATCATTGTATGCCTTAACTGTTGTTCCTTCAAGATCTACTGAGGAAGGAAAGACACTTCTTACTTTCACCACTGGCCTAGCCACTCTGGGTTCCTTCACAGTATCCATACTAACAGCATCCTGCACAAACACTCAAATTAATTGACTTAGCTAAGGATACCACCTGGTTGTGACTCACATATTCCAGTATGAAGACTCCTGGCTTTGTTCTGGTTTGTTTTGTATATTATCTGCTTGAGTTTTCTTTTTCCCTCATATGCTCACCTGCTTCTAGACTGATAATGAAGATGAGTGGCTTTAAGAAAGACTGTAATAAAGACTGCATTCTCACCTGTGTAGTCGGAGGGGAGACTTCTCTCCTAAACACTTTTCACTTTTGTAATATTTATCTTCCGGTGTCCCTCTACTTGTCAGGTCTTTTACCAGATTGTAGTCCAGTTTATGGTTCTTGGGTTTGTAGTTTGATTTCTCCAGCCCACAGTCCACTTCAAGGTCTTTATTTTTATTAGTGTTTTTCAGCTGGGAAGCTGGAATGAGATTGTCCTTCTGGAAGTCAGACAGGTTGTTCATCGTCTCCAACTCCTGCTCTGGGTGCATCCTCATCTGCCTGATGACCATTGCTATCATGCAGAATAGTATGAGCAAAGCCACCAGCCCCACCCCCATGGATATAGCAATCCAGGGGACTGGTTTAGGAGGAAGTGTAACGGGCACTGAATAAACTGGCAATTCACAGCGGTTGCCCATGAAGCCAGAAGGACAGTAGCACACAAAATTGGCACTATAAAGTCCACTGTAGCATGTGCCTCCATTCTCACATGGCCCAGAAGCACATTCATCTCTGGTTTTGATGTCACAGTTCCTGCCACTGTAGCCTGGCATGCATGTGCAGGTGTAATCGTTGATTAGATCATGACAAGTTCCCCCATTGGAACATGGGTTTCTGGCACAATCATTGATGTTTATCTCACATTTCTGACCAGAGAAACCAGCCCGACAGCGGCACACACGAAACTGCCCGAGGTAAAAGCAACTACCATCTGAGGGGAAAAAGTAAAATGAAAATTAGTTTGCAATGCACTTCACTCAGAAATCTAAACCTTTCCCCCGTCAGCATGTTATACTACCTCAAGAAGAGAGAGGTTATTTTACAAAACAACCACACATCTAAAAGTTCATTCTACTTTACCTAATTTATCACTGTGCTTTAAAATTATGCCCCTTCTAAATATGTAATAGAGTTAATTTAATTAATTCTGCCATCTTCCTAATCATATGATAAACCTTGTGCATTGTTTTGTTGCATAGAAAATGCCAGCGAAAGTCCTGCCCCAGCAAGAGACTAAAATTAGGGTAGATGTGGAATACAGCGGGGGAGAGGGACTAATGTTCTAGAGGAAGAGTAGAGGTCAGATTGGATTTCTATCACTTCTGCACTGAAAAGCACAAATGAGTCAGGGTCATGAGATTTTTTGATAAAAAGACTCACCATTTGCACACGGGTTGCTTGTGCACCTGTCTACTTTTTTTTCACAGTTTGACCCTGTGAAGCCGAAAGGGCAAACGCAGGTGTAGCTGGCCCCTTGCTCCTTTTCCAAGCATGTGCCACCGTTGAAGCACGGAGAATCTACACACGTCAGAGCACTGTGCTCACAGTGAGTGCCATAGTAGCCAGGGGGGCACAGGCAGTGATAACCGTTCTCCATATCCTGCAAAACACAACATTAGGCCACTGTTATTTAACAGCAACAAATGATAGCTCCCTGCATGCTTAGTTTTGGTCAGCAGCAAGCGCTGTTCTGTCCCTTCTCATCCACAGCCTGATGTGGCAAAAGTGACACCAGGAAAGTAAACACCTGCAGGTCAGACTGTAAGGGATAGAGCATAGGTTCAGCAGTACCCAGCGTACAGGAGTAATTGTGCAGCTATACACGCAGAACAGATGTGGTTGTAGGGAGCATGCAGGCAGTTAGACAAAAACATTGCAAACACTACTACTGTCTAATGGGATCCCTGAGGTCTTCCCAGAGCAGAGGGGGAAGCTGTGATCAGGCCATTTATCCTCAGTGTGACAGCCCTTTTTTATTTCACAAGACTTTAAGTTGCTTTGGCTTGGGTAAGTCCCACCCCTTAAATCATAACGAACTGTTTCTTCTTTCCAAGTACTGTATGTCCAAAACCTTGGGAGAAGGGAGGTAGGGTCCTGTGCCTTAATCTAAACATGTATCAGATTACATTTGGCATCTATAATCAATCAGCCTTTACCAATCCATCATTGGTAAGAACCCATCATTAACTGAGTCCGAACACAGGCTGAAACACTAAACTACAGGAATCTGAAAGTGTGGAATTCTGTTTCACAGAAAGTTTCAGCTGATTGCCCCCATATTGTTTGACACTATCTTCCCACAGCAGAAAGCAACATTTTCTTTTATTTATGATTAAAATACAGACTTAGTGCATTTCTGCATGAATGGTGGTTTGAGAAGCTTATTTTTAAGAGATCTGCTCCCTCACCAACCCTAGATCTTGCCAAGTTCTCATAACGGCTGCCACAGAAACCCAAGGATCAGTTGACTAGTTCTAATCTAGATGATACATCTCCTCCTGTAACAGACTTCCTCCCCTGACACCTCTCGGAAAGGGTTCAGTATGATAGTTGTGAGCGTCAGTAATGAACCCGTGTACTATCGAATTCCCATTATGTTGTTACAGAACCATTTCTGAAAAGGTACACCGTGGCTTGCTTCACACAAAGGCTTTACATTTAAAATGCCCCTACCGTGCAACTACCGCCGTTCCTACAGGGATTACTGTCGCACTCGCTGATCTCGTGTTCGCAGTCGACGCCGGTAAAGCCGGGTTTGCATGCACACGTGTAGCTGCCCTGGCCAGTGTTCATGCAAGTTGCTCCATTTTTGCATGGTCTGTGGTGAGTGCAGTAGTTCAGATCTGCAAAAATACCAGGAGTTAGGAGAATACGTCTTTGACAGCTGGGAAAAGATACACCTACAAAATGCTGTAGTCAACAAAAAAGACAGAATTTCCAATGAAGTATTTAATTTTTCTATCAATAGGAGTACTGGAGATTGTTATCCAGGTTATTATCAGTAATAATCAGATTACCATCTATCATCTGAGCTCTGAATTTTGAGAGAGCTGGCAAAAATTTAACTTTCTTAGTGTTTTGGTACATTCTCCCTTTTTTGTGGACATAAAATGGTTAGCTGCAATGGGATTTAGGTACCAAATTGGAAAATGTACTTCATAAGCAGGTGTTCTCCAAAAGATATGCCACAGCACTATGAACACTTCATGAACGACATGTTAGACACTAAAAGAGTGAGCTCCATCTTTAAAAGGTGTGCTCTGAGGCACATTCTGGAGAGGCAGGGAGGAAAAATAAAAGATGTTTTGGCTTTGAGATTTAAACAAACACCAGAAATCTTTTATTGTTTATTTGCTCTCTTGTTATGGATGTTAGTAGATTAAACTGTCAAATGTTCTGCCAAGATCGACGGTTTTATTAATTTTTTTCCTTTAAATTTGAGACAGAGGTAAAGCGTAAGTTCATAGGACATAAGTAGAAAAACTTTATTATCTCTATAAACACTATAGAGTAATGTGTATGCAACTGGTTAATAGATAACTATAAGCAGAAAAAAAATCTGCAACTTTACTTTTCCTGCTTAATTCAGCCTTCACCATCTTAATCCTATAACTGTCCTGGAAACACTTAGCCTGCTTTGAGCACTTAATGATCTCAGCGCCAGCAGTGCATATATGGCCTTGAGGACATGACTGCTCAGCTGGCTACGGTTCAGTGATTCAGTGGGTTGAATAGGTGGAAGTGGTCTGGTGTACCTTAAAATGGAACCTGTACTTTTCATTCTTGCTTACATGATTTTTCTCTCATGCTCCAGACTTATCACATGAGTTAACTTCCTTGTATGCAAAATAAGGAAGGCCCGAATGATGGTGTTTACTGCTGATGGAAATTGTTCAGTAAATTGTTATACTTGTTCAAGGAATAAGTTAAACTTAGCTTGAGCAGGCAGAAAACTTTTCTGTTCAACACTCATCCAGATTGTTAGGTCTTTCTCCAAGAGAAACTTCTTTTGCAAGAGAAAAACTGCAGCTACCAAAAAAGTTTCCTCGTTTTCAAACAAAATTACTACAAGAATTGGTAAGTTAGGCAGCAGTGCAACAAACTGATGCCTGTGAACATGTACCTTGGGAAAATTTAATTCCAGATCCAGTGAGTCAGATTCCTTAGTGCAGTACTAAGGAGTACCCAACCTAGAGCTGTAAGTGCAAGCTTCAGAACTAACCTTGATCACAGAAGAGGCCACCCCATCCTTCATCACAAATGCACTGCCATTGTGTTTTACAAGTCCCGTGACGGCAGCCTATATGGGGAATGCATTCATCACAGTAGCGGCCTTGCCAACCAGGACGGCAGCTAAAAGAAAAGTCCAATTAAAACATTAATGACATGGAGAAGAGTTTAAGTTTCTATTACAAGATGACATTTTAATTGATGTGCAGACTGCAATTGCCATCTACTCACATGCATTCTCCAGGCTTGTTGCAATATCCATTCTGTTCAGTACATCCAGCCAGACAGATGGCTGTGAAGAGAACATAAAAAAGCATAAATGTTTAGGTAAATACACATGGCAGTACAGAAGACACTTTTAAAGGATAATAAGCTTTAAAAAACACTTCCAAAAAGAGTTTTCCACTTTCAAAACTTTGTTTTAAAACTTCTTTGTACGGGGAGCTCTGGAGCAGGAGGAAGTGAACAGGGAGAGCCAACACTTGACAAGTTGTCCTTTAGTTTTTGTGTTTATGCAACAAACATGAACTCTTGCAACTCTTGCTAGAAAAGCAGAAAGTGGCTTTGGCTTGTGCTAATGAAAGACTGAAAAATCCCAGTGGTACCCTGAACTCAGAGTAAAGGCTCCCACCACTACACTGCAACACCTGCCTCATGTCCTCTGGTTGCAGGAATGGTTGGGGGCAGACTTTGTGTGAGCAACTGCTACCCTTTTACCTTGCAATAGCTACTGCTATTTAGGGCTATCAGCCAAGGTCCCTTTCCTGCCAGCTCCCTCTTTGCTGCTAAGGCTCGCAGAGGTGCAGCACAGCGTTGGGTGGTTGCAGCCAAAGGGGACAAAGTCCTCAGCGCGCAACTTTGCCTCTCCAGGTAGGGAGTGGAGACGTCGGCATAAAAACACGGCCCGGGCCACGGGAGGCCTCCGTGAGCTTTAGAGTCGCGGCCGACGCCCGCGGCGCTGCCCCCCCGCCCCGCTCCCCGCGGACACTCACGGTCGGTACAGTACTCGCCGGCCCAGCCGGGCAGGCAGGCCAGGCTCCCGTCCGCCGCACACACGTAGTGCCCGAAGCGGTCGTCGCGGCGCTTGCAGAGGCGGGAGCAGCTCTCGCCGTAGTAGTTCTCGCTGCAGACCACGCGGTAGGAGTAGCGCAGCTGGGTCAGCGGGCCCTGATGCACATCCTGCGACCAGTCCTCGCCCACCGACAGCGACCGCTGGATCGACACCTGGCTGATGAGCCACTCCTCCGGGGGCGGCCGGGAGCCTGCGGGAGAGCGGGCGTGGGTCAGCGGCTCCGAGCCCGCCGCGTCCCACGCCGCCGGGCTAGCGGAGCGGGATACCCCGCTCGCACATATATGTCCGCATACATACATGCGTACATGCATACATACACATACACATATATACATACACACAGGCACGCGTGTGGATATCGATGTGTGCAAGGGTACAAAAAGGTGGCCACCAGAGTGTGCGAACCCCGGCCAAGGGGACTCAGCCGAGGGGCCTGTGAAAGGAGGGCTGCTGTGAAATATCCTTTTCCTCTCCTCTCAGAAAAACATCCCAAAGCCATTATTCCTTTCCAAAGGGCGGAATTCGAGCAAGGTGTAAAATACAGGAAAAGGCGGACGGGGCTTGCTGGCAGGCTCCCGGCTTTCTCACCGCAGCCCGCCTCGCTTTCCCACGCCAAAAATAAACCGGAGGAAACGCAATTGTGTTGGAGATTAGGCCGGGGCAGAATCAAAGCGGCCCCTGATGGATATCGTTGGGGGATCGGCTCCTGATGGTGGGATAAAGCCGGCCCTGGAGTTATAGTATAAACAGCTGAGCCGGGGGGGCCGCTCGGGACGGGGGGGACACGGGACGGGCCTGAGGGCGCTCCCGCCGCGCGGGCGCCCCCTGCCGGCGGCGCGCGCAGTACTCACCTTCCGGCAGGTAGTTGGCAGGCGCGTGCCAGGCCTGGATGATCAGGGAGAAGGTTCCCTGCGGGAGAGAGACCAGCGTCAGCCCCGCACCCCACCGCGCACAGCCGCACCGAACCGCACCCACCGCGCCACCGCACACCAGCCCTGCCCTGCCCTGCCCTGCCCTGCCCTGCTCCGCCGGGCCCCGCGTTTGCGCTCTCTCCCCGCGGCTACACGCTTTCCTCCTTCCCTCCCTCCTACAGACCATGGATACACATCCCCACTTCCAAGGCCCCCAGCCCCTTGCTCTATTTCTCTTAATAACATTGATTATCCCAAGTGCTTCTGGTCTGGATGAGTTTTTTCATCGAGCTTTCCCACCAACCCCCCCCCCCCCCCCGCCTTTTTTTTTTTTTTTAAGGAAGTTCTGGAAATAAGTATAAAGGCAAAAGTAGTTTGATTACATTACAGGTTATCAGCCTGCCGCCGTTAGCCCGCTCTTGCCACCCTCCTGCCCCACCATCGCAATCGGGTTTAAAGCGGAATCTCACCGGCCACGTGAAGTTAAAGGGCAGCTTAATGGGGCTGTCAAATCTCTCTGTATCCTTGATGCTGAAGGAGTTTATTCCCAGAACCGGGGTGATGATGCTGCCGAAAGTGCAGGAGCCTGGGGAAACCACTGCCTGAAAATGCTTCAAACAAACACGAAAGAAGGTCCTGCAGTGGGGGGAGCAGGGCTTCCCGCTGGCCAGAGACCCGTGGCTATTCACGAATTCGTGTAGCTCCAGCTGGAAGACGCCGGAGCCGGACACCCTCTGCACAAAGGGGAGACACACAAAATAGCCAAATCAGACCTTACCCGGCTTTGCCATGCAAACTTGCTTCCATCACCCACTTTACATTTTGCGAACCCTTTTTTTTTTTTTTTTTTGGGCATGTGCGATTACCTGCTGCAAAATCGTTAACAGAAACGTCAAGCCAAAGATGCGCAAGGCTGTCATCCTTGTGTTATTCGAGCTTCCAGTTCTTAGTGGGTTTAGTTTTCCTTCTGTATTCCTCAAATAGACCAAGCAAGCGCTTCTCGGTCGAGGGAGAAAAGAGAGGCGTCACGGCGATTCTCCTGGAGCAACCTGCTCTTCCAAGTATTCCCCGAGCACCAGCAGAAATCGAAAGGTAAAATCCAGGTGTCGATCCGTCCCCTTCTGGGAATTAATCCTGCAGCGAGCCGCCGACCTCTGATCGCTGTCGTCGCCTTTATAAACTCCAAAGCCGGGTGGGTTTGGTGAGAGACGCGGAGGGGAGTGCTTAGTGTGGAACCGCTCCTCCTTTAACCGGTGCTAACAGCGCTCAGTAAATGGAAAACTTGCTTCGCTTCGAGCTGTTTATATAGTTGCCTCGCATCCTCACAAGCTCATTATGTAAACTGTCAGTCAGACTCACGGTCAGATCCCTCCCCTTTCCATCTTTCCTTTCTGGAAAAAAGAACCAAATGTTGCGGAGAGCCCTCATATCCCGAATTAATACCCTGCTGCCGCCGCCGCCGCTGCCGCGCTGCCCGCCGAGGAGCCGAGCTGATTACGAACGAGCCGAGCATCTGTTGAGATATTTACGGCGCTCACACTGGGAGAGAGAGTTCCCTCGAAAATCAGACGGCTCTCCACAGGACAGCTTTCTACGGCGGCCGAACAATAGAGGATGAAATGTTTTAAAAATACGCTTGCTAGTTAGTTAGTTAGTTTGTTCCCCATTCCCCTCTACTACCCAACTCCACGCGTGTCCCCCGTGCCCGGCCGTGTCCCGGGGCGGCGGGACGGCGCGGCGCGGTGCCCTGCAGCCGCGGCCAGCCGGCGGGCAAGAGCTGCCCTGCCCGGCGGAGGCTGGCCCCGGGTAGAAACCAAAAGTAAAACGGTGTTTGCCCGGCAGGCGCGCACCCGGGGCGCCTCCCGGGGCGCAGCGCCCGGCTCTGGGGCGTCCGAGCCTCCGGCCCGGCCCCATTCCTGACCCCGGCTAACGGAGCCCACCGAAGAAGGGGTGGGTGATGGCAGGGAGGTGGGCACGGCGGGGATCGACGGGCGCTCGAGCGCTCCAGCGAGGTGGCCGGGGTCGACAGCAGGGACGGAACTGGGTTTTCCCTGGGCTGCCCCGGCTCCCAGAAATAATGGGCAAGGGGAAAACTCGGGTGCCTGCAGGCAAGCGGGGCGGGAGCGGGGCCGCGGGCAGTGTCTGGCCGCCTGGCCGCGGCCGGGTTGCGGTCTGGCGTGTGCCATAAAGCCCTTGGCCTGATTGCAGCGTGCGCTTATTGTTGGGTCGCGTGTCCCTCATTAAAGCCAAGCACAGAGAAGGCCTTTCATGTGGCTTTTTATTTCAGCTTGTTAAATGGATGGGAGGCCGGAGGGGGGAGGGAAGGAGGGAGGGAGGGAGAGATAAACCCTCAGCTGTATGGTAATGAGGTCTTGCCACCTTTCTGCCAGCGCCCGGCGCGCCAGGCTGCGGGCCTCCGCGGCGTGGGTCACCTGGGGAGTAACGCGGGGCGCAGCGCGCTGCCGGTCCCCTTCCGCCCCTCTGCTCTCCCAAAGGGTGTGTTCTCACGGCGTTACTTCCCCACTCCGAGTTCTTCTGGGGGGGATAAGGAAAGACGGGGATCTGGATCGTTTGGAGGCGAGGCAGCATGGTGAGGGCACACTCCAGCCAAACTTCCCAGGCCGTCGCTCTCCCTCGTACATTTAAAGCGACTGCTCTCCCTGGAGACCAGCTTTGGCCCAGGATGTGGTCAGGGTCCAAACGCCCGGGGTGTCACCGGGAGAGCCGGGGGGTGGGACACGACATGGCTTCGCAGAGAAAGCGTGAGGGAAAGCCAAGGGCATCGCCGCCTTGGACTGGTTTGGGGAGAGGAGCAGGCTAGAAATCGGTGTCGCCACCAAAAGAGGATTAAAACTTCTCCCGGTCCCCACTGCGCCTGTGAAAGTCGAAGCCGGGAGGCACAAACTCTGGCAGTGTCGGGGGACTGCACCCGAGGCCGGGCACCCTTGGCTTTGCTCCGTCCCGAGTAGTCCGGCTGTCGCCTGGGGTACGTGTTTGTGCGGACGGGAGCCGTGTCCGTGGTGGAGATAAACCGCTAGGCAGAGAGGCACAGGCGAGGAGCTCTTTTGTCTCGGCCTCGTAAACAAGTGGGAAGGAGGAATGTGTCGCCGCTGATGAACTCGGAATTTTGCAGCGATCCACCCGGCCAGATCCCGGCTTTACCAGCAGCAGCGTCAACTGTCAAAATCAAATCTGATGCTAATAGCTTCGGTACTAAATAAAATGAGAGGCCAGATAACATCAGTGCTTGATAAATGGTAATGAGTGTCTAACCTAGGGGAACAGAAGGGCTGTGGGGCTCTTTAATTCAGTATTGAAAGGCTAGCTGGGTACTGCAGGCTCTAGCAGATGTTAGTATGTGTGTGTTTTGATTTTTGACTTGTATTGGACGTTTATTAGGCTAACCAGAGCCACCCCACGCATGGCCACTTGGTCCAGGCACCATCTGGCACAAGCAGGGCAGCGTGCAAGAATAGGGCCTTGCTTTGGTGCTGGGGATCCACAGGCAGCATCTACCATATGGACCCGGAGCTAATGTAGGTTAAAGCAAGACAAGCTCATCTCTGCTTTTCACAGCTCTGCCAAACCTCTCTGCTATCCTGGCGGAGTACACCTTGGCGGCTGGAGAAGAGCTGCCTTTCCCTAAATCTGATAAAAGGGGTGCAAGCCCCCCAAGCACTCCTCCGCCCGCTCAACCGCCCTTGGGTGGCCATTGTTTTTCGAGTCAAGCTTTGCATCTAGCTTTGCTTGTTCCCGGCAGGAGCAGAAGTCGCTCCAGCTCCCCACGTGTCATCCCCCCCAAAACCAAATATTTTCAGAAGTTCGGGTGAGTGGTGCAAAACAGACTCTAAATCCTTCTCGAAACTCCAGACAATTATTTTGATTGCAGCTATAAAAAGAGTTCGTAATGAAGTAATAACAGGGGAATATAATAAACCACCTGCTGCATGTTGACACACGCGCACAGGGAGCTCAGATAAAAAAAAAAAAAAAAAAAGTAGCATCAAACAGCTGAGCCTGAAAGTCGGCCGAGAGCAGATTAGAAACACAACTCCTGCAAACTCTTTCCTGTGCCCAACACATCATCCTGGGTCACTTGGAGAGCAACAGCCTAGCCACCTCCCCTAAGATCCTCGTTTCACTTCGAGGGGTGCCTTGTTCTCGGGACGGGGGGAAGCCCGCAGAGCCCCCGGCTTTGCCAAGAGGAGGCGGTGGGGTTCCCGCAGCCCCTGTCGGGATGCTGGGCACTGACCGTACCAGACATACCCGGTGGTCGCCGCCTCCCCGTCCTTTCCACCCTGCTCCCTATCTCTCCAGCTCACTTACTCGAGGTCAGGGCGCTTTCTTCCCCTCTTTCGCGCCCCATTTGCTGCCGGTTTATCTCCAGGCTGGCCCAGCTCAGCATACGCATGGCCGGGCCAAACGCATCTCGCTAACGAGACAACGTTAATTAATTCCGGGCGGGTGAAAGTTGCCAGCCTGCCCAAGCCATCCCTCCCCCCGAGCCCTCGTGCCAGGCTGCCCTCCTCCGTTCCCGGGGGGACGTCCAGCTCTCCCCCGGCCCCGGGAGGTGTCCGGCCCCCTCCCACCCCCCCGACCCTGGCCGCCAGCGTCCTGCTGCTCTCAGGCTGCCAGAGCCCGGGAAAAGGGGCTGCGAAGGGCTCGCTATCGCCCGCACAGACGCAGCCAGCAGCACCTGCATCGCGACCATCGGTCCCGCTTTTCTCTTTTTCTGAAGGCTCCGTGCTTTCTAATCTGCCCGCCCGACTCACGGGGGAAAACTCCCGCGGGGGAATGGATCTGGGCATAAGCGGCTCCCGGTAATGTTGCCACCACTCGCTTCCTGCGTAGCTTCTGCTGGGCTGCTTCTAAGGCCCTGAAAATACAGAGCACCCATACTTACGGCCGGGGCAGGACCTGCCTGATGCTGCGGCCGCCCCGTGGTGCCATTCGGGGTTTTTGGAAGGGGACACGCCCGAGATGGAGACTGTCCCTGCCTTCCCTGTGACCCGGGCGTCCCAGGCTGTCCCCTAAAGCAGCATCAAGCCACAGCCAGGCTGGCCTGGCTTCCCGGCCGGGTCAAGCTTAGCTGGGGGCGTCCTGCGTCTTCCCCTTTCCCCTAACCTGGGGGGGAGCCCCTGACCCTTCCCTGTGCCCGGGAGCGGTGCGGATGCCCGAGGGGCACGGCTGCTCACGCCCCTCCCCTGCCCTCAGCGCCAGCCGGTGCCCACCCAACTCCCCTTCTCCACACTCATTTGGGAGCGGATCGCAGTGCGCAGAGGGGGAAGCAGCGCACTTGCGCCTTGGAGCCCTTCACCTTTCCCCAGGAGCCGAACCCCTCACCCCCAGGGTCGTGTGCTGCGTGGCGCCCAGAAACCCCTCGCAATTCCAGAGCCCCGCGGGCTGCCCCGCACTTGGTCAAAATTATCGTAACTATTTTGTCAGTGCAGCATCCCTGGCGCCTGTACGAGTGCGGTGCGGGGTTTTACTATGCACCTTGCGCGCCTTTCTCGGGAGTGTTCCTGCTTCCTGGCTCTGCGGTTTGTTTTGGGGCTGGCCTCTCTGGTCGCCTTTTTGATCACTGAGTGAGTTTGATCTCTTAGTCAGAGACTCGCCCATTTATTCAGTGTTCGCCAGCCCTTCCATGTGCACAGCCCCACTTTTTGAGAAGGATTCCCCGATGGCTTTAAAACCCCTTGGCTAGAAAGTTGCGCATCGATTCAGCGCTGACACACACCGAGATCCTCTAAGAAAAAAAAGGGGGGGGGGGGGGGAAGAAAAGAGAGAGAGAAAAGAAGAGAAAAAAAAATCCCTCTTGCTTGTTTTGTTTCTGCCTAAATGCCCGTAGCGTGGAGCATCCCTCCAGGGAGCGCCGCTCGGAGGGGTGTTAATGTGGTCGATTTGGGGTACAAATGTTTGGAAATGTTTCCCGATTCGCACAGAAGGAGGGGGGATTTGCAAACTGTTGCTGCCACATGGCCCCTCCAGCCTGCCCATTCTCATTGTAATGAGGCCGGCGCGTGCCTCATCTGCCGCGGGGCGCTGCCACGGGCGGCCCGGACACGCCGCGCCGCAACTGGGGCGGGCGGCACCGCCACGCAGCGCCCGCGCCGCGCCGGGCCGGCCCTGGCGCCGGGGGAGCCCGCGGCAGCCGCCGCCGGCGAGCCCGGGCCCGGCCGGGCTGCGCTCCCCGCCGCCCGCTCACCCCGAGCCGCCCCGCGCCCAGCCCGTGCAAAAAAGCACATTTCTGTTAAAGGCTGTAACGATCACTATTGAGTCTCTCGCTACAAATCGATGGCTTCTTTTCCATACAAATGCCTGCTTATGCCTTTATGTTCTCCATCTGTTTGTAGCTAACACCTGCCATTCAATAAATCGATTTGGCCATTTAATGTAACAGCTTCCCGGGACATTTTTTCATGCCAGATGCCACAGCAGCTCCAAACCTCTACCCCAACCCAGCGCCCCATCAGCACAGTCGCCTAGCACGGGGCTGCCCCTTTGCAGAAACTTGATGCTGGGGTGTGGGCCAGACCTGAAAAGTAAAGAAAATATGAAAAAGTGGCTTTATTAAAAAAAAAAAAAAATCAACACTAACCCCACCGATTTCACCTTTTCCTTTAATGCTCTGGTTTCTGTATGCCTGGGGAAGTGGCATCTGGTCCTAGCTACCAGCAGCAGGTGTACAGGTGGTGCTGGGATTCCTGTGGGTCACAGGCATCAGGGCAGTTTGTGACATTTTTGATTCCCTTTTATTTTACTCACCAATAGATGCTTTACAAGTTTTAGGGGAATTAATGTTTTAAGGACACAAAGACACTGCCTGCAGTTTATCACCCCATGACATGGGGCAAAGTTCCTTACAGGGACTTGTGGGATGAGAGGCCCCAATATTTAACTTGTTTCAGAGGGTTAACCCCTCTTTGAGAGGCCACTTTGATGGGCATCGAGGTTGAGCCCTCCAGCCTGAAGTCCCCGGCAGGAAGAGCAAGGGGAGGTGAGTGGTGCTCGCCCATGTGCTGCTCTGCCCCATACCTTGGCAAACCTTCGTTTTCCTTTTGGCTGCCCCAAAATACTTTCCCTGCTAAGCTGAGAGAGAGAAAGGTGATGTCTCTCCAGGTGTCATCCTGTTCATCTCAGGGAAGGGAAAATAGCATCTGGGGATATGAGAAAGTGATATAATAAAGCATGGGGAAGTTATGGGGCTGTCTTCTCATGGAGAAGCTCTGGGCTGGCTGAGTTGCTCTAGAAGAAGTGATTTCTGTATTGCTGGGGTTTTGTTTGACTACATTCGTTGTATAATTTATTGTGCCTAGAGCCTTTGAAAGGTGCCTTTGCTTTAAATTTGAATAAATACATAAAATGAAACATAATACAAAAAATAGTTAGGGATATGCACATATTTCAGCTATGTGGGTCTGTTTCTTTCTTAATTAATTCAGTGCAGGCCACAGATACCATTCGTAAATGTACCTGTAAAAGCCTAATTTGCTTTCAAAGACAGAAAGTCATGAAGTTGTTTGGCACTTTTATCTGAGATAGCTGGATAAAATCGGGATTTCCCATAAAAAGCACCCCCGGAAGCTATGGCAGGAACTAGCGTAGTTACCTGGGAGGTGACCAAATCTTTCTCTTTATTTTGAGTCTGGAAGTTGTGGGTGAGATTGGCAGGGGAGAGTTGGAGGGGAGATTTCTCACTTGGAGCAGAAGTTCCCATGTCTGGTTTCATATACAAGTCATGTATGGATCAACATTCATGGATGGGACAGTGGCCTGAAGCAGCCTAACAAAACAAGTACAGGCTGCCTTCTTAAAGGGGAAGAATTCCCTTTGCAGGCTCCATAGTAAATGTCCCATGGGCCAGGCTTTGGGAACTCCTGCCTCAGAAGGTCTGTGTCTTCAAACAGATGGCCGGGCAGCCCTTGGCTACTTAGAATATGTTTGGGGCTATATTATATAGCACTGAGTAAAGAGACCTGTCACAGAAAAACAGTAAAAGGCAGTTTTAACCCTTCCCCTGGGGAGTGGCATGGATCCACGCTCTGCCTGTGTTACCAGTCCTTCCTCTGCTGTCCCTCATCCCGAGCCCATGGGATGTTTGGTAGGGGCCCAGCATTGTGGCGCTTGCTTCAGACAGTCAGAGGAGGAAGCCTCAGACCTCTGGCATGTGAAAGTTGGCAGAGCAAATCCCGGAGTATGGCTTCAGTGCAGCCACTGTGCAGCTTGTTCCAGAGGACAGAGAGGAGAGCAGAGCAGTGTTGGGAATAACTTCTGGAGTGGCCAGAGGTGCATGGCACCCCATGCCACACGAATGGGAGGCTGATGACATGCCATCATCCCCAGGGGTGCTTGGGGCTGATCCCTCATAGTGGGAGGTGTCCTGCAATCAAGGTATTGTGGCTGCACCAGGTGTTTGCTGAGCTCTTCTGCTTTACTCACTCTTCTGGTATCTGGTGTTGGGCAGAAGCTGTTAAATACCCAGGGCTGAATTTCTGTATAGGCCAGTACTGGCAGAAAAAGGTCTGTGGGATTCAGTGGAGTTGCACCTGCTTGTGCTCCAGGATCAAGCTGCAGCAAGGCAGCAGCAGCAAACATCTCAGAGCTGCACACTGGTAAAAGTTAAAGGTATTTAAAATACAGCTGGCCACATAAGTAAGAAAATCCACTTTGAAATCCCTTCACCAGAGGTAAAACTTGCTAATGACTCAAGAGAAAGACCATCCTGATTTTTTATCCCTAGCATTTATATTTATTTCTAGCAAAAAAAAGGTTTTAACCAAGACCAGCTGCTTCCACAGCCAATCAAAACCAGTCCTAGATTGTCCAGATGGAGTCACTCAAGACAGAAACTTGAGCAAGAGCTTCCACCAGCTCCAGGATTTCTGGGATTGTCCTATTTTAAGATCTTGCATCCTGCAAACACTGCTTATGGGAAATGATTGGGGTCAGAAATCCTAGTGGGGGCCCATGAGGCAGCCTCATGTAGAGATGCGGCGATGTGGCATGCTGACATTTTGGCATAACGTGGTGATGATTTTATGTTAGCATCAGCCCTCCAAGAGGAAAGTAAGTATGTGACATATTGTTCAGGGAAACAAAACAAACCAGACAATGAGGTCCTGTGCCCAGTCACTGATGTAGCCTCTGCAGGCCCATGCAAAACCTCTACTCCTTTGTGATCTGGGGATGCTGGAAAATAAGCGCATCAGGGTATCCAATACCCATCCCTGGACCATCCAGCCCTCCTCGCTTTTTGTCTTTGTGTGCGGCCATGCAGGGAGCAAACACAGAGCACCCGCTGAGTTTCTATTGTTTCTCCTGTCTAATGGCCCTACTTAGCCATGGAGGAGCGGGATGGATTTGCGCCTTGTGCACATTGTTCTTGGGGTTCAAAAGAATACTTAAACTAGAGCAGTAGTTAGTATGACAATGGAATAGAAATGAACATTCACTCCAGTGGCTGTGGATGGCACAGGGGCTTAGATAATGGGACAAGGGAGAAGAAAATTAATGAATCTGTCTGTTTGTCTGTTGACCTATCAGCATAAATATCTTGTCACTCATATGTGATAGCAAATCTAGTTGGCTGGTAAGAGCCCAGCTTGCCCGAGCTCCCAGCTCTATTCTTTAAATCAAAAGTTTCATCAGGTAATTTAGCAGACTGAAAAAAGCTGGTACTTGACCACATAGTGATCCTCAAATGGAAGAGCAATAAACACTTCATCTGTGAGTGTTAAATGATGTAAACCAGAGCTATACTGATGGCATGGGTACTGACTCTTTCCTCCAGCTCTGTGCCCAAGGATGGTCCCAGAGGTGCTCTTTTGCAGCCTACACAGGAGCCTCTGTTGAGTTGAGCAACTGCGAGGACTTCCCATGAGGCTCCTAAGTGCTCTTATATAGGACTATGCTGCCACCCTTAGCCAGCAGCAAGGGATCAAGAAGTCTTCTGTCACTGGGTACCCTTTGTCAGAGCCTGCTTAGGAGTGGCAACCACTGAAGTCTCTCCAGGTGACCAGATCACCTGCAGGAGGGCAGACAGTAACATCCATCACATCCTGAAGGGAATGAAGCTGTCCTGAAGGAGCAATTGAACAGTTGGGTAAGGTTGACATACTGTCCTCTTTAAAACCTGGGGTGAGGCAAGGCCCCATTCTGTGTGGTTCTTCTCGTACACACACACACACACACACACACACACAAATGCTGCTTGGAAACCCTGCTTCTCAGAGCCTCTATAACAACCTTTTAATAGGTACATAGGCTACATTAATTATCTGCATTTCCTCTTGTGTCAACTCTGAGAGATGGGACCATATCGCTCATTCTGGGAGGGTACTCTGAGTTAGACAAGCAGAATCACCATCTGCAGAAACCCTTCCCTCTCCATTGACTCCAGAGGCCCCCACATGACTTGATCAGATGAGACCCCTTACTTTAAGAAAGCTAAAGCGAGGTGAGGTTCATCCCTTCCTTAGTGCCTGAGTAGAGCAGGGATGATGTGGTTTACCCTGATGCACAACAGCTCAGGTGGAATCTGAGCATCAGCCACTGGCCAGTGCTTGGAATGTTTGGCTGAGATTAGGATCAGGAGTGTCTTAGTTCTGTCAAGAGCACAAGCCTTATGACAAAGCTTTCAGAACTAGGTATAAGGTGTAAAGAAATACAGTCTCATAGATTGCTTGCATTTTGGCACTATTTCCATTGGAACCTGCCTTATGCCACAGCAGGATGCCTGAGTAAAAGGCATCACTACAACCTGGAAAGGGTGCAAGCTGGGATATCTGGATTAAGCCAGGGATCTCTACCACAATCATGATGCTGAATGGATTAATTGGTAAAATCAGGTTGTGCACTGTGGATTAGATTTTGAGCACCCTTCCAACTTTGGGGGCAGGGGAGTCTTATGCAGGATTCTGTTTTAGGCCCATTCCTAACAAAATCTGGAGCACTGCAGTAGAGGTAGAGCAAAGAATGTTTCAAAGAACATATATCACAACTAATAAACTTTTTGTAAGTTACAGAGCATTTCCATTTAATATTTTATGCATTGACATGCTCCAAAACAGATAGTGTGATGAATCAATAGCTTTTAAAATATGTCTGGGTTTTATTACTTCATTAGGGGATCTCATAGTTAACCCTTGAATAATCAGCTTAAAAGCAGAAGGCAGATTTACTGGCATACGGTTTTACATGGATGCTTTGCTGGTCAGGTGCCAAGATATATAACAGTTTAGTTGTCCAGTGTGTTTATTATCTAGTATCTAGCTGAGTCTTGAATCATACATGGTGGCAGCTCAAGTTGTTGGATAGTATCACCAAACTGGTATTCTTTAACCCTTGTACTGGGAAACATTCTGTTCATGGTGAATTGACCAGTAAAGACACTTTACATGCTTATTTTGGTGCCTGCTTGTTTCCTCATTTAAGATTTTGGCCACATTTTCATGTTGTGTTTCATTTCATTCTTGCTTCAGATCCCCTGTGGTTGAGTGCTGCTTTTTGCCTCATTTTAGAAACAATTCACAGCTGATTAATTTCTGCTAACTCTTCCAGCTGATGAAAATAGTAAGCATTCATTTGTAAGGACTAATTGTGGCCTCGAAGTATTCCTAGATGCAGCTTTTTAATTTGAGTTTTTGCAAGGCCTTTATGAGCCTTTTCCCTCATCATTTCCCATTTCTTCTTCCATCAGAAAGGGTAGCAGGAGTTGCAACAGGAGGGTAGTCCATGTCCTAGTGCCTTGAATTTTAACCACTATGATATCTGTTTTTTCTCAGACCAAGTCTGTATGACAGGGGACAACTTGCCTTACGTTAGCTCTTCAGCAGTGACTGCCACCAGTGGAGGTCTAGCAGGGAAGCAATGCCAGAAGATGCTGAAGATAAAAGTCTGTCAGGAATACAACCGGTAGTCCAAATTCGGCTTGCTCCCTCCTACCTGCTCTTCTTTCCTGGGGGGAGCCCAGTTCACTGGTACACTAAGAGTGGGTGGCACAGGAGCCACATAATCCCACAAAATACCCTCTGTGATGAACTTGTTTCAAAGTATCTCTTCTTGCTACAGATGGTGAGAAAAGGGTTAAAAATAGGAAATATATTCACCTGAGAACCATGAGAACCACTACTGTGGGTCTCATGAAGCTCTTACCGAAGGTGGCATCACTATTCTTACCTGAGGCAAGGCAGTCCTGCCAGGAAGCTCTTCCTAAACCCAGAGGCAGGTGTTCCATGTGATGTGCACTGACCTGAGCTCTGTTGCTAGCCAGCACTACAGCAGGATAGGAGTGGAGAATTGGAGAGAGAAAAGCTGCATGACAGGAAAGACACTTATCCTTGGTCTGTTGCTGGTACAGTTTTGCTTGGAGTTTGCGGCTGAGGCCACAGACTGGGGGATATTTTGGATGGAGAATAAGCACTCGTCAGGTGCTGAAGTTGATGTTGCTTGCCAAGATCTCAGCATAAAGAATGAATGAAAGGTGAAAAAGGACATAAGAAAAGAGTAAAAGGAGAAAAAGTATTGAGGTAATTTCTTTGTATGGGGTGGAGAAGGAGGTGAAACAGAGGGCAGGGGGCTGGGTTTAAAAAGGTGTCCTGGAAGTCTGCTTTAGCCCACAAACCCACGATATCCCAGATATGGGTGTATTTGCTCTTCTGAAGGCAACCATTTGGGAAAAAAACCAATCAACAACTGCATGCCTTTGCTGTGCATTGGTTGGCATTAGTTCTCAGAACAGGTTCTTAGTTCTGAATCTTTCTCTTCTTATTTACCAGACTGGCAAATTGGTGAAATCAAGCTCAATTCTAAAATTGCTGTTCACATTACTTTCATTCACATTCCTTTTATTTGCACAGTCATTCAGAGGCAGCCAGCAAGGGTGATTAGAAAATTCACAAAAATCCCCACACTCTGAGTGGCTGCAGCCTGGATGAGGAAGTGCCAATAAAAGCTGCTGTACAAGTACAATACTTAAAGAACAGGACCTTTCTTAGGAAAACATAGCAATGTTCACAGTATGGTGGAGTTTTGTGGTGTATCAACACCAAAATGTTTTCAGTTCACACCTAAAATAACAGAGATTGGCAAGTTTTGTTGCTTAGAAATCCGCTGGAGAGTCAAAGCCTTGTATTGCTGTGGACACCAAAACACCTCTAACAACAGACTCAGTGCTGCAGTATTTATTGAAGTGCTTTGTGTAGAGCTTAGCCAGCCTGGAAATGTGCTGCCCATAATCCTATCAGACGCTGTTAAACCAATGAAAGCAGCCACCAAATTCTGTGTCAGTGGGTCACGGTTCAGACCAGGTTCCTGTGATGCCCCAAACTAATTTTTCTTGAATTCAGTGCAGCTGGGAGATTTTTGACAGGCAGCTTTATAGGCTGATACTCTCCCTTACTAATGGATCCACTACAGCAAAAGTGGACAAAGTGCAAGAACTTCTGTGCCACTCACCTGTTGTGGTTTAACTCCAGCCTCTCGCTCACTCCCTCCTTGTGGGATGGGGGAGAGAATCAGAAGGGCAAATGTGAGAAAACTGATGGGCTGAGATAAAGACATTTTACCAGGCAAAGGAAAAACTGCAGGTGTAAACAAAGCAAAACAAGGAATTAATTCACTACTTCCCATGGGCAGGGAGGTGTTCAGCTGTTTACAGGAAAGCAGGGCTCAATCACACATAACAGTGACTTGGGAAGACAAATGCCATAATTTCAAATATCCTCTTCCCTTCATTTTCCCCTCTTCCACCTCTACTCTACATACTGAACATGATGCCGTAAGGTATGGGATATCCCTTTGGTGAGTTGGGGTCAGCTGTCCCAGCTGTGTCTCCTCCCAAAAGCTGTGCATCCCCAGCCCACTTTCTGGTGGGGTGGGGTGAGAGGCAGGGAAGGTCTTGGCACTGTGTAAGCACTTCTGTGCAGTAATGAAAACATTCCCGTGGTATCAACGCGGTTTTCAGCACAAATCCAAAACACAGTCCCCTACTAGTTACTATGAAGAAAACAAACTCTATCCCAGCCAAAACTGTCACATCATCTAGTGTTCCTTCATGCCAGTGTGAAGGGGTAGCCAGTAGCATTAGAAAGTTTGATCTACACCTATCAGAAAAGATGCTTGCACACTTTGCATGTGGATTGGTACCCACAGGCAGTAAGGCAGAAGCCATCCAATTCGTTGTAGGCAAGACAGGTAGTGTGTAGGGTGAGAGTGTCTTTTGGTCACTAACATGTTGGGTGGTGACTTGGAGAGAAGCCTCCAGTCCCCGAGCCAGCAGGTCCTCGGATTTTGCCGAGACTGCTGAGCTGCTGTTTTCCAGCAGTGGTTAGCTTTGGGGATTGTAGTCTAAAAAGTCTCAGGGTTGAATGAAATGTGGAGCTCTCAGTTGCTAACAGATTGAAGTTGATTTACACTGTTTTGACCTAAAGGTTAATAAGTCAAAGAAGTAATTTCTGTCTATGAGTCCTTTGTAATTTCAAGTCCTTGAAATTTGGAGTGCAAAGTTTGTACATATACTTGTTAAGTCATGTAGGGATGGTCAGAATGTACCTGACTCTCCAGAGTTGTTGTCTCTATCCTGTCCTAATGCAGTACCACAGTAATGGGAAGAATTCCCTTAGCTGGGCTCAGGGCAGGGTTGTCCACCAGGATTTAGATACTATTACTTTCCTCTGCTCTGTCTAGATGAGCTCTTACTCTGTTTGGGGTGCTGGACTGCTGTTGCCTGCTGGGATATTTGCAGAGGGAGAGCATTTGGGCAATAGGGAGCAGAGCAGCACCAAGCAGGCTTTAAGCCTAATTCAAACATGCAAAACAGGATCAAAGTTTTGAGTTGATCAGAGAGGGGTTTTTTTGAGAGACCCAGGTCTCCACTGGCTGTGAGTAAGTGCTGAAAGCTAGTCTAGCAGAGGAAGCTATTTCTGTGGAGATAACAGCTGACAATTTGTGCCAGTTCTTTATCAGTAAAGCAGCTCACAAATCAGAGTAAACCAAAGTATGAAAACTCTGGGAGCAATGACTGTTTTGCCCTGGCCATTTCCCTGGAAATCGGGTGTGTGGACATGTGGGAGTGTGCATGCTAGTGTTCAAGTGAGATTTCTTAATAGACCTATTATTAATGTATGTTTTCTCTCTCCCCAAACCAGGGAGTTACTTAAATAATTTGTCAGAGGCTTATAGACACGGGGTGATTTCTGTGGAGTTTGGTAGTGAGCTTGCTTGTAACACCCAGCACTGGGTATGTGTCTGTTTTGATGGACTCTAATTCCAGAAGGATGTGGAGAACCTCACCACATTGGCACCATGTACATATCTAGGGTGAAAACTCACTGCTTTTCCAGGACATTACTGGATACTACATGGTAATGGAAGTCCTTCCCTTGCTCTGTGCACGGGCAGGACCTGAATCCCAGATGACTTTTGATGGCCCCATGTTATATGGCAGGTGATCACTTCTGCCCGCTGAATCTGTGAAGCTCTCAAGAGACCAAACTGCCTCATGCTTGCTGTCACTTTCACACCTTCCTTTGGGAACATGCAGGTAGGATCTCAGATGATTTTTAGACAGGACTTGGGGATAAAACTCAACTGCCTATACTTCAGATCTGCAATACGGTTATCTTTGGAGCTCTACACAGGGCTCTGGTCTTTCCATCTGCAGGAAAGGGGCAGGAAAGAACTACAAAATATTTGAGGAGATGGAGTAGCGCCTCCATTCACATCTGCCAGCTATGGAGTGAGGGACCTGTGAGAACACACTCTGCGAAATCTGAAGACAAAGCTTGAACAATGCAGTTACTGGCAATATATACGACCTTGGACTGATACAATGAGAAGAGACTGGTTAGCTCAGAGGTGTACTTTCCACGCAGAGAGCAAATGAATGCTTAACTGATGTTATATCTTTATTTCTTCTGTCCATCCAGGAATCAAAACTATAGAAAAACACTAGAATAAGCAAGAGCTGCCCATTTCTTTGATGCATTGCCACCCACACACAGTCATGGGCTATTAATGTTTACAGCAAGTTGTCTTTCACCTACAAGCCTTGTCACTCAGCCAATTAATGTGGTTTCTTGGTTTTGTCTTGATACAGATATTTTAATAATAGCTGAAGCTGTAGAGAGCTGTTATCACCTTGAGATTATGGTCCTGATCTTACCATCTGGTGAACACAAAGCAGAGTTTAACTTAAGTGCAACTTAGAAGAACTGAAAGTGGGCTGTATGTACTCATTTATGGTAAATAAGAAGTCTGCTGAAAAAAGGTGGATTGTCTGTGAGTCAACACCTGTACCTGCTTTTGTGGTGTGTCATACCCTAGTATTTGCTGGACTGTGCATCCTTGTTCCTGTTATGACTAAGTGCTACCCTACCTGACAGCAGGTACCTCTCTCAGCTACGCAGAGGGTCATGCTGATGTTGTTTTGCTGGGAGAACAGAAATGGTGACTATGTGCAGTGGATCAGCAGATGTGTGGTAACCTTTTCTGCTTTTTAGCTCCCCCTCCAAGGAGAAAATTCACACTTTTGTTTTTGTTTTTGTTTTTTTTTTTCACAGTCACAGAATTGTAGCTGGCTCAGCCAGGGCTCCTCAGAACATGGTTTTGTTGACTCAAGATTATTAATTTAGCTCACAAATGTGGGACTTTCTGGGTTAATCTTCATAAAAGATAGAAAAATTGGCAGCAGAAGGAATTTTTGAAAAAGCACATTAAAGGAAAGAAGCGGGTGTGAAGTAAATTATTTGCAGTGGAATGTTTTCCTTTCTGAACTCTCAGAGAATGTAAGGGTATTTCCTGGGGACAAGAATGTCACATTTAGAGGTGTCCTTCCTTTGCTAATAGAGAGGCAAAAATCCCTTAACAGTTAAATATTGCCTGCTCAAACATGCCCATTACAGGCAGAAGAGGTTCTGTGATTAGTGTTTACTGGACCTTTGGATCTTTGGTTTAGTTCCCACATACATTTAATTTGTTGTGAAGAATAAAGTTGCAGTACAAATGAGTAAGGAAGTTTTTCCAAATCATGTTATTGTTTCCTTTGTGCCTGAGCAATTCCTGCAAAGAAGGAAACATGAACTAATATAACGTATTTATCGCATATCTCAGAGAATGCTGCGGCCATTGCCAGAGGAGATTTCTCTTCGTAAACCTGCCTATTAGATTTTTCCACCAGAGAGGAAAAGTTTTCTAGGTGGCAACTCAGTTTAGTTCCCTGCCCAGCTGGTGTCTTTTTGACAGCAGCTGAGCTTCCACAAGCCCTGAAGAACAGAGCGCGCCGCATGGTTCTTGAAAATCCTGGAGATTTTCATGCTACAGCAGGAGCTTTGGGTCCAAAAACTGGTGTAAAACTTCTGGAGGGAAAGAGTCAGCAACATACAAAATGAAAACCAAACAGTGGATTTCTGTCATCTCCCAGGTCTAAGCAGCTAGGTCAGGGCATAGTCTTTCTGGTAGGCTCTTTGAGTCTGGTAGACCCCTCTCTATTTGCTGTCTCTTTATACTTTATAACCTGATCTGGTTGAAGATGTCCTTGCTCATTGCAGGGGGGTTGGACTACATGACCTTTAAAGGTCCCTTCCAACTCAAACTGTTTCATGATTCTATACTGCAAGCAGAAACAGTGTTTTTCTCTTTGTATCAACGTTCAGCTTAGGGCTGGCTTCAGGATCTGGAGGAAGAGATGCAAGGCAGTTCTGATGTAGCTGATATGCTTATTTGAAGATGTCAGACATATTTGAAGAGGGAATTTAGACCTTTTGGCTTTCACTGCTGCAGCCAGCTGCTCTTTCAGATGGGCTCTGACAAATCTACCCTCAGCTTAGTGTCAAGCGTGACTTGCAAAAAAAGGGCAAAATACTTATTGTTTTCCTTAACAAGTAGGTTCTGCATGTTCCTCAAGTTTTGCAGTGTGTCTGGCTTTGCTAATGCAAGTCTTTTGCCTAAAGCAACCTGGAATGACACTGCTTGAGAAATGCCTCCTACACAAGGTTTCCAGTACTCTTGACTCCCTTCTGAGTGAAGAGCATCTTGGGAGCAGTTTTTCCCTCAGACCTGGAAAGTGTAACCCCAGGTGTGATCCTGCCTTGCACTGTGAATGTGACTACGTGTGTATGTGAGTATGCAGGGGAGAAACACATTCAAAACTTCTGAAGCTGGTGTTGAACATATGCAGGTCCCATTGAAAATCACCCTTGCAATTTGATGTCTTCAGCAGAGTGCTGTAAAAACTGCAAAGCTTCCATCCTGTTCCAGACATCCCTCTGACTGAGGTACTTTGGGAGTTGAGCCCATGGTTGTGTCCACTGCAGAAACACCATCACCCGAGTAGCGACGGGTTTGAGGGATGTGGATATTTGGTGGTAGGAACAATTCAGATTCCAGGTTTCAAACACTGAGTGTGAAATGTGCAAGACAGTTTTTAATCACCCTTCAGCCCATTGTACTCCTATCATTAATCCTTCAGTGCAACTAACCCTCACAGTAGGTGAACTTTTTCCTTTTTCCCCTTGTCATACATCTAGGTCCCACTTTGTGCCCATTCTAATTATTAGTGGAATACAGCATCTTTATGATGCCCTGGTAGTCCAGAGACTCCAGTCCGGGGCAGGAAATTCCCATCATTAAGGGTTTGCTGAACTCTCTCTCTCCAGAAAATGACATTTACTAATTACATCATTTTGATGTATATGATACCCAATCCAAACATGTTATAAATTAGCAAAAGCTCATTTGTTTCATGAAAAGTATTGTTCTTCTTTTATTCAATGACCTTTTTGTTCCTCTACATCCTGGACCAATCAAGTGCCGGTGCAGTCGCTGACTTCTGAGCACAGACAATAGCTTATTCCGTCTATTCTGTTCAGATGACTGTAGGAATAGGCAGTCACTTTGTCATGTGGAGACTGGAGGTTGTATAAAACCCTTTTTCCCACCATTTACAGAGACTCTGAATCCTGAGAGGAAAACCCTGTCATAATAATAATAATAATCCAGAAGCTAGAGCCCATTGAAGTTTTCTCAGCTTTATGATTTGGGTGGGGCTGGAATGCAGCTCTCCCCAGCCAAGGCTCCCTCAAATTTTTAGAATTATAGCATGGGTTGCCTTTCCTTACATTTCTAGCAGCAGGTTGTGTATTTTTCAGTAAGCTTCATATGCAGCTTCCACAGAGGAGCTTCATTCACTCACAAATGTAGTAGGTCCAGGGGCTGACTGGTGCCAATCCATTGCTTTCTTCTCCAAACATTCTGGGACAGGGAGTGCCTTTCCCCTGTGCACTTGCCAAGTGGCCCACACAACAGTCCCGGGCTGGACTGGTTGTGGCTGTTCAAACACACAACAATCCTCAGCCACCTTCTCAACGCTGCAGAGGCTGTGGCCTGTTACCAGGGCACGGTGGCAGGCTCTGCTCCAGATAAAGGTTCCCATGGGGAATTTCTCTGGGAAGGCTCTTGGTTGGAGAATGGAAGGAGAAAACTGATGGGGGAACTGACACCGTAGCAAAGTCCTTAGGTTCCTTTTGTGAGTGGCCTCAGCGAACACCACCCTGGGACTGCGGCAAGGGGTATTGAGGTGCTGGGGAGTTGCAGGTGGATGATGGCAGGGGCTCCTACTGTGCCAGGAGGCTCTGCCTGGCAATGTTTTGTACCATCCATGCACCAAGATAGCTGCAAGATTCCTTTGGCCAGCCAGAGGGGAGCTGTGGCTGGCGGAACTTCTTGGGCAAGGTCAGAGCCCATGGCCACCCCACACCTGCAGCCTGCGCAGCCTGTGCAGCTCCAGCCTGCAGCAGCCTCTCACCATGCCACAGGGCCCCAGGGAGCAGGCAGGGACAGAGTGAGCAGAGAGCAGAGGCAGGAGGAGGACTAGGACTGCTGTAAATCCCGAGAATGCAGCAGCTCTCCAGTGCCGCTGCTATCCACAGGGGAAGCACTGAGACACAAACTGAGAGGCGTCACACGTGTTTGGTAGGGCTAGGAGAGGGCTCAGAGACCTCATTAGCATCATTCATATATTTCTGAGCAGTCATTTAGTACTGCTCTTCTTCCTACCAGTCCTTTTGGAAGGCAGTGTGTACCATTCACAACAAGTGTTTATCTTCCAGCTTTAAAACAGACGTCAGAATATTTCCCTCCTTATTCATGCTCCGTTTTTTCTCACAGCCCAATTATTCATGACATCACCACCTTTTCCTCCTCAGCCCCAGACACAGTGTTTCTGTGGCTACAATTTCCTGGACAAGAGTTTCCAGTTTGCATTGTTGGGGGTGGGGGGAGGGGGAAACAGGAGGGGAAAAAAAAAGTTGTTTCGTGTGGAAATGTTAAATGAGAAACACAGCCATGGAAAACTCAGATGCACTCACACACAAACACACATGCACACACGCAGAGCAACAACAACAACCACCACCAAGGTTATTATAATTAATTTAAAATCTGTTTAGAAAAGGGTTCCTTTTATGTTGGACAGGCTCTTTAAGCAGCTCAAGAAGTATGAAAAACAGGAAATCAAACTGCCTCATTAGGAATTGACTCTGCTCAGTAATTAGAGGCTAGAAAACAAAACAAGGAAAAGCAGGTGGCGAGTGAGCTCCAAGCAAGCAGCTATTGTATCATTTCAATGTTCTGTGGGCTAACAACATTATTTTTTTCAGAAAAGTGTTACTTCCATGGAAAAATGACTATGAGAATCATCCAAAGTTTAATGGGAAAGCACTGCTAGCTCAAAATCAATCCAGAGGCTGCTAACTTGGCTCAGCCTGGGGTTTAATTCATAATTAGGCAGTATTTTGCTGCGTTTAAAAAGACAACTCTGTTCTCCAGCGTCGACTGCTCTCCCGTGAAAATTATGTTAAAAGTAATTACCAAGTGATCACATATTTTGCTGATACAATCAGATGAGATAACCCTAGACATTAATATCAATTATATCTTCTCACAATAACCTTTGCTGAGAAAATGCTGCCAGTGATTTCCAGCAAATAGCTGTTTATGTTTTAGTCATGCCAGAATAAGGCTTTGCTTGCTGTACTCACTTACTCCTTGATTTTTGAAGGAGTGTGCTTTTTGCAGAGAGCTCACTTCCACCCACAATTATTTCCCAAAACCAATTTTGAATGGTGTGAGAATAGTCATGCTTGAGGAGTGCTTGCTCCGCACCTCAGGGATGGTTGCAGGGCTTTCACTGATCCGGAGAAGGTCCACATTGCAAAGGGCCAACAAACAGTTGTGGGGACTGGATAGGTCTTTACTGATTCATAATGTAAGTTTGTTAATAAATCAAATAAATCAAATAATTCCCAGCAATTAAGTAGATAGATGCAAAAGATCTAAAAATCCAATAGGAATATCATCAAACTTTTTTGTGTGTGGAATAATAATGAAGGAAATGGCTCTCTTCACATGGTTCTCCTGTGGGCAGAAAATAGAAGCTACTTTTGTTGTACACACTTTTTTTCCAGTGGGAATTTTAGTCCAGGTCTCTAAAAACAACAAATACTAACCAATGATAAAGCATGAGTATTTACCTACTGTTTACTGCTGACATCCTGTCAGGATATGGTGCAGCTGAGTGAGTGCACTTTGGCTCAAGATGGGCCTGGTGACTTTGCAGGAAAAAGCTCTCAGTCAGGAATGCTGAGCAAATGGAGGCAGCAGAGCCTCCAGTGCAATTTATCTCCTTGCTGGATGGGTGTTTCATGGCTCCGTGGTGGCCTGTCCCTCTGGGCAGCCAGAGGCTGTGGCTTGTGGAGACGGTAATGCTTCCCACAGTGCCTGCAAGGGTCGGGCATGGTGCGAGGTAGGTTTGGCAAAGGGAAGCTGGAAGCCAGCTGCAATCAAAGCAGGTTCTCTGGTGTAAACAGGGTGTCAGTAAGATTAAAAATCAGCCTTCCTGTGGCTGAGCTGAGCCACAGGGCCAGGGAAGAGCTGCAGTTGGCACCGGGCTGACATGCCAAGAGTGGTGCTGCAGGAGGGATTGTGGCTGCTGCAGAGGTTTGTGATCTCTGGCACATTTTTTCTCTTGTAACAAAACTGAGATGGACAAAGAGGGAAGTATCTGCTGGGTGTTCAGGTTTACTTAGGAGCAGCCTCCAGCCCACTGCCCACAGGCACAGTGGGAGCATGGCAATTTTGTGCTTCTGGAATGGTGCCCAAAGGCAGGATATGTCACAGGTCTAAAAACCCATCAAATAGAAAAAAATATTCTATTGTTTGTTATTAATGATGACTCCTTAAATCACTTATTTCTTCATGCAAGGGCTTCTAGCAGCTAGGAGGGGAAATGGCTGAACCTCTGCAGTTACAAAAGGAGCTCCCTGTAGCTTGCTGCTCTGGTGCCAGCACTGAGCATGGGGACCTTTTTCCCACACGAGCTCTCTCTTTCAGGCTGCTCCCTGCCCTGGACAGGCTGCTTAGGGAGGGCAAGGTCAGCAAGGAATGCAGTGGTGCACAGCCAACCCAGAGCTGTCCTGGGCTGCGTGTCGCTGCCCATGCTCTGCCTTGGGAGGGAGCTTTGTGCCCAACAGCTTTTGAAATTGAAACTCAGGATGCTTTTCTGTCCTGAAGACAGTTTTTTGTAAAAGGTGGTGAGGCTGACTTCTCCTGTTTGCATGAGTAGAGGCCCTGGAGCACTGTATGCAGCGCAAACATGCCATATATTGCTTGATTTATCCATTAACAGGTTTCTTGCTTCTGGCCAGCAGACTGATGTGATGAATCAGTCCCTTGGTGGAACATTGGCAAGTCCCATGTCTGGTGGAGGAGGAAAGGTGTGGGAGTGTCACCTTGCCAAAGGGTGCAGGTGAGCATTAGGAACATTCCCAGATACTTACATGCTGCACACCCATATGGGAAATGTGCCCCTTTCACCCTGCAACTGGTGGCTGCCTTGGAGGACAGCTCTGGGCTGCTGGAAACCATCCTGCTGAACAAAAGGACCTTGTGCTGGCAAGGAAGATCAGATATGCTAAAAGCACCACAGATTGCTAACCTTCCCTTGGGTGGAATAGCCCCAGAAAGTGTGGATGCAGATTTGATGGAGCTTTTTCCTCCCATCACCTTCCTCAGTGGGTTTCCTTCTGTCAGCAGGCTTGTGCTGCTTTCCTGTTGTGGTGCATGTGTTTGCTGCAAGGCTAGGGGTTTCCTTACTGGCAAGCTGAACCTTATTGCCAGGTCTGTTGACATTTATTATAAGTGCTTAAGCTGGGCAAATAATCCATGAATATATGTTGACATTTCTAGACCAATTTGCTTTGGCTACTACTACACCTGTCTAGGGATTACTCTTTGCAAACATTCAATGGACTGACTTCTGCTGTAAATACTCACAGGAAAGGTCTTTCAGCATTTCAGAGGCCACATCTGAAATGAGTTCATAAATGTGTGAGGGTTGAACCTGCTGCTCTGTGTATTTATTAGGGAGCAGATATAAATTAATGGCTTAATTACCTGATTGCAAGCAAGGTTGCCACTTAAAACCATGGTAACTGCAACATGGGAGGCCTTTGAACCCCATATTGCCACACTTAAAATACACAGCCAAACATTAGAAACTGCATAAATTGGCATCACAAACAAACCTGTGAAAATCATAAAGAGCTTTAAACAAAGGAAAAAAATCTCTGAATACATCAAATGTGAATATTTTGTTGGGATCCAGAGGTTCTTAGCAGGCACAGCTAATGATTTCCTTTGGCTTCACAGCGCAGTGGCCGAGAGGGATGTGAGAAGGAATGCCACACTGTCTCCTGTATTGTTTAAATCAGGCTCTTGTAGGTGAAATTTGTGAACTCATGAGAATGAAAGTTTCCCAGCCCTGGCAGGGATCCAGGCACAGTTTGGGCAGACATTGTGCAAACTTCCCCATGCATCTCCAGGGGCTGATTTACCGCAGGATGAATGGGGTCCCTGAGCATCCCTGCTAGCCCAGCCCGACATTGCCCACATCTCCCAGTCTCACGGTGCATGAGTGTTTGGGCTGCCTGTCATCGTGGCTCTGCCTCCTTCCATCCGTCTCTCCCTCAAGAGGAGGAGGTGTTGCTCCCTCTTCCAAAGCAGCTTCTCTCCTGATTTGCATCAGGCTTGCTATTTCAGTCCTGGGAACCCTAAAGCTGCCGGATTAAGTTCTTTCGTTGTTTTTACACATGTCCCTTTGGGGCCGAGCTGAGCTGTTAAAAATAAGGCACTAGAAAGACAAATGGTTTCCGGGGGGTGGGGGGAGGGGAAAGGGAGAAGGGAAGAGGCTTAGGACAGCTGTAAAATGCTGCAAGGTTAAATAAAACTTTTGACTGCTTGTGTAACTCTTCCTCATGTTCCTGAAACCACTGACAACCTGAAGAAGCTGGAGGAATCATTCTGCTTGCTGCATGTGGTTGTTTTGTTTTTGTTTTTTTTTTTTTTTAACTTGTTACACAAAACATTGTTTTTTCAATTTCAGGAAGTCTCTTGATGCCCTTTGGTTGATTTTGTTTTGCTTGTTATCTGGACAACTAATATTTTTTCCTGTTAGGGGGAAAAAAAGATTTTCCCAAGCAGATTAAAGATGTTTTTTTAAGCATATGAATGGTGACATGGTTCACTTTCATTGCTTTGTTTATTTTTAATAATGAAAAACACCTTAATTTATCGTAGCAAGACGTCCATCCTGGAGCAAACCTTGAATTGAATTTTCGCTTGTTGTTTCTGATTTGTTTGTGGCTTCTTATCTCAGGGAAGGCTGCAAGTGTTTTCTCATGCTTTTCTGAAGTCAAGGCATGTGACAGAGTTTTCTTCACAGCACATCAATGTCCGCCAACAATGACAACCACATTTGCAAGAAGGGCTGACTTTATTTCATAGTTTTGAAGCAATCTGCTTATTCTAAAGAATTAGTTTAAAGAAGGTGGGCCTATCCAGCCCCAGTATCAGGGGGATTGTTTGATGTGATCTCAGTTCTTTTTTAAAAAGAATAAAGCAAGTGGTTTGTGAATGAGGTGCAGGTCTGCAAAAGGGCAGCTGAGGTAAAGCCAACCAAGCTCATTTTTAGAAATGAAGACCCTGGGTATCCTAACTCCTTCTCCTTTGCATCTTGGGTTCCTATTCTGTGCTTTGCAAAAGCAGCAACACTTCAGTGCCTCCAGGCTGGTGGTCTATTTTGTATCAAAGCAGATGTAAGCAAGGCAAGAGGAAATCAGGCTGTTAAGCTTTAAAGGAGAAAGGCCAAAACTAAGAAGGGAATAGGAGAAGGTGAAAAAAAATCTTAGTTGCATATTATGGGTAAAATCCCTAGATGTTGTGTGCACCACTGGTGAGCGGGAGCCAAAGGAGCGCCATAGGGATGTCCTTCCCAGCCACAAATCTATGACCTCCCCCAGCCTTATGCCAGGCTGGCTGCAAGGGCTGTGAGCAGCCAGGACTTGCATTGGGGTCTGCCAGCCCCAGGGAAGCTGAAATGCAACAGCCACTGCTCAGCAAAAGGACACAGATCTCTGAACCAACAGGTGGGTGTAGGTGGGCAGGCAGCCCGCTCCAAGGACAACACACGTCCCTGTATGTCCACTTGCTCACTGGTCTGGAGGAAACAACTGGGGCTGTCCTGCCCACCAATGGCTCAGAGGAAGTATGGCCAAGATATTTTTCTTGGCACAGGGACCTCCAGCATTACAGGCTTGCACATGCTGCCTGACCCCCGCGAGCTGCCTCCTCCAGGGACTGCAAATCGTTTCCTCCTGCTCCAAAGGGGAGGCCCTGCTGCCCCTGCATGCCAATGATGGCATTGGGATCATGTGGGTCTTTTTCAGCTGAATAACAGCAATATCCTCCCCAAACCACACCAGTCCTGTCCCAGTAGGAGTCACTGAGTTTTAACTGCTTCACACATTTTCAACTACCGGTGCAATTAATATCTTGAACTCATACTAAGGATCAAAATCACAGAGAAACTGATAAAATCTCATCTTCTGGATTGGACATCTTCTCTCTCTCTAATTTAGAAGAGTTACTTGTTAAAGCTGCAATAGGTATTTGCACTGTCGTCACCTCTGCAGTGATCTGCATTTTATTATGCCAGCCTACATGCAAGAGGCAGGCTAATTCTTACTGCCCATTTCAAGCATCCTGTAGGTAGAAGGCAAGTTTGGGGAGCAGGCACAGGTGAATTTATTAGCAGAGCTTTCAACAGAGGTGCAACCCCTTCCAACATGAGAGCTCACCTCACTCCATGAACTGCCTGAAAGCAGAATTCAACTTTTGCCTTTTCTATCTGATAACAAAACTGGCCATGCATCTCAAGCAGGTGCTTTCAAGGAAGAAAAACAAAATCCATCAGCAGATTTATGGCACAATTTCAACAGCAACTGAAAGGATCTGGGCCTGGTGGTGAGAACAGCTGCACCTAGAGACTTCTTGGACAAACAGCTGGACCAGACTCAACAGAGAGCAGTAACTGCCACATTATTACGTTAGCCACTGAAACATGCAAGTTGTTGCACATCATCTCTTTTCCAAATGACAGTGGTATAGCTACCACTATTTCTATAAGCTCTTACTGTGGTAATAAAATCCAGATCAAGTCTGGAACCCTTGGGTATTAATTTCTGCACAAATGTGGGAAAAAAACAATAACAGAAGGGAATGATGGAAAATCAAGAGGGGCAAATATCAAAAAAATGCTGTGCCTGTGCATGCAGGCACGTGCTGTCTACCTCTGTCTGAAGGAAATGCCATTCTGGGAACAGAGATCAACAGGAGGATCCAGCCAGTGAATGTACCAGGCCTTGAAGGCGCTGAAGAACTGTAATGGCCCTGACCAGCCTCACCTGGGCCTTCCCTATATCCATGGGTCCAGGGCTCTATTTAAGCTCAGTCCAGGGCTCCCAGTCTCTTAACCTCCTTGTCCTAACCTCTTTGTCAAATGCATCCAGAAGCTAATTACCCTGTTCTCTACTGCTGACTTATCCAGCCTTTCATTTGTTTGACCACATGGCAAGTGTGGGAAAAAGCTGAGAAGTGAGCAATGGAGGGTGGATAGTGGAGAGGCATAGAGAGGATGTGAAGGACATGTCCCAAGTGGCAAACACCTCACTGAGATCTTGCTGCTAATGCAAGAGGTTCAGACCGCTTGAAGAGGTTCATAGGTCTGTTCTACAGCACTACTAATTTTCTGAAAAATTGAACACTTTTTAATAACAGGAGAACAAAGGCTGGAGGGGGTATAGCCAGAACTCCAGATACATAAAAATCAGAAAGGAAACCAAAATGTTTCTGATGAGGTTTAAATGTGGGCCTTGTAACAGTGCTGGGAAATGATGAAACATCCTAGGCATCCATCATTACCCTGATTTCGAGACAATAGGTCTGAGGGCCTGCTTGGTGCAGGGTTAGGTCAGCCTTTCCTGCCAATCTTGCAGGCACAGTGAGCTCTGAGCCTGAGGACACCCTTGCCAGGGGCACAAGGAGAAGCACAGGGATGATGCAGGGAGTCGTGTGGACAACAGTTGAGTTGGTAATGCACAGCCAAGAGCCTTGAAGTGCAGATCCTCTTCCTGTCTCCTTCTCTACTTGTGACTGTTGCTGCCTGGCTCGGATGGCCTTGCCTGTTCTCAGCCCCATTTAATGTGAACCCCGGAGACCCAGGGCAGAGGCTTGCTATGCTTCTCCCACCACTGGTGTAGCTGCACTTGCCCTGTCTCAGGCCCTGTGTTTGTTAAGCAGAGGCGATTACTCTTCTTGTCACAGGGCTGATGAGCTGTTGATGACTATAATCTCATTTGCTCAGTGCTGCAGGGTCAGTCTGTGTGGACAAGGAGCTCTGGACACTTGCTTGCTTTTGCTGTTCCCTCATCTCCTTGTTAAAAAGCCTCCTTCTGGATTTCTCCAACTCCTTCAACACAGACACACATGATATTTCACAGCGAGCCTTGGCTTTGCATTGGCACCTTCCCAAAGGGCCACAGAGGGGTGCTCAGCCCAGAGCAAGGCTTGGCTTTCTCTGTTGGATTTCACATGTTATTTGTGCTTGCCATACTCTGCTGGTCATGGTAAATGAGTGACTTTGTAGGATGCTGTGATGCTTCTAGCCTGATCTGTCACTCCAAACATGTACCCTGCAGCCAGCTGTCTTGTTCAGTGACTAGGCCAACCTCCTTCCCTCCCTCTCCCTCCCTGTGATTCCTATTCCCTGTGCACAGTGCTTTGAGTGCTTTGGATGGAAACCTGCACAAGGAGTTGAGCTGTCACTGTAGCCCTTCTGCTCCATAATCTCCAGCTCAGCAATCCCCATGTGTGCATTCAGTCCTGACCACGGCACCATGTCCAGCTCAGGGAGCACGAGGGACACATCCGAGACCAGGACTGCATTCACTCTGTACTAGGCAGACAGAGCAAGAAGAACTTCAGCCAGCATTTTCTCTTCCATGAAAACCACCCACAGGGCTTCACAGAGCAGTGTGTGTGAGTGTGTGTGTCCAGGGACACAGGACGCGTGTTCCCACTTTAGCCCTTCAAGAGCAGCAGTGTAAATGGGCTCCCCAGGGAGCCCTGGCTGCCTTGCTGCTGGAAGAGACACAGCTGCAAAGCATCACTCAGGAGAAGAAAGCAAACATGGGAGAAACGGATGGTGTTTCATATGCCTTTAAATAGCTGGTAGTATTGAAGTTAGAGCTACTGCTTACAGCCTAATCTCTTTCTTGATTTTGGGGCGAGATCACATGGTGAGGTCATTGCTCACAGCCATACAGCAGTCATTTTTAAGGATGCAGAACTATGAGTTATGATTATGTGAGATCAAGTAGAAAGAAAATCTTGATCTTGAAAGGGGGAAAAGCCTCTAAACATTTAGGCTTACTTTAAAAATAACCAAGAGAGCTAGAAAAAACCCTACCCAAATATATTCCAGTATGTATAAATAAGCTCTCTTTTCTACAATGTTCTTCACTACAAAAGGAAATGTCACATTGAGTCAACTTCTGACCCAGATGAAATTACCTGTATTTGTTTATTTTACTTCTTCTCCTGTTTACAATGTGTTGCACTTGGTGGACATATTTTTGTGCATGCTGTTACATTCCAGCATCAATATTATCAAAATGCATTTTCGTATTTTCCACCCAAACTCTGGCTGAGGAATTGTGTTTCTGGGTACCAGTCACATAAATGAACAAGGTCTCTGTGTGTTTGTGCGTGCGCACGTGCACTTGCTAACTCAGGACTCACAGCTCTGCAAACTAAACCTAATTATGCATACAAAATAGTGATGAAAGACTTTCTGCTTTTTATCAGCTACATGATTTTAAGAAGGAGGATGAGATAGGTTTGCTGCTCAGGCTATTTCCAGGAAAGCGTTTCAGTGGACCCTACAATTAATTTTAACCCCTTTTTTTAAGGTCCATTACATATAAGGCACTGGAAGATACCAGTCCAAGGAATAGATAGGACGCTCCTTTCTACTGTCTAGGTGTGTTTTTGTGGCTCTGCAATGACTTGCAAACAGTGAGTGCGAATGCTTTGGCTGATGGTGGATTTGGTGGAGGGGGTGGCAGCTCCTGCAATGTGCTTGCTGTGTGGCATTGTTTCAGACTCCTCTTGGGGTGACGTGTGCCTCACAGGTGGGGATGTCTTCCAACTGCTTGGGAATCATCCATAGCTGTAATGCATTGCTTTACTTGGTAAGAAGCTATTTTCTCACTAGCCACCTGGATGCTTCCCATAAAAACTGCACACCAAGGGTCTATTCATGTTGGCCTACACAATGGATTTCCTTTCCATGAGCATTCTTGGAAATAAAGCTCTGCTCCCTGAATGTTTGTGAATAACAAGGTTTATGGATCCCATCTAAACAAAGCAACAGTTTTAGTAGAAAGAACATATTGTTTTGCTGCATTTTCCCAGCTCCAGGTTATTTCAGCAGCCCACCAGTGGCTCCAGCTTGTGTTTGAGTGTTAGCACACTCAAGGGTTGGCTTGGAAAAGGGTTGGCTCAGGAGAATGTTGCAGGACAGAGATCAGAGTCCTGGATTGTTTTACTGCAGGAATTGGATTAACTAATATGAGCTCATTCTCTGGTCTTCATTGCATTGTGTTTGGCAGTTCCTGCAGCATGACTGCATCTAGGTTAAGTGGCATTGTTCTGGAGTCAGTGAGGGAACAATCCTGTATTGACTAGGTGTGAGAGAAGGACAAGGTGATCTCATAAGTTTTCACCATTTTTGTTACCCGCGTTTCACTTTTATGTCCATTCTTACAACATTTTCTCTCTGCCTGGAGGTGATAATTCTCCACATGCAATGGACAGGATTGCTTCATGAAACAGTGGAGTTTGGCTCAACCAGGCTCATGCATTTGGCAGAACAACCCTCCATTAAAACGGGCTGGGAAAGACTCTTACCCAGTCAGGCACTGGACCATGGGCCTGCCTTAAGTAAGTGACTTGCCAGCCATCAATGTTTGTACTTGTCAGCACTGGCTGTCCTGCTTTCCTCCACCTCCACTGAGTGCTGCTCTCCTGAGGGGAGGTAATGGAAAAGTCACAATGCACCAGGGCAGAGAAGACTCTGACTGTCCTGGGTGTCATCCAGAACTTGAAGGACTACAGGCTCACTGAGGTGCAATGCACTGCGGTCTTCTGAGCAGACCTTATGCTGTATGAGCAGCCTAGGAGTGTATGTGGAGCTCTATCATTATGGACTTGGACTTCCCTGGAGAAAAAAAGGACTGCTCCAGACCAACAAAAGTGTTTGGACAGCTAATGTTCGAAAATAAACTTCTGACACTGTGAAACTCTGGGTCTTGCTTTCTTTGTTATTGACATCCAAGCACTCTGCTTTTAAAGCCTTCATTGGTTAACAGTAAAATGCAGCTTTCACTGAACATGTTGACTGTATGTCAGAGATCAGAGTACAGATCAGGCAAAAAGTCTTGGTTAAAGGCCAGAAAAAAATCTGCCTTGAACGATAAAAGTAGGAAGTTTAGTTTTGACTTGAAGGTGAAAGAAACTGAAAGATCTCATTTTTTTTCTCTCTTCTCCCTGGAATCCTAACCTTAATGGTGAGAGTGTTTTAGGAGCAAGAATGTGAGGATGGAAGAAAGACTGTCCTACATCACTCTTCCAAAAGCAGTGTTGTGTTTCCCCCAAAGATTTGGAGGAGCTTCTCTGCATGATTTGTTTCTGGTTTTGTGTCTTTTTGGTGACCCTTTTTGCATTGAATGGGAGCATCTGTAGCTCTTGGAGGGCAGATGTTGCAGAGGGGCTGACAGGCAGCAAGGGTCCTGGGGGAAATGGGATGCCTGTTGGTGGAACAAAGGGTATGGAGTCACTGTGTAAGTGCCTAAGCTCTTTGTATATCCCCAAAGACTGATCAAGCTGCAGGACAGGAGAACTACCCCCAGGTTTGTCAGTGGTATGAGAAGCTCTGATCATCTGCCTGTTATAGTGATGAGAGACTGTGATCTGCACCCACCACCCCTCTGGGACCTGCAGCACTTGGACCTCTGCAACTTTGAAGCACATAAACCTACTCTTGAACCTTTTAGTCACAGAAACCCTGAAATAAGGAGTGTTTGACTCAACTGAAGGCAGCTGTTGAAGGTGTATAGGCTCTTCAAGACCTAAAACTGTTTCATAGGAAGAACTTTGCTACCAGGACTTCCTTCCTCCATCTCAATTTCTGTCTGTTAGCATCAGTTTCTGTGCAAATCCCAGTTCAGAGGCAGCCAGAGTGGCTTAATCCCTGTCACAGTATTTATTTTATCATAATCATGTTTTATGCAGTGCTTCCTACACGTGTGACACTCTGTCTAGGGACATGTGGTGTGTGCCAGGCATTGTGAGGGTTCCTCCTCCTGCTGGCTGCTGGACAGGAATTTGCACAGGTCTCTCTCCTGCTCTATGATCATATGAACCTCCACTTCTGGGGCCTGTGTGCAGGTCAGATACACGTGCCCATGGGTCAGAATCAGCACAGGCATCCCTAGGATCTGGCTGGATGCTGCAAGGCAGGGTGAGCTGGGAGCATGGTAAGTCAGGCTGGTATTACTGATTTGGTCTATTCTAAGCAAGTTGGGTGACAAAACTCTGTCCCAGGATAATTTTAGAGGTTTTTGCTTTCTGCTGTCCCAGTGGCAAACTCCAAAGATATACTGCCTTTCCTGTTATAGGAAGCTACAGATACAACTTCTCATCCATTCACAGAGACTTATCCAGCTTGTATTTTGCTAAAGACATCAAGGGATGTCTTCTGGAAGGAGATCAGTGACATTTTCTTGTTCCAGTGAGGGAAACTGAGGCACCAATCAATGAAGTGATGGATTCAAAGCCACCTGAAGACCAAGTGCAACTTGAACATTAGGTGCACATACTCTTTCCAGCATGCTCCCCCACCATAGCTTCATGTCGAAAACTGCAGCTGGGAGAGAAGGACAGGGAAATGAGCTTGTTAGAGGTGCTCCTGCAGAAAGGGAGAGGCAGCCTGCCTTGGGCATCAGTACAGAAAATACCCTTGCAATGAGCAGTAGATGCTATTGCACAGGCATGTCAGGGAAAAGTCTGTTTCTATCAGATTGGAGAAATTGTTTTGGAATGTTATTGGCATGAACATACGTCCTCAAAATAGTGTCAGGAGCAGAGGAACTGTAGTGATACAAAGGGGATGTACCAGTTTTCTGCATCGGAGAGTAGGGTGATAGATCAGGAAGGAACATGGGTGCATTTACTTCTCCATTCTTCCCCAAATCTCTTTTAAAAAACCCTGGAGATGATGATGGCATCCCGGAGTCCATTTCAGACAGCCCCATGATCTGGCTCCAGCAGCCAGCAGTGTTACAACGCAGTGGTGGTAAAGAAGGTAGAGAAGGGTCTCTCATGAGGGTTTGAGATGGCTTTAATCACATCTTGTCCCTGTGATGTTCAGAGGTGGAGAGAACAGCGCAGTCTGGGTGTGGGGTGGTTTTGTCAGGGGCCCAAGGGCAGTCCCTGGGTGGGGTTGGGGTACAGAAGCAAATAGGGAGAAACCGAGGGAGTGGCCAGGGCTAGGGAGGGAACAAGGGGAACATACAGAATCCTGGGGTTAATAGGCCACCACAAAGGGTAGTCTTTGTGACCATACTAAGGCAATTTGTACTGCCATTGTGGAATCATGGGAAAAAATGCTGTTCCCTATGGAGTTCCCTCATCTCTAGCAGACATCAGACAGTGGATGGAAGATGCTGGATGGGAGGTGGGACCTTTGGACTATATGGAGCTTGAAAAAGCAGGATGAATCCTGGAGACCTGGGGAAATTGCCCAATTGCCTAGGTGGGATCAAGGCATGCTGTGGATGTGAGTGAGGGGAAGGGCTGTAGAGCTGCTCAACAGTCCAGGCTTGGGTACACCAGTGCCCTTCCTGTGATGAGACAATATGGCTGGAGGAAGGAGCAGTGTTTAGAGGTTGCAGCCCCCAGCCTCCCTCCTACAAACTCTCCCTCATGCACAAACACACAGCCCTTGTTGGTGGAGTGACACTGCAGCTGCCATGAGAGATCCAGGCAAATCCCATGATAGGGGTGTGGAAAGAAAAAGCAACCCAGGAATGAAAAGAGCCCTCCACCATGTGCAGGTTATTTTCAAGGGACGGCATTGCTGTTTTCCCAGGCAACAGCAGGCTCGGAGGCAACTTGGGTGGGCAGGTGATCAGGGTGAAGCAGAGAGCTACCATCCCCAGCCAAGATGGGGATGCTGTTTACAATAAACAGAAAGCTGTAGAAGGGAGGGACTGTGAGAGGGAGCTGGGGAGATCTCCATGGAGACACTTAACCTGCTCCAATGGGTGCCTTCGGAGACTGGCACTGACCAAGTCCCTAGGAACAAAGGCACCTGGCATGGGCACAGCAGGATCACTGCCACACATGCCGTCTGCAGTGAGGTGGAGATTTCCAGACCTGTTATTCAGCACAGAAGTAAAATGGCACTGAAATGACATTAAGGTTGGGACCCAAGCCATAGAAAGCCAAGAAATTCAGAAAGTGACAGCCAGCTGTTTGCTTTCAGAGAGGAGCCCAAAGCCCTGGGAGGAGGGGGAGTGGGCAGAGGAGAGGGAGGGCAGGGAGAGGATGCTGCCTTTGCTGGGCTGATAGTGTGGTGACTTGCTTTATCTCTCAGGGTGGCAAAAAGTATCCTCTATTATTATTTTGGAGCAATTAATATTAAATCCTCTGCATTTGTTATTATTCTCTTATTATTTTGGAGTGATACTTGACAGTGTGAGAGAGGTAAGAATTGAGGAAGAGACTTTCCTGGAGGATAAAGGACTACATGGTAATTTTGTGATTCATCCCCAGGAGCACACAACACCTGTTTGTCTGCCTGGGGATATGGCTGATTCCACTGCCTGCTCCCTGCCTGTTCCAGCCCCTTAGGAAGGTCTGGACTAATATCTGCATCTGAGTTCTGACTACTTTACTTTATGACACTGAAGTCAAAATTCCTCCCTCTCCCTTTCCAGCCCTGGGGGAAGTGAGGATGTGCTCCCGGCTATACATTTCTGCTGTTCACAGTCTGGGTGCACCCTCTGTCACTATGGTGCCTGATCACTCGGTACCCATAGTGCTCTGTGAGGGAGAAAGGGGTCTGAGGCTGTGCCTGCTCACTTTGGGGTCTCAGAGGGTGTCTGCATGGTAAGAAGAGCAGACTCATGACCCCAAGCTTACTCACAGCCAGAATGCTGCAGGTACACCCTTCAACCTTGGATTCAGATATCCCCCTTGCTTCTCCCGAGGAAACTGGGGGATGCCACCAGCTACTCCTCTGCAAGTGTTCTTCCAAATGGAAAGCAAGATTTGTGGCATTAGAAGCAGACAAGATATGGAGCAGCTGTACTCGGTAAGCTGTGGTACTTCCCTGGCAGGCATGCACCCAAGCTGTGCTGCATGAGCATTTGCAACTGTCCTGCTTGAAGAAGGAGGGCTGAGGATGCAAGGCTGCAGTTTCCATTTGAACTGGTGCAGGAGGGTGAAGGGAAATGGCAGTGTGGAACCAGCCCTTTTACCTTCTTTTCAGGAGAGCCCACAATGCAGAATACGATGGAGTGATGGTATGGTGTGTGCTCCAGTGCCAAGAGCTGCGTCACAAAGAGATGGAAACCACCGAATCCACCTAGCATAAACAAAGGAAATGGGGAAGCGATTTACTGTAAAATTAATAAAAAAGTGATCCATCTCAGAAGGGAAATGCACAGACCACATTTTGGGGTCTGGGAAGGATCAGCAAGATAGGAGGGGGAGTAGGCCAGAGAGAAAGGTTTTGGCTGCAGCCTTGAGTTCAACTTTTCCAGTGCTCCCATGCTCCAGGATCTCTTGGGAACAGTACAGCAAGCCCAGGAGGACAGCCCTGAAGGAAGGTGGTATTGGTTCACACACTGAAGGTGTCAGTGGGCTCTGCCTCTGTAGGTGGAGGAAAGAAGGATGCGCTTCTTCCCCCTCAAGATATGTTTTTTAACCATTTCAATGATTATTGGTATCTGTAAAAGGGAGCCCCAGGGACAATCCTGGCCCTCATCAAGGGAAAACTGCTGGCCCTCATCAGGGGACACTGCTAGTGGAGAAACCACCTCTGTGGTGTCAGTCCTTGCTTGCCTTCCTCCTGGGCTCACGGTACAGGGGAGCCGGTTTGGGAGCACATCCTTTTCACATGGGTATGTGAGAGCCAAGGGAGCAGCTGGCTGGCTGCTGAAGTGGGATGACCAGAGCAGGAGTCATTTCCCTTTTCCCACATTCCCTGAAGGAAGCGGTGTGGTGTCAGCAGGTTGCGGGAGGTTAAGCAGTCACATCTGAAGTGTTCATCTGCTGTGGCATGTCTAAACCTCTGCAGCCTTGTGCCTGGCCCCTCATGCTGGCTGTGGCCTATAGGGGTGTGAAGAAAAGCAAAATACATGGAGGAAAAAGAAGTAAAACCATGGAAGTAAAAATGTTAAGGGAGCTGCAGGGACAGACACTGCCTGACTTTCCTCTTTCTTCCACCAAAAGGGAATTGAAGCCATGCGGAAGAAAATTACGTTAATTATAATTTGTGTACTTTGTGGTTAGCTTAGATAAATGATATGAAAGTATAGACTGGACTGTTTGCAAGACTGCAAAGGGTGTGTTGAGATGGGTGATGGAGGTTTACAGTTCGTCCTGACATCTGACATGCAATGTATGAGAAAATTTCAGGAGGAGAAAGGTGTTGGTGTCATTTAAAACTGCTCTCTTGGAAACTAGTGCCCAAAAGAGTATTACTTGGGTTGAGACTAAGCCAGTTTTTATCAAGATATTTTCTGTCTCTAATTTACCAAATTCTTGATAGCAGGAGGTAATTGGAAGAGTAGACATTCATTTAAATGTACCGAAGACAGATAAAGATCAGGGATGAATTGGGAGAAATAATCAGACCAGCCATTTATGACCCTTTTGTGCTTTTACCAGGAGAATCTGGCTCTTCTGTATCCTTTTCTTTGCATTTCTCTGCTTCCTGCCATCCAAATCCCACCCCTCAGAGCATCCCTCATCAGCCCTCTTGCTACAGAGTTTCTTGCCACAGAGAAGCTTGCAGGCCAAGATGATACATACCCAGAGACACACAAACCCACCCAAACTCAGGTCCTTTCTTTGCTTTGGTGATGCTGCGGCTAGAGGCAAACCATCCTTCAAGGCATCCTCTGGACAGAAGAAAATTGTTTCCCCAAACTGTCCATCACACAGCACCAAAGTTCATGAAGTACTTCCTGGGAGAGTTTTCAAGGTCTGTCAGAGATGGGACACCAATGCCAGCAGATCAATGGTCTGAACAGAGCAGTGGGAGCTGCCCTCAGGACAAGAGTGGCTTTTGGAGGGCCTTAGTCCTGACAGTCACGTTATGTAGCCCAGATGTCCCCTGACTTTCAAATGTTATCTTTGAGATCTCCAACACATCTTCATTCTAAGCCCCATGACAGTCCTCTAGGCTCTTCCCCTTTGGGCTATTAGGAAGAACAGCTCCACAGGGGGGACAGAGAGGGATGAAAGAGTGGCCACATTTGAATGGATAGACTATTTAGATCCAAAACAAGAGCAGTAGGCCACTGCTGGGCGTGGAGGATGCACTGCTGTGACTCAGGACATCCAGTCGTCAATTACCTGAATTACTAATTTGCATTTCCACATGAAGAGTCACTTTTCTGAGCTCTGGCATTGCATATAACCTCAAAAAGCTACAAAGTTATGTAAACTAAATGATTAATAGACCAAAGATTTCTGACATCGTTTTCACAACTATGTTTCTTTATTGAAGCAATGCCAGCTACTAACACAGGGACAACTTCTTCTGAAAATGCTGGATAAATGCCTGCTCTTACTGGTTTTCCACACAGCTGGGAAAAGTTCCTTGACTGGAAAAGTGCCTGGGCAGACAGCATGCATCAAAAAAGATTCTCTGTGGATGCTGTATGAGCATGCACATCTTTGCAGCCTTTCCCAGAAGCAGGATCGACCTGGGGAAGGTGCATTTATGAGGGACCTGGCTCTATAGTGGTTGTCCAGAGGTCCTCCTCAAATGGTGGGGCAGAGCTGGGCTGGTGTTTGCTGCTTACAAGTGATCAGGAATTGTGTTCACAGACAATCTTCCACAGAAGGCACACCTTTTCTGGAAGGACATCCCCTTTGGTGCTTTAGAGGCAACCTTCCAGAAGGCCTCCTGGCAGCTGTGTGGGATCACCCATGCTGGGACTTCACTCTCCAGCAGGCTTGGCCCTGCTCTCTGTCCCACATCTGTGTGAGCTGGTGGCATCACAGGTGTGTGCTTTCTGTCTGCCTCACAGCAGGGTCAGTAGGTCTTGGGGTCACTGTGCCTGCTCCAAGCTGTGGGGCGGCTGGGCACTGGGACAGATGTGTGCTGAGGGACTGGGAGACAACGGGATCTGCCATGCCTCTGCCTTGGGTAACAAGGGAGATGCAGTGAATCATGAGTCTGGATCTCAGTTCTGTCCTGCCTTAGGAGATGTTGGCTGTGGGCTGCCCATGCTCAAGCAGCAAAGAACTGCTCCCACCAGCTAGAATGATTCACACAGACCCTTTATTTTTTCTTTAATTTTCACCCTCTTCTTTATTTTCAGGGACCCCACAGCACTAGAAATAGTTTTGTTGCAGCATTTGGGTAGCTTTCTGATCCAGAGGCTGGAACCAAAATCTGCTTTACTAGTTCAAAATAAAACCATTGCTACTGAGGCACGGGGGAATAGATGGGAAAGGCTATCTTTAGTAGTCTTAATGTATTGTAGTCTTGCAGTGGTTTTGTTCATTTAAATATAATTTGACATTAAGTATAATGTCTTCACATAGTGTGGGAAAAATGGACGCTGGGATTCTTTTTCAGAACAGAGAACCTTAGATTAATTGACCAAAAATTATTGCTTGCACAAAATCTTTCATTTCCAGACCATAATATTTTCTATAAATATATGTAGGGCCCTGTGACAAATTGTAGTGGCTCCAGACTAGTTGTTGTAATGAAGCTGAGGCAGTCTGTTGAGCAAATCAACTATTTCATCAGTCCTTATTTATATTACAAGAAACTACACTGTATTATGACAAATTCACCATCTGGTCACTTACTGCTCTGCACATCTGTACTGTATTATTGATTTAGACTGTGATGGCAGGATTCATCCCTTTTTTATATAGCAGATAGGTGTTTAGTCTAAGTCAGTGTGAGGAGGCATCTTCAAACAGCAGCTTAACTTCTCCCGCTAACACCATTTATCTTGGGGTGGAATGAATTATCCTTTGGAAATACCTCTCTTTCTCCCTCCATTTACTTTGGACACTGCAAAGATGACTGGCCTAGACCAAATGACAAAGTGTTAAATGGGCTTGGGCTGCATTGACATCTCCTTTGGCTATGCATGCAGTGGATATGAACATGTGAATACAGAATATGTCTGTTAATATCTGCAGAGAAGGATGCTTTAAATGCACCCAACTGGGCTCAGACTGTCAAGACTGAAGGCCCATAGCTAACAACCTAAAGGCTTTATTTAGATATTAAATCATTTACTAGTCGAGGGGGATGCCTGAATAAGTGTTCTGGACCAACAGTCTGAATTTAGCCCCATTGTAGAGTAATTTCCTGGAGGCTTTTCTTTTGTCCTGTCTCTTATAACTCTGAATATCTCCTCAATTTTCTATATTTATTTTCTTTCCCTCCTTTTGTGGAGTGCATTGTACAAGTCCCTGGCTATGACAATGTCCTTTTCTTTCAGGAAATGCTCTGAACATCACACCAGAGCTGTTGCTGTTTAGTGGTGAGGTCATTTCAAGAGAAAGGTTTTGCAACACGTGCAAGGTTTGTTTTGCCTGGAGACAGACAACCAGGTCTGGGAACCCCAGACAGGGCACACAGAGAAATGCTGATGTGCAGTACTGAAGTCTCCTCAGTACAAAGAGTGAGCAGAGTCCTTCAAGAAGATGGATTCCATGCATTTCCATGCAGGCACATGTTGTAAAGAAATAAAACAGACTACCTGGAAAGCACAGAGCACATGCAGCTTGTGGTCTATGGGTCATCATGGTTGTGTCCACTAGGAAACAATTGTCTCACTAAAGTACAATGATCAAGTTAAGTTTTCTTAAGATACCTGAATTTGATTCTTGCCTTCTGTCACTGGTGGCCATTTAAAAAAACAAAGTCACTTGGCAATACCCTTGTTCATTAAAATCAGAAAAGGCAAGGATGTGTACACTGAGTCCATGAATATGGCTGCCAGGGATCGTGTCTTCTGCATTCAGAAAGCTCATCTTAAACCACACTAACAGAGGCACTATGAGGCACGAAGGCCTGGCCATAACATGGAGGCTGTTGAGTACATGTGGCCCATCCTGAAGGGTTCCCGTCCTCCACAGGGCATTTGTGGGAAAGCTGCACCTGCCTATTCTCTCTGCTGCCCTCTGTGCATTCTCACAGCCCATGCTGGCTGCTCAGCCACAGCTCTGTCAGGATCAGGCAGGCTTTTGGAGCTGCTCAAACAAGCCATTAAATTACACAGGCCATTCAAAATGGGGAATTTGCTGTGGTGGTGACTCTTACCCAACCCGCAGTTTCCATGAAAGAAAAGTTCTGGTTTTATTAAACTGGCTCTTGTCCTGCAAAGGCACTATGCAAGAGTTATCAGCCTGCCAGGCTGAGTGGAGATCCTGAATAAAAACAGGGTTTTTCCAGCCATGAACAGGACAGACACATGGGTGGATCAAACTGGAGGTGTGCAAACACATATATTAAGCCTAGATTGAATGGTGCAAACTAGATTGAATGAGCCCTGCTAGAGAATAAGACATTACTGACTGAGGCATGCAGAATCTTTTCTTCCTTGTTTTAGCACCCTAAAACACTACATCTGCAGTTCTGCGTACTCATCAAAATTTGGCCCATAGTCTTTATCTGAGCCCATCTACTTGAATTTGCAGTTCTTACAGGCAGAATCTGGATTCCCACCCAAGGAAGGACACCACGTCAAGGGCTGTGGCCATGTAGGGTAGGACAGAGCTGCCAGCAATGCCTAATACAGAGATCTGACCAGCAGAACCCATCACTTTCAAGTTATAGATTATGATGAAGCTAAACAACAAAACAGCCAGCTTCTGATGCAGCTAAATACAAACCAAACCAATGCAATTGGGAGAAATGGAGTGGTTAAGGTATAGCCCTGTTCTTCTCTTGGTTTTTCATCTGGATCAGAGAACTGAGACGAAATGTCACCTTTCTATGAGAAACTCTGCCTTCCTCTTCACTTCCAGCAACAGCAGAGCAAACAATGCTTCACATTTGTTGCCAAATCCTATTGCAGTGTCATTTATTCTTTTCTCTGTGAATGCACTGGCCTTCTCTGCACTTCCACAGCGCACACACACTCTGATACCAAAGGCACCAGTGCTGTTGCAGTTTTGCACCCTGACATCTCATATCTTATGAGGAAGGCTCAATGTGATGATGCAATAAAAATGCAGCAGCCTGACTCAGGGAGCTCAGGGTGTCTCAAATGCAGGTTTTCATGCCATGGTGTACAGTGCTCCAGAAAAGCCAAGCACGGGCACTGTCTTGGTGCATCACCATTGAGAACTCTTGGTGCTGATGTGGGTGACTGGTCAATACCGCACACAAGAAAAGGGTTTTTTTCAGTTCATTTTTCCCGTATCTCACTTAGTGAATCCAGTTAAGACTTGAAACACTTCCATCAACAGCCATCTCAGAAAGTTTATGCCTCCCCACACAGGCCAAGGAAGTTTATAGCTTGCTCTGAAAAACGTTCATGAGACTAGACAAAAATTCTGCATTTGTCACAGATAGTTCACAAACAAAAAAAATTGATTTTTATGCATCTGTGGGGTGAAGTGAAATTCCTGCTCAGCCTGAGCAGTACCATAGCCAACCCCTGGAGTGTTCCTTTAAACAGCTCTCTGAAATTCCCAGAGTCACTGTCTGAAACCAGCACTTCAGTGTGTGACCTTTGCGGGTTACGGTAGTGTTAGGCACTGGGCCACTCTGATGCAAGTTCCGCGAAACCTCAGCCCATTTCTAAACTTCCATATTGATATATTCCCTGGTTCCAGTGGTGCATAAAAGAAACAAACTCCAGAAAGCCCCGCTCTGGATTTTCCCTTGCTCTCTTGTGAATGTTAAATCCATCATGTTACTTGTTAGTATTGCCCATGCTCTCACACATCTCAACAGGTTCTGTTGGGTGTCCAGGAAGAGCTGCCCACCTTCCAATTGCTGCTTTACTCAAAGCCCAGAATGGAACAGCTGAAGACAAACTTCAGTTTGTTTCCTTTGCCTTGGTTCCATCTCAGTGACATATTTCTTCTTTCTTTTCTCATTGTCTGTACATGGCAGGAAGTGATCCCATGACATATTGTCCCAATTCACCTGTGACAGCACCTGCGGTGCTTCTTCATCAGTTTTACATTGAAGAAGGACAGCTCTTGTCCTTCTCCCTGCTCTGTGCCTTGCAGGTGCATTGAATATTTCTGCCTGAAAAAACATCCCTGATGCCAATGAGCTCACTCAAAGGAAGACTCCTCTTTGTAAGGCTTCCTTTGGGGATGTAATCCCTATGTAAGCATCTGCTCCTTCAGCAAGTAACTGATAGCCACATCTTTGTGTTCTGATGACTCTGAGTAGCCAGGTTAGCCCTTGTAAACAAGAGTAGCCAGCACAAATAGTGACCAGCTGGGTACCTAAACAGCCCAAGGTGTGAAAGAGCATAAATCCTGCAGTTCTGCTGCTCTGCCCACTCATATGGGCGTTCATCTAATTCAGCCATTAATGTCTCTCATGCATTAGTGCCACATCTTTTGTCTTATCTCCTTCTTTCTTTGCATCTCCACATCCTTCTCCATAACTTTAAGTCTCAGCTCTCTTGTGCATCTTCTTCTGTGGTGCCCCTAGCAGAAGGGGTTCAAAGAAGGCCCTCCATGGTAGATATGAAGTTAGGTGTGATGAATGAGGACCCTGATCACTGTGTCCTTACCTGCTTGGCACTAATGACTCCTGAGCCCAAATAGGTGGATAAAGAAGCTGGAAAAGCTTTTCCATCCTGAAGCCCAGGGAGGGTTAATGCAGCTGCATCTGGCTGGCAAAGGAATACAGTAGGAGGAAGAGCCACAACAGGGGCATATTTGTGCACAGGGGACAGATGGGGATGGAGGTGCAGGGAGAAGCCATGCTGGGGCTGAGGGCAGTATGCCTTTGTTGCCACCTCATCCTCCCTGCAATGTCAGATCTTGCCACAGCTTTCAATACCACTAGTGTTTAACGACTCGAGTTCTCTGCAAATAAGAAGATGGGGAATGGAAAATAAAACAATTCCTTTCTTCACCCTTTGCACCTCTCTTTGATCTCTTTCCTCACCTTTCTGTTGAGCCTCACCTTTTCCTGCAGGAGTATCTCAGCATGGTTTGTGACAGTCTTTGCCCCACTTGCGCTGCAGTGGTGTGTGGGATGTGCAACTGGCTTCCTCTGGGCACTGGCTCATTGCAGCTCAGTGACACATGGGAGAAAATATCCCTGGGAAGCCACACGGAGTGGCAGAGGGGAGCACTTAAATAGTACAAAAGAAAGATGTTGTTTGCATGTGGTGGAGCCTCTGTAAGCACCAAGGGTGGCTTGTCCTTTCCTGTCTGCCAAGCTCCCTGTGGGACACAGCAGAGCTGAAGAGCTGTTCATTTTAGCTATTTTGGGAGCAAATAGCAAAATAGTGAACAGCAAAAAAAGCTATTTAAGGTTTGCAGAAGTTTCTATGTTTTCTAACTCTCCTCTTCAGAAAAAAAAAAACCCTATGAAAACCTTCTTAGTGCCTATGTCTTTGTAAAAAAATTGGCTTTGACTAGTGTCCAAACAGCAACCCACAAAGAGAACAGTCCAATGTTAGTGAGTGAGTGCAGAGGGCCAGGATTACTGCTGAATGCATGATTTGTGGTTATTACCCAAGCCTGCTTATATTGTCTCACAGTTTACCAGATGTCTTTGCTTCTTAATTTTCCACAGACAAAACTGGACAACAAACATTAAAAATCCTGGATCCCTCTTTTCAGCTGTGGAAAGCCTCCTTCTCGGGCTCACATTTTGTCCAGGGAGAGCGCTCAGATCCCTCCCTATCCAAGGCAGTGGCAGAGCACCATCTCATTGCTGGCCTGGAGGCATGTGGATCCTCCTGCTTTGCCTTGGACTTGTCCCACCGGGTGTCAGCCATATGCTGGAGAAGGGCTGTTCAGTGCATGGCTATTGCAGCAGGGTGGGCTCTCTCCATATGAACCTAAGCTGCAGTAGGAACAGAGCTGGAATTTCTCCCGGAGTTTTCTCAGCCTTCTGCTGGGCCATGATTGCTCCCAAAAGGCATTGATGCTTTGGAAATACAGTTGTGGGCAACTATTTGTGCATTTCTTCATAAGTATTTTCTCTCAAAATGTCTGATATTTGCTACTTAAGTTGTCTGCGGTGCTCAGCTGTCTTCATCACGTGGCGTTGCTTCTGTTTCCTAACTGGAGAAACAGGCCAGCCTTTTGAGCAGGACCTCCCAGGTTTTCAAACCTAGAAATTGATTTCCATGAAGATTTACATCCACAGTTTCAGTGCCAGGAAGGTGCTTGATAGCAGGACTCTGTCACAGTACTCTTTCCAAACTTTGCAGGGGCTCAATTCCAAATCAAACCAAAAATCCCTTTTATTTTTTTGCATCCTTTTCCAGTTAGAAAAGGTGAGGTTTGCTATGATCTAAGGATTTTGCAGTGATTCCCCTAGAGCAGACAGGGAGTCTTTCCCCACCCCAGTTTTCCCGACTGCCATTCTTCACCGGTCTCTGCCATTGACTTCTCCTCCCAAAAATGCCTGTGATACGAGTCTCCCCCTTTTCCTCTCACTACACCAGCCAGCCTTCCCACCCTGAAAGGTCAGGCGCTCTGAAGGCAGGTGCTTGGAGGGAGCGCAGCGGCACAGGGCTGTGACAGACAGGAAGCCTTTTACTTTAATTAGTCTTTGCAGAAGTTTGGCATTTCTCCGTGGAGCTGTTTCCCCACTGATGAGGAGCACGTATCCAGCTCTTCCTTCTCACCTCGCACGTCCGAGCCTCCCGCCGTCTCCTGCTGGGCTGCAGGGGTTCAGTCATGGATCACGTTGCTTGGAGGAAGCAGGCAGGGGATATGTGAGGAGATAAACACTATTTTCTGATGCTGGGAGGGATTTCTTTCAACTCAGCCACGTTCACAACCTGGATCATTTTTGCTACTTGCTCCCACTTTACTCCTCCCTCCTGGCCTGGACTCACCAGGCTTTTGTCTAGTTAATCAGTACAACTCCTTCCAGGGCTTCCTGGGGGCTCTTTGGCTGCTGGGTTATGAAGACCCATGAGTTCATTGTTTAAATTAAGTTCTTCTATATGGAAACACCACTGGTTTCCCATATGGTCTTGGCAAAGCCACCATCCGCTCCCCACCTAAATTAAATTTCACTAATTGAATTAGTTACCATTTTATCAGCTGCCGCTTTGCAGTAGTTTGTGAACCCCCAGGGGTTCAGGCCACGCGCAGTCAAGAGCTTCCCCACCTCACTCTCTCATTTATCATTGTGACAATGCACAGCGCTGGGAGAAGCAGGGGGGTGGAGAGTACTGTGCCCTTCCCAAGCATCCCAGCCATCTCTGAGCATCCTAATGACTGACCTCTGTGAGTGAAGCAGCCCCGCGCTGACCCCAGACTGCTGAAAGGAAGCATTCTCCCCTTTGTAAAAATCCCCCTGCGATGGTGGCGCGGGCCAGGCTGAATGCAGGAGTGTCAGAAGGGAAGCCCCGCACGCAGGCAGTGGCGCCCTGGGACATTGCAGCTTCCATATGCCAGGGGACTAATAGCGACAGGCCTGGGCTCTGGGGACAATGCCATCACGCTGTCCCGCGGGCGAGAAAGGGAGAGGGGACACGTGGAAAGGGACAGCCTGAAGTGGGTCTGCCAGCATCTGGCAGTGGAGCATGGAGTGTGAAGCGTGTCACCTGCTCCAGCCCCCGCCTTCCCTCAGCAGGCACCAGAGGCTCGGCTATTGTTGTATCCCAGCAGGATGCTGGGGACGCAGTGCCAGAGTGGGGCAGTGGGCGCCCAGCACTGCCACAGGTGCTTCTGGCTGCTGGACTGCACCCACTGTTCAGGGCTGTGGCTGTCTGCAGGTGCTGATGGCCATTTGGAAAAGTATTGGCTCTCATGTTACAGCTTGGGGGGGCTAGGGAATTGTAAGAGGCACAGAACCATTATCACCCCATGCTTCCTGATCCCCTGTCACTGCACTACCATGTCCTCTCTGAGGGGGAGGGGAGGGATGCATAGAAGCAGCAGACAGACTGGGGATGTAACCCTGTGGACTCAAACCTCCAGGAAATGCTTTCTAGGAACACATCAGCACTGCAGAATGCTTAGTGGTGTGGGAATGCCTCTGTGATGGAAACCAGGGATGGTAAGCCCAGCAGGGATATGCAGGCTTAGCAAACTCAGCTTAGCAACCACACCAGTTTGTATTTAGACTCCACCACTGAAGGGAGACACCTTCACTTCACTCCAGGTCTGCCAGACCTGAGTTTGCATTGCAGATAAGGCAGAGAGCCATCAATAGTGACAATCAGGTTCGGTATTTGCAGGATGCACCTAAATAAGAGCCATCAGCTTCTACAGCCAAACTCCACCACTTCCAAGATATTGTGTCAAAGAGTGACTTGGTTTTCCTCTGTGGAGCTGTGATGCAGAAGAAGCTTAGATGTCCCTGAACAGAGGGAAACCAAACCTGACAATGAAGCTGCTACTGCAGTTTGGAGCAGGGACAGCACGCTTCTGCCCACAGCCACCCACACACTTTGCCTTTCTGAGGCGTGTACTTGAAAACAAAACTAACAAGCAAAAATCTGGTAAAAAAGGATTGAAGCTGAATGTGCATTTCACTGAAGTCTGGCTAACACCCAACATATCACATGTCCTTGATAAAATGCCGACTTGTTTCACAAACTCCGCAAAGGTGTTTGAATATCTGAGAAAAAACAGTCCCAGGAGTACTCGCTAGTCTTTTATGATCAGCAATGTGTTGATGCTTAAATTTATAACTAGTTACTGATTTATAGTCCCTGACCAATTTTAACTTTTCCTCCTAAGTCATCAAAAAATAGAGAGAGGTCACAGCAACAAATGAGTCAGAAAGTGTTCAGAACAGATTTCTTGGACAGTAAGTGGGATTTATTCAAGCTGATTACCGGTTTCACCTTTCTGATTCATGTTGCAGGTTTTCACCTGGTTTTCTGTTAAGTCATGTCTATTGGCTTCCATTTTTACCTCTGCAAATAGACTTCAACAAAGATCAGTATCGATTTTCATATCAAACCATGTCTGCATTAGTGAGGTTATGAAATAATGAACAAAAGCTGTGAAAATGTGTGCTAAGTACCCATCAAAGTACTACAAAAGCAGGAGGGCTGAAACCTCAGCACGGCCCAGAGGTTTGGATCTACATCAGTGGTGGCGATAGCAATATGGAAGTGTCCAAGCTGCTGAGTGATTTGAAGCACCAGCTGCAGCACCAGCATAAAGAAGAGGGTGTTGGGCCAGCAGTGGGAGCAGGAAGATGGGGTGGAGGGAATAGCCACGTGGGGAGGGACACCTGGCTGTGGGGTGTTGAGCAGGGATGGTTGGGACAAGAGGCACTAAGGGGAGAAGGTGTGCAATGTGTACTCTTGGCGGCACTGGGGTGTTTAACCAGCCTGCCTCACATGACACTGTTGTGAGCCATGGATGGAGACGGCCTGTGGGTCCACCACCTCTGCACCTTCTGATGCAACAGGTTTAAATGTGGCTGAACTTGGGTGCAATCTCTGGACACATCAGATGCATTATTACAGGCCTGTACTGCACCTCTGCTCTCTGTCTGTCCATGCAGAGCTCACGTTGAGCGACCCCCAAAATGTTTACTTTGGTTTTGGAAGACAATGGAAATTTACTCCAGAGCTTTACCTCATCACTTCTGGGACATTTGTGGGCAGCAGTGTTTCCAGCACCATTTTGGTTCTTCCTCTGTCTGGCTCCTCCTGTACCAGAGGCATCTGGCTTTGCAGCAGTACTATTTTTTCCCCCAATTTCCTTTGAACCCATTGCCTCCAGTACTTCTGTGAACACTTCATTCACATATTCTTCTGAATTTGCATCAGCCAAAACATTAGTCATTGAACCCTTCTCTCCTCTGCACTTAAACAAAAGCTCTCCTTTTCTTAGATGTGCCCCAAGGAGCCAGGGGCTCCTGCATGGGATCACATTCCCTCTCCATGTGGTACTGGCTGAATGGCGCCCCCGGGAGGGAGGACAGATTTGCCAGCACCCATCCGCTAGCACCACCTAGTGAAAAGACTACCGCCGCACCCATCAGCTTGGGGACGCAGGGACAGATCCCCAGACTTCCCCAGGCCTCTGTCAGGATCGCCCTGGCTTCTTCAAATCCCCAGGTGGGTTGCACTGGGGAATGTGAAGGTGGCTGGAAACTTGTGGGCAGAGAGCCACTGGGGCTGTGGCACAAGGTGGAGGGGTGTGGGAGCAGGACAAGGCATGGTGTGTTGGCTCCATGGGTTCCCTGGCTTCCTCTCTGAGTGAGGAGTGAGCTGGAGCATCTCCTGCTGGTCTGGGGGCTGGAGTGCTTCTTCTTCCAGCACGGTGAATTTGCAGTGTGGAGGCAGAGTGAAGCTGGTCTTTACACGGACCTGTTTTGAACTGCCAGTGTTTCCATGCTTCTTGGAACCATGATTCTGTGACTACCAGCATCATCCACTGCCTATCAGACACAGATGCCAGCTAAGAACTAAGAACTTCATCCTTCCCCTGGACTGGCTGTTGAGGACAGAGAGATGAATGCAGTGAACCTAAGTTTGCATCATCTGCAAGAGACAAACTGTGCTTTAGCATGAGTCTCTTTATGTCTGCACAGGTTGAACAGTGTCCTGGTCCTTTTTACAGCAGGCACAACACAGACCACCACTGCAGAGAGTTGCATCATTCCTGTTTTTCTAAGCCTGTTAGGAGGATGGCTTAGCTTTGTCTGTTCCCTTGGCTGCTGAACCAAAGTCTAGCTGAAGTGCATGAATTTTAAGGTGATCTAATAGATCTAAATTCTGCAATGACAAATCTGAGGTTAAGATTTGAGACTGGGACTCCTAGCATGCTCTTTACTGTTGCTGTTGGACAAGATTAGTGGAAGTAGGGATTCATCTAGTATTTCCTTTGTTCACTCCGTAACTCTGCTTTAGTCAGTGGATTCCTTCAGTGACCCAGATTAAAGTTATTTTTATGGTCTTCATTTCTGCCACCTCACTGCCTATTGAATTCATCATTTTCATGGGAATGACACCCTGAAACATGGTAATCTGGGAAAGAAATGGAAATAATTATAGATTAACTTCTGGGTATGATGACTTCATGTGGCAATTTGGCAAAAAATAAAAAGGCCTGTACTGTTCTCATGTTGTGCAAAAGGGGAAATCAGGGTGCATCAGGAGGTCACTGAGAGGATGCACTTCTCTGGTGGGGACCACAATGGCTTATTGGGTCTGGCTCTGCTAGCCATGCTTGGAGACATTGAAGGAGGCTGAAAAATGACAGATGTGCCAGATAAGAAGAATGAAAAATCTGCAATATAAAACCCCCTTTCTTCCGTTTAACAACTATTATCCTCCTTGAAGAAGGTTGAAAGTGATTTTGTTTTTGCCTATAAAAATCTAGATCAGAAGGACCTATCTGATATATTTGAATTATTTTTCATTTAGTCAATAAGACTAATACACTCAGCTGGCTGGAGGTTTAGGAATCTAAATCTGGAATAAAGGTTACATTTTTAAGAATAAACATAACAATCCACTTCATTTGAGCAATCTGGGGAACTGCAGTGTTGTTCATAGATTACATTCCTCTCTGCAATAGAAAAAGGATCATTAATCATTCTTCGGTTTTGGGTTTTTTTTAAGAGCAACATTGTAGTAATTCCTATCTCCCTTCCAGGCAAAAGCAAATTATTTATGTAAGTTTTGAAAATCATTCTGTGCTTTGTATTCCAACTAGAGAATGAGACTGTGTGACTCAGAAAGTTCCTTGTGTTTCTCTAAATTTCGTTTCATTCCCTCTCAAACAAAAGTATTGGGTTGAACCTTTCAGCTGTCTTCAGGTTAAACAGTGAAGGATATTTTTCACCCTCAGGCCATTTTATGTTTTAGCAAAGATGAAGCCTTGTGCAAAGCTGACCTGTGGCAGCTCCTCTCTCCCATTCCCTCTGCTTGGAGCACATACTCAGCACCATATCATGAGGTGAAAGAAAAGAATGGCAAAAAGTCAATTTTGTCTAACCAAATCAGGTCTTCCACTAGTAGGAGGAAAACTCTGGTCTTATGTCTTTTTTCTGTGTTGCTCAGGTTTTTCAACCTTGAAACTTCATTTTTCACTATAACCCTCTGTTTTTCACCCTGCAGTGTCTCTCCTGCCTGGCTGTCCAATAGAGATTTAAGGAAATGTGGCACATATCCTCACACTAACAAAAACATTGCAAGAATGGGAAGATTCCAGGAACAGCAAATACGGTATTACTCAATAAACATTAAGTAACAAACACCCCCCTAAGGCATAGATCAGAAAAAGCATTCATTGACCTTTTTGGTAAAAAATATGAAGAAAAGTGTGTATGATTTGAAGACGTTTGATGTTCCTCTCCAGTGTGAATGCTGGATTTATTTACCAGAATGTCTAAAGCTCAAACTGGAATGAGGGGAAACAAGAAAGGGGTTTTCCTCTGCGCATACTATAAAGCAGAGAAGTCAAGTGTCTTTGCATTGTGCAACACATGATTTCTGTAACTTAATCAAAATATGTGTGTGGGGTAGGGGGTGGGGGGGAGAGTTAGATGGCGTTGATAGGGAATTGCTTAGAGAAATTCCAGTTCCTGAAGCTCTTAACAAAAGAATTCACCATGAGGAGGGGGAAGGATTGGCAATGAAGGCCTTTTTTTCTCAAGAATTCAAATTTGGAACATATTATGCTCTTGCAACATGGGATGGATAAACACTGCACTAATGATAAGATGGAGACCAAGGGCTCAATTTGTTTGCGTTTGATAAAGCAGTTGTTCTATTGACCATATATCTTTACTCTTGGGAAGAAATAGCTGTTAAGAGAAAGCACGTCTCTTTGTGAGAATTAACTGGACTCTGTGTAAAGGATGAACAGTCATTGAACTGTGCCTGAAGCCACTGACATTTTACCCCTGTGCGAGTTTCACTTTCAGAAACCAGCTGTCAAGTTATCCGGCTGAGAGATGATCATTTCAATCTGCTAGATTTCCAGTGATACACATGACAAACATCACAGGACCCTCATGAACTGGAATCCAATGCATTGAAAGCAAAAGGAAGAATAAACCACACACATTCATGAACAGGTAAACACAGAAGAGAAGCATTGGACATGGGCTGATGTGAAGGTGCACAGAAGCATCCAGATCTGCCTTATGTAGAAATTCCAGTGTGTTCTTCTGGGTCTTTTTCCTAAATCTAAGTTTTAATTTTTAAGCCACAGTCCTCAAGTTTTCAGGTGCTTTTTCCAGGTACAAAATATTGTTTGGAAGAACCACACCAATATCTGAGCTGACCTTCCAGCTGGTTGCCTGGACAGGCAGTCCTGCTCCCATTTGACCTGGTTGGCTAAGATGGGGAAGGGATCCCTCAAGAAAAATTGCTTTCTGTGTAACCCAGATGGGTCCTGGAAAGGGCATAAGCAAATGTGCTTCTCAAGATTTTGCACCTGGTGCTCTCATACCAAAATTTTTAGGAATTCTTCCTCTACAACTGAAAAACAGTGATTCACCTTTTAGATAGGAAATAATAAATTGGCAGGTTTCAACCTGGAATTTCTCTTGGACTGGTCTGTGATCAGGAGAAGGCCCAGTGCTGGGATGACAGCATTAGTTTGTTGGTTTTTTGGTTTTTTTTTTTTAACCCTCAGTTAAGTTTCTAGTTTATTTTCTTTTCTAAAATGAACCATATGTTCTTTGCTGGCTTTCCCATTTTACTGAAGATCTGTGGCTTCTTTGGAAAATCTACATGCTAAAATCTACCCCAGGTATCATAAATAGGGACAAACTAATTTTGAGTATAGAACCTGAAGTTCCTGAGTATTAAAAAATACTGCTTTTTCATAAAATTAAATACTTTATGAGTAGTGGTAACATCCCTAGACAATGCTCTGCCAGTGCAGAGAAAGGTTTCATCTGTTGCCTCTCAGAGGGATTTTCTCCCTCCCTGAATCAAAAAAGGAAAAGGTTTCAAGCCTGAAGGACTGAAGAGGGTTCAGTTTTGAGTAATATCCATTTTCCACCCTTCAGTGTAAGGGTAAGTCTTGTTCCTCTGCTATTCAGGAATGGGAATGACTCAATGTCAGACCACAGGATGAAGTCTGTGAGTGTGGGTGAGACTGTTGGATTGAGAACAGATAAGACAGTGCAAAAAGAAATAGGGAGGAACATCTACAGACACCCATAATTGCTCAGAAATCTCCTATGTGCGGCTGGAAGAGGAAATTACATATATGGCATGGTTGGGAAGGATGCAAAGTGGACAGTCTTCTAATTGGAAAAAGGAGAGTAGCTGAGGGAAATCCCAGGGTCACCATGACCAAGAACCTGCCTTTGAGCTGCTTGAGCACCAAGAACATTCCCAAGACATGACGCTTCCTAAAGGAGGCACGGCTTCAAGTGAGAGCAGAAATTGGGCATATCTCAAACAGGCACATTGGGAAGGACAATGGCCAGTAATTTATCCAGATTAGACATGTTTCCAGGGGAAGCACAGGAGATGGCGGCAGATCACTTGGATAGGCACCCCAGTCAACATCTGAAAAGAGAGGAAAACAGGAGAGTGGGAGAAATTTGGGTGCCTTCTAAGGACAAGCCAGATGACTACATGTACAATGTAGATTTGCTGGGACATCAAAAAAGGATACAGGTAGGAGCAGTTTATAGAGAACCAGATTCAGACCTGAGAAGGGTGCAGTGATGAAGACCACATTTTAGACATGATGTCTGGGTGCTCTGGAGGTCTGTGGTTTTGGACCACTGGGCCTAGCAGTGCCAGCAGAGCATAGGGGCTGCTCTTCTGTGCTGCAGCTGGGAAGGGGGTTACCTTAGCTGGTTGTGAGTTACTGTTGTGCCACCATCTAGGGTCCACAGAATCAAAAGCAAAAGGAAGAACTTCCTATAGAAGTTCTTCCTCTCTAATGGATGTTTTGCATACTGCTTTCTACAGGAGATTGCATTGTTTCACTGCAGTGACTGCTAAAAAAGGAAATAACCCCAAAGGCTGGGAGCTGCTGCAAGATATTTGCAAGTGTATCACATGCAATGACAAGGGCTAAGTGATGTCTCTTGGTGTTTTTACACTTTGAGTTGAAAGGAAGAGGAGGTAGGGTGTTTTTACACTTTGTTTTGAAAGGGAGCTCGAAGTTAGGTCAGCGTGCCATACAGAAAAGCTCTTGCAAAGCTCAGTTGCCAGGTAGCACACATTGTTGGAAAAGTTTTCTATGATTTGATTCTGGCTAAAGTTTGCAAGTGCAGGAGAGTAACACTATGTGGAGTTTTGTGCAGAGTCACTAGTTAGTTCTTTAACTAATACTGTGCTGCTAAATTCAGTTTGAAAGGACAGTTGGAGCATTTTAAGCAATGCAGGGGCAGGCAAGGGAACGTAATTGGAACCTGACAGCCTTTCTGTTTCCCTACTCTGGACATTTATTTATAGTTAATTTATATCAGCATTTTATATGTACTGACCACTGGTGGGAGATCACACGTATGTGAGAGCTGGGGTGTAAAAAAAAAAGGTTGGAATTAGCCAAATTTGAATGCCTCTGTAGCAACAGGAAGGATAACGTCTTCAAGCACATATTTGAGACGCAATGAATAGTGAATGCAGATCTATGGAATCTCAGCTAGAATATCCCCACAGTCCATTGCCAGGGAACCTTCTACCTCCAAAGCAGGTCCCTCTTGATACTTCTTTAAGTTTTAGGCAAGTGCCAGCCTCCTCCTCAGCTGTGGGTGGGTGTCCTGCACATATCCTGGCTCCTGACTGTGCCGCTGCTCTTCAGAGCCACTTGTGGGAGGTAGAAGCTGGTGCTGGGTTAATAAAGAACTTCCCCGGGGCTTGCAAGGTCCTATTGGAAAGTCATTGATCCTTTCTGTATGGTGCTTTCATTGATGCTCTTCAGGATCCTTCTTATACAAAGCTGTTGGGTTACGGAGGGAAAGCAAGGAGGGATTTGGAAAATGCTAGGCATTGAAGGTGCATTACCATTTTGAACTTGGCTTACAACATTTTTACTTTCTGGCTGTGGCCAAAAGGCTGGAGAAAGGCACAGTGAAATCACTGAGTCCCTTCAGTGCAGTTGACATTTACACAGCAGACAACACTCCGTATTGTTTGTGGGAAGTATTTTCAATTAGGTGATGGGCAAAGGAGAGATTTTTCTAGCCTAGAATCTAAAGTTTGTTGCTCATTTCAATATTGTGTTCTCATGCAGCTAACTGGCTCCTTATCTTGTATATTCTTGCTTGTGATTTTTGCAATAAATGAATGGGATGGACAGGCAAAGTCAGGACATTCAGGGCTCAAGCAATGTTATCTGCTGGAGTCAGGTATTGTGCAGGCTTAGGGGAAAAAATATTTTCATCCTGTACCCTGGGCATCGTGTTGCAGAGCGGACTGATGGGTTTAAATGGGCAGACCAAGAGATAGAGGAATTTTACTCAGGCAGTGAATATGCTTGCATGCCTGGAGAATGCTACAAAACTAGTGGGCCAGCCAGATCCAAAAGAGAGGCTCATCTTTCTAATACCATACAGAGCTACCTACTTGCAGTCTGACCCATAAGCACTTTAAATCAATTACAGACTTTCTGGTGTCCTTCCTCACTCTGCAAAGAAGTTTGAACTTAGGGCTGACACCTCTAGGGATTAAATATGTGATTTAAGACACTGAACTGGGAAAGCAGGGTTTCCCCTTGTCAGGATGAAATAACAGAGCTGAATAGATGGAGGCATGTGTTTGCAGGAGAGCTAAGGAAATTGTGCTGTAATTCACTATTAGCACAACTTCTCTTTTGCTAATTATCTACTGCTATTATTCCTGCACACTAATAGAGGTTCCTGTCCACATAATCTAGAAATGTTCAAACAGCTGCTGTGCCTGCTTTCCAGACTTGTGTGGAGTTGCATCCATCCTGATTTTGTCAGATAGGAGAAATTAACTTAAAAGAGCTTCATCACCTTCTTGCTCTTACTTTACAAACATGGTCATTATTAGGTATGTTGTCAGGACTCTGGTTTTTATTGGGTTTACCTTCTCTGAGTGGAAGCACATGCAATTGATTAAGGAAGAATAGAGCCCCATATAGAAAGGAGTTTGGAGAAGACATGCCCCAAAGCTTCCCTGGTACTGTTCTCTCATCATGTCTTCAGGGTTCTCCAAGCAGAGTATAGAGAACAGTCTTTTTTTCCCCTAGAAATACTGGTGAAGATTACAAGGAAGAAGACTAGGCACCTGGTGAGAAAACAATAGTTTGAACCCAAAAAGGATGACACCTTCCCCCACCTCTTTTGCCAACAGTTTCCCAGGCTGTTTTCTGCATGTAATTTGCTTTTCTGGGGACATTTAAAGACTACCAGATACAGATGACGACTGCTGAGTGCGCTGGTTCGCAGCCTGGGAAAGCACTCTCCTAAAAACCCCAGGAGGGAGCCTTCTGAGCAGAGTGCTGCCAGCTCTGGGCTCACAAGAGGAGGGTCTCCGTGGGGTACCGTGCTTTCAGGCAGCCGCGCTGCACCGCGGGCTGAGGGCAGGCAGCAGGCGCCTGGCACAGCGACTCCTCTTTCAGAGGCAGACCACGAGGAGAGCACACAGTAGATAAAGGCTGTCCCTGGGAAGGCTGGTGTATATCAGAGGAGTCTATGAAATGCTTTTCCCTACTGTTCCTTTAATGTGGAGCCTGGCAGCCTCAGGATCCAATGAAGCATGGCCACACTCCACAGACTGTGGACTTTCAAACTTTATTGGACCTCATTGGATGATCCATCTACCCTTCATATTTTTATTGAGAGCCTCATGGGTTTTAATGCAGTTGTTTGATGCTATTAGCAACAGAGCTGCTGTTTCCAAGTGTAGAGGGAAATTTTCAGCTGGTCTGATACCGGCTTTTCCCTGCTAAATAAGTGGACAAACTAATGGTCACAATGGACCAGGTGATAGGCTCTGATGTGGAAGTGGGACAGGCAGTGCCTGAATTGCAATGGGGAATGGCTGGTGTCCCTCACAGCAGCTTCCTCACACAACTGTCTGCATCAGGGAAGCTGCTCCACAGCATCATTCTCAGCCTCCTTAGCACTAAGTCTTACAGCTGAGGGGTATTTACAGCACTGCACATCCACTTCACATTTGGTTTACATGGATTTAACAAGCTCAGGAAAATCAGTTAGTATTATTTGACTTCAGGTAAAATGGATCAGCACTAAACTCCCATATGTTACTCAGAAATACTGTTATAAGATTAAGGTAATATTACCTACTCTTCTACTACATGTCTCCTCTCATTGTGTGTGAAGGTATCACTTTGGCTGTGGATAAGAGTGTTGCTGTGCAATAGTCTCAAACATTTGTTTCTGGCTGACAAATAGCATCCCTTTTCTCTTCTTGGTTGCTCTGATCAAATAAATGTCTAACCAGATTTTCTTTCCTTAGTGCTGTTGCAAGCCACCCATGAGCCCAAGAAAGTTTAAATCTGGACAGAGAGGTGGAGCATCTCTTGCAGCTTCAGCATGGTGGAGTGGAGATGGAAGCTCAGCTGAGAAGCTTGTCCAAGAGTGTCACAGCTGTGACAGCTTGTATAACCACATTCATGACCACAGTGTAGGATCCAGGAAAGCAGTGGTATATTTGTGTTCAAGAAATGGCTGGACATGGCACTTAGTGCCACGGTCTAGTTGACAAGGTGGTGATCAGTTGAAAGCTGGACTTGATGATCTCAGAGGTCTTTTCCAACCTAAATGATTCTGTGATTCTGTGATATGAGTGTTAACAGCTGTGGTGCAACTGGCTTCCTGGGGTTAGCCCTTTAGGGAAAATTTTGCAAGAGTGCCATTAGGGAGACATTACCAGTTACTTCAGTCCTAATCTGACTGCCCTGGAGCTCCTGACTCTCCTCAGCACAGGCAGATGCATATCAAGTTCTTAGGATGGCAGTGACACCTTCATTGTGGAGTGCTGGGGACAGAGGTGTGTGAATCATTAACATCAGGGGACAGCCCCGGTCCTAATCTCTGTTGAGGACCTCAGCAGTCTCTGAAAGACGGAGTTTACCTGGGGTGAAGAGCAGAGTTTCTTATGGCTATTTTCCTTAGTGAAATCCACAGCAAAGTGTAAAGTATGTGGATGTGTGAAAGGCTGGCAAGAGCTCTTATCTGCAGAGCAGCACACAGTGGTTCTGCTGAGGAGGATATATTGCTGTCAGTTCTCCTCGGCTGATACAGGCACCCTGGACATGGGAACTCTCTTTTGTGGTGCCATTATCTTTGAGTCCCTGAAATCATTTGTGTGACTGAGCTGCCGCAGAGACCTTTTGTTGTCCTGTCCAATTCCTAACAACAATAACAATGTGTAAACAAATACCATTCCTGTAAATCAGCATTTAATTAGTGTAGTGGAAGGAGTTCAGTGAGATGTAGCCTAGAAACAAGATTTCACAGAGAGGTTTCTGTGGCTTCATATCTTGACCACACCTGACTCTGCAAGCAGGATGCTGAGCCCATTGGGAAGACTGTGCCAGACATTTGCTGAGTGCCAGCAGGTCCCAGCAGAGGGGTCCAGTCCCACCTTTGCAGTACAGGAACTGCTCATCTGCAGGCTGCTTGGTGGGAAACTCCCGAGACATGCATAGTGTTTTTCAAGTACACTTGAGAACCACACCAAGGGGTGCCAGAGGTCTCCTTGCCTTGTAGCTACAGGACTTGCAGTAGCTCATGCAAATACACTGACATCGGTGCAGCAATGGCTGCCTGTGGCACCTTGGAGTTCAGGGTGATGTAGATGCAGATTATTGCAGATGTTAATATCAGCATCCCACGAGGCTTTGGCTGAGTCCTGCACTCACTCTGATCTCATTTCCATTCTGGTCTGTTCTGGATTTGCATTCACCTTGCCTCCATCCTGAGGCTGTGCAGGATTATGCCATGACACCACCTGTCTTTTCCTCACTTGTGATGAAGGTGGAGGGAACTGCCTCCCACACAGGAGATGATTTTTAAAATCAATGTGTTTATGTCCTGGGATGTATATGGAAATGGATACACCCAAGTTTCATTGAAGAGGACTCTCTCGTTCACACTGCTTCTGACCCCAAGAAAAAGGACAAGAAAGAAAGTTGCTTGAACATGCAAAAGACTCAAATTTTTCTGTGAAGGACACATTGCAGTTCCGCCACTCATCACTGTTTATTTCCAGACAGTCCAAATTCTATGTGCCAATATGACTTGCCTTTCCCTGTGTTCCTCCCTCGTTCTCTAACACAAAGGAACAAGATGGAGTGCTCACTTCAAGAGTTATTTCCAAAGTGTTGTATTTTCTTTTCAGAGGCTCTCAGCAGAAGCATGGAACAGCCTTCTGTACGTGTCAGCATGAACTAGAACACTTCCTAGCTTGACCTGCTTCCAGCAGAGTAAACACAGATGCCTGAAATATGAGTTAAAAATTGTACTGTGCACATATAAATAATCTTCTAGCTATGGTAGTAAAATAACACAGCTGTGCTTCTCTAGAACTAAAAGAGTCAGACTCTCGTGAGTAGATACACTGATTTAAGTGGCTGCTTCTTTGGTCTTCTGTTTTCCTGAAAGCTGGTTTTTTTTTTTTTTTACCATGGAAGATCAACACAGTCATCACTTCTTGGTTTTGGGGACTTATGTGTGCTGGTCCGTAGTGGTCTCCCTGGACATTGCTGTCTGCTGCCCTGTGCTGTGCCTGGGGTGGTGTTGCTTCCTGGGCTGTGAGTCTGTCCAGTGGTCCTATAGCAGCAGGTGTGGTGGACTCTCTTGGACTCACGTTTTACCTGTGCTCTGACTGGTCCTGAGCTGGATGCAGCCACACACACTGACCTGTACCCAGCTTCCTGCCAGCTCTGAGTAGGGTTGCTGCAACTCAAGGCCCTCTTGCTTCAGTCAGCAAAAGCTGCAATGGAGCAAAACCCCCATACCTCGGTTGTGCAGAGCAGAAATGCTGTTGCACCCATGCCAAAATGTTGTCTCCCCTGTGATGGTGAAGGATGGGTTTCAACTCTTACTCTCAGGTGCCCAGGCCAGGTTTAGCTCATCTGCCTTCAACTGGGTTGCTTCAAGTATTCACAGTGTTGTTCAAAACAAGCTTCATAGAACAGCTGGGTTCCAGAGAACAGTCTTTTTTTGGTTATGTCTCAGGGGTCTGTGAACTACAGAGCCCAGGGCAACATTAGAGCACTGCCTTCTGATGCTGGCTCTAAAGATCCTCTGTCATGGAGGAGGAAGGGGAAGGAGTTTCAGAGGCGGCACATATTCAGTGCCAGCTGAGTCAGGGCACTCCTTTAGTTGCCTCTTATCTTTATGTTAATCACATTTTATAATTTTTATGGTTAGGAAAAGGAAATAAAACCTTAGAGATACAGAAAACCCTGAACACAATATCCAGGCAAAACCACCCTTTTCTGGCTGACGTAAATGCAGCTTCTGCTGTTAGTTACATCCAGGCTTTGATCTTCCTCCATGTCAGCTCCTTATGTTATCTGCAATAAATACACATTTTGATTTACACCAGTGCAAATAAGAGATACTGTCCAACAGTCCTGGTGCTCCATTTGTAGGAAAAGTTTGGCCTGCCTCACATTTCAATTTCTTCCAGAGCCTTCTGGCTGTGGTGGAATTGCAGTGAGTGGATGCTCATCTGCAAAGAGGAGCTCTTGTCTCACAGTCACATTTGCCAAATCATTACAGACTAAATGGTCCCTGAGTTTCAGCATGACAGGGGAAATTCCCCCAAGTTTCCTTTAGTACTCTAACAGAAGGCAGTCTCATAGATTTTCACAGTTTTGGAGAAGCTTACAAGCAAGGAATTTATGAGGGAGGAGAGAACTCACGAGATGTCAGAAGATTTCTTCTTGCTCTTTTCAAAACTCCTGGGATTTCCCTGCTGGTGAAAGACTGATGTTTTCCCAGCTTCTCATTTCTGTGACTCCCTTAGGGCTGGGCTTGTCAAATCTGCAAGCTGCAGGTAATACAGACCCAGTAGATCCAGGAGAGACGAGCTCTGGGGGAGCAAGCACAATGGAGAGCTGGTGGAAATGTCCCAACACAGCGGCCTACAGGCTTCTGCTAACAAGCTGTGTGGGCAGCATAACACTTCCCACATCCAGCTGCAGCTGCGGTTCCACCTGCCTTCATGGCCTAACTTAAGCTCCTGCTACTGATTATCTTCCTGTCCCTGGGTCACAAGGAGTCTGGGCTGCTTCCCTCCCCTCCTTTTCCTTCCCCAGCTCTTTTGCAGCCTCCTCAGGTAGCTGACAGGCAACAGAGGAGCCAGTGTTTTGGCTCCAGGCATTCCTTGATGAGACAGACATCCTGTGGGCACCTCACAAAGGTGACATTGTCACAGGTAAGTATCCTCTCCAGCATGGATCTGGCAGATGGAGCATGCTCACGGCACATGCATGGAAATTGTATGCAGGACAATTGGAAATTCATACTCTGAGTGTAGATGAAACACTCAGTGTGACAGAAGCCGATTTCTGTTCTCTTGGATTTGGGTCCCTCATTTTAGGCAAGAAGATTTCAATAACAGAGCACCTGGCAGTACTTTGCCACAGGTAATGACCTATTTACAGAGGAAAGGAACTGTGCTCCCTTCTCCTGCACTTTGAAACAGGAGAAAAAATTTCTGTAGCATCACAGCAATCTTACCAAGCTGGGATAATTCTTTTTACAGTCTAAATTAGTTGATAGTGGCTCTTCAGCTATTAGAGTTGCCTTTTCTGTGCCCTCCACCTGTTTATCTGACTCCTGGGCTGCAGTCAGTCTCCCTTCAGCACCACTGGCATGAAGAATAGTTGACTTTACTTGCATTTTTCAGAGTCCTATCTCAGAAGTGGATGTCTTCATTTTAGCTCAGCCATGAGCCTGTCATTTTGGTTTGATGAGAAGTGATGTTTTTCAGCGTGGGGGGGTTGGCATGTGCACTTGGCAGGAGGGAAGTTCCTTTCCTTCCTTTTTTTCCCCCTTTCTTCCTTGAGTTGAATTTTTTTTAGTCTCTCTTAAAAATGGCTTTTTGTTTACTCACAGCCTTTACTCACATCCCTTCTTCTTACAGTTGTAATTCAGCTTTCTTCTTTATGAATCTTCAGTGCTGTAGTTTCCTAAAATATCTGAGCAGAACCTCTGAGTTACAAAGGAAGGGGGAGATTTGGCCCCCTTAATATACAAGAAATAAAATGCTGAGAAAATATTTTATTATCATGAAGGAACAGCCACAGCTACTTCAAAATGAAAACCGTAAAGAAATGTTTTCACTTAATGGTAGACCTCTAAGGCCAAGATGATGTCTTCTGCCCTGGGTTTCTCCAGTGGTTTCTCCCTGAAGCCAGCTGAGTTGCTGTTCATTTCCCAGGCCCCCTCAGGTGGGAACAGAGACAGTGGTGGCAGCAGCAGGCAAAAGCTGAATGAGCTCAGCCCCTTCTCTGCCCAACCTAAGGGGAGACACAGGCCTCCACCACCAGGGCTTCAGGTCACAGCCTCTCCTTCATCGCTGGAGCAAAACCAAAAGGGGGAACAAGGGGGTTTCCTAATGGTGAGCTGTATCTGAACTTGGCTGCTGTTGGTAGTGGAGCTCACAGTGTTAAACAGGAGAGCTGTACTTGAAGCTCGCGCGTTTGTTTTAGTTCAGCTCATTAATCTAACTGAAGCATTGCTGGCTTCAGCCACAGCGAGGATTAAGTGGGGCAGCAAAACAAACGGAAGTCTGAATATCTGCCCAGGTTATCAGCACCTCCCTTCCACCAGCAAACACCCTGGGACTGAACAGTTAGGGGGGCCCTAACCCCTACTCTGTTGTCTGACTTCTTTATAACTAAAATTCCTCTTTAGGTTTCTATTGTGAGGAATATTGACCAGGCGGACATGAAATACACAGAAATGAGAACAAATCATTACCTGTGCTGCCAGCCAGAACTGGGGAGAGACAGGGTGGTTTCTCAGTTCATACTGATGGTTCACTTTTTCTCTTTTATGTACAGGATTGACAGTTCACCTGAATAACACCATCTGTAGATAAAGTGCAGGTGCTGCAATTTGCTGAAGGATATTTCTGATTATTTTACCCCCAGAGCTCTTGTTTCCTTATCAATGCTCAGATGCTTTCCTTCTTTCAAATTTATCCTTTTATTTATTGGGAAGTGAGGTGATTTGTAGAAAGCTTTCTTGTTTTGGATGGCTTCATTCAGATAGATCACGTTGGCCCCGTTTGTGGCCGATCCTCTGTACAATTCGGAGCTAAAGCTCAGCCCCTGGGAGGATGATGTGCTTTTAAATCAGTGAAGCTCAGCTTCTCTCCAAGACCTGTACAGATGTTGCACAAGTAACTGTACTCGTACCAGGAGGGTTACACCCATGCAAAATAGACAGGAACAATGGGGACAACGGGGCTGCACAATGACCAGGAATAATATCTGCTGACCCTCAGGGCACAGTTTCCCATTTAGGCTTAATCTGATCTGACCATGGACTGCTGGTGAAAGGGTGGTCCTGCTCTTCCTGCCTGCTCCTACCCATGCGTTCCTGGCACCTCCCTTGCACTGGAAGTTGTGATCCTAGAGGCTACAGAAAGAACCAACAGAATTATTTTTTCCTTTTTTTTGGTAAATTAGTTTTCTGTAGAATTAACAAGCCAATCCAAATCACTGCCACACCAATACCCCTAGGTATGATGCAGGAGATCAACAGGTCAGCTGGAAACCTAGACTTGGACTGGATTAAAGACAATCAGAAAACAGATCATTCAATACCCACCCTTTACACTATAGCCCCCGGGGAACCACCCCTTTCTTCACCTATCAATGTAACAACATCAAGCGAGTCCTGCAGAGTAGCCAGCACAAGAGCAAGGGACCAAGATCAGCCCCAGTTCTCTGTCCTCACCTGTGCTGCCCACAGCAGTCACCTTGTCTGCATTTCCCATGCTCTATCCCCAGCTGCAGTTCCACCTGCACGCAGCACCAACCAGACAATGCTCTTGAGGGAACCTGGGACACTTCCACAAGCTATTTCTCCTTCAGCTGTGGTGGAAAAAAGAAACAGATGTAATAGTTTGATCTTGTCCCCTGCAGGTCCTTGGGAAGGGGGATGGCTGTGGGGATGACAGTGATGTCCTGATTCCTCAGACTGGAATACTCCTGCCTGTGATGTGGCATGGTGTAGAAATGGATTTCTCCCTCAGCCCTACTGCAGCCATTCCTTCTGAGCATTGTGCTTGCACAGCAGCCCTACTGCACCAGCTGTCAACATGGATGGCTGCCACCCTGCTGCCCTTGAGGCAGTGCAAAGGGACAATAGCTGCAAAAAAGCCTCTGCAGATGTAGAGGGGTTTGTGAAAAGGTGATGGCCAGGCAGGTGCAAGCACACAGGAGAGCCAAAGCCATGGAAGGGGCTCTGAGCAGAAGTGTATTTTCCAAGGAGCCATGTGGGGGAAGCTCATTTGCAAAGACAGGCTGGCAAATGCAACCTTTGAGGTGTATGCATGTCCTGCAAAGAAGAGACATGCATGCTCAGTAACACAGTTTGCAAGTGGCAAAACCCAATGCAACAGCTCCTGGATATTTTCCTCTGTTGTTTTCACGCACTCAGTTGTCCATTTATATTCTTAAAACTCAGCCTTCTGTGTTTCACCTCTGACATGGGTTTCTTCTCAGGTTAATTCCCTCTGGCTTCTAGGAGAGCGGGATGTGACCCCTCCTGACATTTGTTTAGTGAGTTATGCTCGCCTTCCGGAGAACACAAACAAGCTGTTGGACTTCCTCCCTTTAACTTTAGCTCTGGTCCAGCTCCTTGCTGCACTTACTCTGGCCTCACGCTGATACAGCAGAGACTGGCATCAGGCTCCTCAACTTCTGCTTGCAAAAGTGCCTGTGAAATTTAGAGTTCGTGCTCTGTTTTTAAGAGGGACTTATGTCCAACCATATCAAAAGACATGTAAGTATGTAATCCCCTTGATTTCACTCAAAATGAAACAGCTGACTATCTTTAAGGCTCTGGTCTTAATCATTTGAGAAAGTCACTTGGATTTAGGTCTGCAAATAGTGATAGCTCAAAATAAGCCCTATACTCCAAAGGCATCCTGACAATGCCAACATTGTCCCTCCCATCCCACCCTAGCCAGCAGGTAATTTGAGCACTATTATGAGAAAAATAGAAATAATTTCCATCTCACAACAGCCAGATCTGAATGTAATCACTGATGAAACTGTAAGCCCACCTTCACAATAATGTTTGGAAACCAAAATGAAGCATCCTCTTTGCTCATGGGAACAGAAATTGTATTCACATAACAAAGAAATTAGGTAAAGGAAGTATATTGAGGAACTCAGGAAGTGAAAAGTCTTTTACTGCTATATTCTTGCAAGAGCTAATACAAAGCAACATGATTAGTCTGTTCTTCGGCAGCTTCCTATTTCCATCACCAGACTACTTTAATCTTTATGGTACTGAACACTGTTTTTCTGAAGTTAATCTGGATGAACTTGATGCCTCACAGTTTGTGTCCAACTGAATCTCTGTGCACAGGTGTATGGAAGATCTGGTGGAGATCAGATTTCAGAGATATCTTTCACACTGCCCACCCACCCCCCTTTGCTCTCTTACCTATTCATCTACCTCAGCCACAGCATCTCTTTGTAGAGGTGCTATTTCTTGCATTTTCATTACTGTTTTTCAGCGCTACTTGGCCGTGGGATGAGGAGCCTATTGATGTGTTACATCTGAGCATCCCAGCTTTCAGCCAGGCTGACAACATTAAGGCCAAAATACTGAACTATTATTAATGAATAAATTAATTCCACTTCTAGGACCATTTTGGTGTGTTCAGCAGGGGTTGGCCCAACTCTCTCTTCTCTCAAATGGAGAAGTTATTTCTTCATTCCTTCTCATGCCCACAGATTCTAGAGGTAAAGGCTTCTGTACCTTGCCTCCCCTTGTGCCCCTGTGGAGGACACTGCCCAGACACTTGTGATTTGAGGGTTTGCCTGAGACAGGAGGTTGCAGCCAAAAAGTCTCTGGAGCCGAGCTGAAGAGCAACAACCAGGGTTTCCATATTTACCTCTTTCTTCCCTGGAGAGCAGGGGTTCAGTGCCAACAGTACAATGCATTACAATAGGGGTTTTCTTTATTGTCAAAATGACTGTCTATTTCTAAGGCAATTTCTAATGGAAAGTGTTTATCAACACTGCATTGAGAAGGGTAGAGGATGTTCTGCTTTCTCTCATGTTATTTCTCTTTCCCTTCACTTTAAAAAATGAGGATGGAGTGAAGAACAGGAGAACTGGAGCTGAAGGTGAGGAAGACCATAAACAGAAATGTTTTCAAAGGGAAATTTTCTATTTAGCTTTCTTCACCATATTTTGCAAAACATTTGCGTATTTCAAATGGAAACACAAATTGAAAAGGCCAGGCAATGTCCTTAGTGGAGACACGCTGGCTCTGTGCCAGGCTGCCCCCACAGTAAGAGACCCAGGCTGGCAGTGGCAGCACATCAGCTCCTACTCCCATTCTGTTCTGGGGGACAGCAGATCCCAGCCTGGTTTGATTTGCAGAGGAGAGGTAGCACAGGAACCTTTACACTGGTCACCGTCTTCCATAAAGCATCGCCATATCTGGGCCAATAATTTCAGCCAACCCACTTCTCCTTTATGATGATCCGAGAGAAGGAGGATGTCCTAAAGATACAGGACCAGACTCCCATGGGCATAGGCTCATTTCAGTTGTGTTCAAGGCAAGTAGGGACAAGGTCTGAGGTGTGTGTGAAGAAGAGAATGAGGAAAATTGGGCTAAAAGCTAAAAGGACATCATAAAAATTACAGCAGTGGTTAAAACTAGCCAGGTACATACAACAGCTGCCCCTGCTTGCAGATTTGCAAACAAGGCACCTTCCATTCTTCAGCACTGCAAACAGGGAGACAATTGAACACCACACACAACTCCCTCAAAAGTTTAATAAAGAGCTTGCTGTGTAAGAAGAGCCAAGCTGATGTGAGGGTTCCCTGCTAGCCAGTCACCTGTCCCTGCAGCCAGCAGGCTGGGCATGGGCAATGGGTGCTAATCGGGGCTACTGTACAGCCACCTGGTACAGCAGTGTAGAAATCATCATCCCTGCAGGCTGCTACCACCCAATTTCCCTTCACCTGTTTTACTCACTTGATTATTCAACACTTTCTCTGTGTCCAGTTTGAGATGGGATTACAGATCATTTCAGGTGGCAGAAGTCATTTGAAATTATGTGTTTCCTCACATTCATCCTGTTCAGACTATTTCTAGTTGGGAATATCTCCTGGATGAATCTGACAATAAAACTGATCAAGTTTAACCCAGGACAACAGTAGCTGGCATGGCTCAGCCAGCAGCATTGATCTGAGTCCTGGGGCTCCTGCCCCAGGTGCCATCTGACTGTGCAGCACCTTCTATCTGCAGAGGTAAGATGCTTCTGAAACAAAATATCTGTAACATTGGATCAAACCACTTGTCCCAAAAATCTGACGCCCTTTCCAGCAATGGCCAGTGGTGCTTCAGAAAACCATCTCCATTTAATATCCCCCTTTTCCACAAGCCAAATAACTGGCTGTATGTGAAGGTTGTCTGTTCTGAGTTGTTTTCCTTGTCCCTGGGCTTGATGAGCCTCTGTGGAGTGGTGGCATTGGTGGGACAGGCAGGAGCTGATCCAGCATACCCAGCCAGTGCCAGAGAGGGCACAGCAGAAGTTCTGTATCCCAAAGCTAATCAGACCTGTTCCTGAAATGAGGCATTTCATCATCTTTATCTTCCTGGCTCAGCTACTGCACAAACGTTACAACTTTTTCACAGTATTTTGGTACTTTCATTTTGGGTGCCAGCTGAAATCGGGAAGTGTGGTGGTGGGCAGAAATATATAAGACCTCAGAATCTTCGAAGTGAGAGTCTGAAAATGGGAAAGGTGTCAAGGCAGGTTAATTTAACGACCTATTGGTGTTGGCAGCATCGCTCTTGTTATTCCCAGAGCCATGCACCTTCCTTCTGACCTCACCGACGATGCTCGGCTACTTGCAAGGAAGTAAACAAAAGGGACTCATGGGGACTTTGGTTCCATAGAAACAGCAGGGAAAATGTCCATGTGTGCCAAGTGGAAAAGGACTAAATCAGTGGGGAAGGAAATTTTATTGTCACGAGTTCAAAGGGGATGTTACAAACAAGACAGTGGGGGGAAAAAAAGAAAAGAAAAAAAAGGAGAACTTCAGAAAGCAGTCCCTGAAGTCAGATCGCAAAATACTACTAATGAAGCCTTGCCTTAGAGCAGTTGTCAAATATGATGTGTTATTTACATCAACAGTGACTCAGGCAGCATTTACTATTTCCCCTTTAAACACAGCAGGACACTGCCTGCCCTCAGAGATTTGTGGATCCTAACCCTGCAGATGGATGGATGGACCCAGGGCTGGTGAATGGAAGGGAAAACAATGCACCGGGCAAGGGGATGGGAGAGCATGCGGATCAGCAACCACAGCTCCACGTCAGTGTTTGGTGTGAGGGAAACAAGTAAATGGTGTAATGGCTGTAGTGGGCAGAAAGCCTCAAGACATTTCTGCACTGAGGGGCTCTGCAGCCAGGTAAAACATGCTCCTGGTTCCCAGCCTGGCAGCTCTTGCAGAGCAGGGGACTCACTGTGGTCTGATCCGGGCTGGTGTGGTGCCAGCAGTGCCTTGGGGCTGGGGTGGGATCGCTTTAAGCTATGCCATCTGGCCACAGTCCCCGGGGCCACCGCAACCGGGGCATGCTGGAGGGGAGCAGGCACTGCCAACGCCCCTTTCCACTCTGCCAGTGGTGGAATCATCAAGGCCATCTGGCATGGCCCAAATGGGACTCCAGGGTGGGGTCCCCTGAGACACAGCAGACCTGAGAGTTCGGTCATTATATCACATCCTAGCAGTGGCAGCATTCGAGTAACGCAGATTTGTAAACAGGAGAGAATATCCAAAGGTTCAAAAGGGGAAATATCTGAAGACTGTGACGAATTTCGCTGTGAGCCAAGTACAAACATGACTTTGCGTCTCTGAGAAGGAGATTTTGGGTTACAAATGCAGAGGGATGTTATAGCTGGGCCACTGATAATTCTTTTATTTTCCATTGCCTCCTCCAGTTGTGGAAGACCTTCACAAACATGGGAGCAGGAGGACCCCACGTTTCAGAAGACAAAGGGTTCACTGTATTTAAGTGCGGCTGATGGCAATGGTTGCATGCATCTACTTGTTACTGTACACTTCATGAAGGCTGAATAATTTTCTTACCCCTCATTTTCCTGAGACCTTGAAAGGTGAAAGAGTGAAGTGCTGTGAACAAGAGGGCAGCCCTTGGGTGGGCTGTGCCCTCCAGTTTGTGGAGTAGCACCTGATTGGTGCCTCCTTCCTCCAAGGAGCCCTGAGCTCTTCACAACCCCATGGAGCAGTGACATGGTTCAATGGATCAGCAAGGAAATAAAATACAAGGTCCCTGCCTCTCCTGTTGCCATTTAACCGCCACTGCTCATCCAAGATAGCCTAGAGAAGGCTTTGTAAGTAGTCATTAATTTTAGTAAAGCTTCCAGGCTATGTTGCTCCTGCTTACATCAGTCTGGTGACAGTCTACGGAATCTGTGAGCTCCTTCATCTAGACTCTGAAATACTGCTCATGTTTGAGTTGGTTTAAGGGTCATGGTGCCAAGGTTTGCAACACGCTGCAGCAGGTGTGAGTCACAGCAGCAGACTCCATCTTTGCAGAGTGAAACTCCACCAAAAGCGTCTTCATTCCTGTAAAGATGTAGGTTGGTCTCATACCTCTCTTGGAAGTTGCTCCTGCTTGCATATTGGCAAGTGCATGTGGACACTCACAGAGTGGGCACAGGAGTAACTTTAGAGGCTCCTTTTGACCATCAGGCTTAAAGACCTTTGATTTGGGGCTACGTGCTCTGAAAGTGGGAGGATATTTTCCAAATTATTCATGCCAAATTCACTCTCCTTTCACCCTCAGTGCAGCATACATGACTGAGCTTGTTATCTTTTCCTCTCAGATGATTATTTGTTCACATTACTCATTGAAACTTTGTGGCATCCTAACACCCTCCATAAGGACCTCTAAGAATCTCTACCACAGTGTCCAAAGCATAGGCATGTGCTTTGCAGTGCCAGACTCCTGGAAAGTTGTTTTAACAGGCTTCTGCTTTCAATTAGAAAGTAAACTCCTTGGGGCACGAGTCTGGCTTCCCGTCAGTCCTGGCAGGCACTCTGGTACTTTTTAAGCAAATCATTCTCATTCTCATCTTCCTACTCAGGTCGGCAAAAATCCAAAGATAGCACAGATTTCAACCACCCCAAATTCCCCATCTGAAAGGGATGTAAGATCTTGGTGTCTGGGGCTTGTCTTACAGAGAGGAACATCCCTGCACTCTACCTGCAGGACCACTCCCCATGGGACATAGCATTTGAAAGAGGGTTTTTTGGAATTATACCTCTCAGCAGTGCAAACAAGATATGAGAAAGATGTAAATCACACCTCTATGAGCACCTGTAAATCACACCTGGCTAGGCTTCTCCCCAGCTTCTCCAATTTACTGAGCTGCTGATGCAGTCAGGTCTCACAGTGCTTGCTAGAGCTTTAGCCAATTCAGTACTTGCCTGCTGGGATTTTGACCCCTCCCATCCCCCATGCATTTGTTTGAAGAGATAACTCTTTATACATATATACTTGCTCTTTGGACGGTGGGGAAACCTTTATTGTTGTCTCTGAGCTTCTGCAACATAAAGTTCCAGGATTCCTCCATTCCCAGCTGCTGGATTCAGAAAGCTTTTCCTTTTCAAGCTTCCTGTTCACACAGGGTGGGGGTGGGAAGTGGGGGATGAGGGGGGACGTTAGGCATTGAATAAAAGGAATTAACCATTTCCCTTCTCTGACCTTTGGGAATTTCCGTATGTGAAAGTGGCAGCTTGTGTGTCTAAGAATTATAAATGATGGGACCTTGCAAGTTACTGAATGGATGTGTGACCAAAGACCACAGGCTGCTCCCTGAGCATGACTGGGAGTGAGGAGGGCAAAGGGGATAAAGAAGAAGCAGGAAAGGCTGTAGATACTGGAAGACCACACATTTTATAGGAATAAAAACTGCTTATCGTGCTTCAGAGAGCTCATGCAATTGCAGCTTCCCTCTACCATGCCTTAGTTCATCTCCTGTTCTCAGTACACAGCAAAAAGGAGGCCAGGAAGTAAGTTTCCATGAGAAGCTCTCATGACTCAGATCTCCCTCCTGTAGGGTTTCATCAGTTTCCCTAGAACAGGGTCACCATCCTGAAAGGAAAAGAGCCATCCTGACTTGTGTTTAACTGCATGTGTGTTTAATAAACATAGCGTGCGTGCGCACAATTCTTTCTAGGCCCTTAAAATGGGCTTGACAGTGCTTGAAAGTGGAACTTGCATTGCTGTTTTTGAGAAACCAGTGTGTGTGCTCTAAGCCGCCTTTGCTGCTGGCTCCTAGGCACTAGGCACTATCAGTGCACACCCCAACAGGCTTGCAGCCACTCCTGTGGCACACCTGCACACACACACGCAGCAAGGCTGTGGAACTTGCATTTACCAGCACCCATTACCTCTGTTATTTGTGAGGAGCACCAAATATCCCCTGGCAAATTGAGACGTGGTGCGGGAGTAGCAATTTTATCCAGGTAGGTTTCTGTTCTCACTTTTTGGGCTCTCTCCCCCTAATCCACAGGGAAATTTGCTCTTGAGCTTCAGTTTCTCTCTTTTTCCTAAAGCCACCAAGGCTCATGGGCAAGTGAGAGGAGTTATATAAGCCTGAAGGGTTTGTCAAGCAGAAAGGAGATGGCAGACTGGCAGCTGATGAGGGTCAGCAAGGCTGGTGCGAGTAGCACAGAAGGGGCTTCAGGCATGGCCTCATAAAAGCTGGTTTTGGCCTCCCAGGTATCACATCCATTACACAGTGCTCCCACAAACACACATAAAGCAGTGGGACCTATTGCAGGGCTTCAGGCAGAGTGAGCCCACAACCCCCTTTTACTTTCAGGAAGCTGTCTGGGATCGCTGAACACGAGGCACTCGCTGTCTGAGTTTGTATCACATTATTTCATGTGCCTGAGAAGCAGCTCCAAACTAAGCATGCACCTTCATGCTGACACCCAAAGCACACCCAGCTCTCCCTTCTCCACGAGCAATGGCAGAGAGATTTCCTAAACACAGGAGGAAAAAAACCTGTTCATACTGCTGGCTGTAATTTGCAAGACGCAGAGGAAAAAATATGTTGCTCAGCAGGGCCCCTGCTGTATCCTGTACGGCATTTCTGTGGAACTAGCCAGGCCCATCTGCCTAAGCATTTACAAATTGTAAACCTAACAGGGGTGACCTGGGGAGTCCCAGGCCCTGTTGCTTTGCCAGGATGATAGAATCAGACTGAGGATGCTTTATTCCCTGCCAGGCTGCCAGGGGATGGGGATGGAGGGAAGTGGGCGGCCTCTTGCCTCCTAGGAAGCACGCAAACAGAAGCACCCAAACAGAAGCACCCAGACTGCATCTACGGGGAGCCTCAAAGGTGGTTTAGGAAAGAGCTCCTCCTCACCCTTCCTTTTCTTCCTCTGCTGTGGGGAGGATGGGGACAGCTAAGATGGAAGCTTGTTTTCACTCTGTAGTTGAGCATCCCTTGTCCGCTGCCACCCTCAGCACTTTCATCAGTCTGTAGATGCGACAGGGACCAGCCTGTGCATCAAAGGCTTGTTAAGTTACTGCTGTGCTGTGAAAGAGAGGAAAAAAAATCCTGTTGACTGTGACAAATTAGCGAAGTTCAGGGGTGGCACTCACCCTTTTATTGGAGAGCTGCTTGTGTCTGTGCACTGCTAAAGGGATTAAAGCAGCGTGTGGCATGTTTCTGGTTCTGACAGAAACTTGAACACGCTCTAGCAGAGCTATAAAGAGAAAGGCCATGTCAGTGGCAGGAGGGCTGAGGAGGGCTGTGAGTGATTAGCCACACTTGGAAGGTACTGGGTTGTGAATTGTACATGCAGTGTTAACTGTCGAGGTGCTGAATTCTCCAAAGCATTGTGTTTGCAGCCAGAGGAGCTGGCTTTCTTTTCCCACCTGTGTTTTTGGGCACAGTGTGCTCTCACAAGGCCTCTGGTGGCGTTGCCTCCTGGAGAATGAGGCCCTGGGTGTGAGGCTCAGCCCCTATTGCAACACTCTTCTCTAGAGATGGAGAGGGCTTTAGGGAATGAGGGGTGTCTCCATTCCCATTCAAACCTTGCTCATTCAGCAAAGTCCAAAGTGAAAGCATCAGATCTTGATATCACACAAGTAAATTAATGTTAATGTGATTAAAAAATGAAAAAAAAAGTCATAATTTATTGGGAGGTAAGACAGTCACCATGCCTAAGGCTCAGCATTCATGTGGGCTTCCAAGGCAACAAGCTGATCATGCATGAGGGGTTAACTTGTATTGGGTTACTCTGAGCTAGATTTCATAAAGGTTTAAAGAAAATGGCCATTTTGAATGTGGCACACTGGGAACCTGCTCTGAGAATGAGCTCAGAAACTAACCCTACAGCCTGATGCATAACCTGAATGGTATATTCCTAAGGACACCTGGTCAGTAACAGGAACATGAATTACAAAGATGAAGATGTTAAGAGCAACCTGGCACAACAGACTTGGAGAGATGGGACAGATATATCTGGAAGGACATCATGTCAGGCACTGCTTTCCCCAAATGTATGCCTACAGCAGGATTAGTCAGGAGTTTTCCAGATGGAGGGGGCAGGATCCAGACTGGTCATTCATGTACTGAAACAGATTTACATCAGGTCTCCAGGTTACCAGAGCTCACAGCCAGCTGGGTCCAGAAGGCTCTGAAATTGATGAACTGTAAAACTGGAGATGAAATTTAAGTGGAACAAAACACTTCAAACCTCCAGGAAAACTGCTAAGAAAAAATGAGTAGACATGCCATTGTGACAATGAATTCAAATCACACTGAATAACAATTTTTAGCTGCTGCAAGGTGTAAAGCCATTTCAAGAAGTCAGCAAAAACTCATCATCATGTAACATACTTCTTCCTGCATTACGGCGTCACTGACAGCTTGGTAAGTCTATCTGGCTTCCCAAGAAGCAAAGGTAAAGCAGAGATGATTAAAATACAGGGGACTTGGTGAAAATAGGGAAAGAAATCAAACAATAATCCCTAGGAGGAGTGCTCAGGAAAAAGAGAGAGAAAAATGCCTGTTCAAAAAAGTTAAGTAATACCAGCATGAGAGGTAACAAGAGACCCTCAAATAATGCCATTACAGAAATGTAATGCTCTGCTGAGGAAGTTGTGAGTAATAAATTTTCCCAGTAGCAAGGTGTAAACTGGAGACAGTGTTTTTCACATTCTTGTGAAAATATTTGAGATTTCAAAAATGCTATTATTCCTATTTGTGTCCAAAAAAAAAGAGACCTTTGGAAAAAGATAATGAGAAATAATCCAATTCTTTCTTTCCTTTCTGTTGTCTCAACACAGAAATGAGAACAGGTACACATGTGGGACTGAGATTTGGGTCCATGTCCTAGAATGAGGTGAACACACTGACCTCCCAGCCACTAACCTATTTACTAATCTGGGAAAAGTCTAGATGCAACTGGAGAGACTGAAGAGTTAAAGTATGCAAAAGTGTGCTCTGGGTTCCGCATCTCTCAGCTTCATGGAGCAAGAAGGAGCAGAGCTGGACACAGCCCAGCTTGTCTGTCCTGAGTCCTGACAAAGGCAGACCAGGGCAGAGAGGAGCAGGTCAGAACAGTTCAGAGCACCTGAGCTACAGGGACTCAGGAACTTCAAAAGCATCTTCCAGTTAGGTAAAACACATGTAGATTCTTTTAGCTAGTCTTCACCAGAGATTTGGGAAATCTACCCCACAAAGTATCTTGGAACTCAAATTGTTCTGCAAATCTTTATTTTTAATGAATCATTGTTTGCATACACAAAATTTGAAATGTTTTCAGAATGTTTTCACCCAGTTTTGTTTCTGGCAGAAATGTTTAGAGTGAATCACTAATAATGAACAAGGGGAGACACTAAAAATACCATAAATCCAGAAAAAAAAAAATAGGATAAATAGGGAGAGCATACACAGGAGACACCAAGCACACAAACACAAAAGGACTAGAGCCTGGGAAATGCCTTGCACTGTAAGCAAAGACATGGGAGATGCAAGACAAAAAATTAAATGCACTAATTGAAAGCCTGTTGAAAAGTTTGTGATAGTGGATTCACCAGCCAATCCATTGTACCTTTCAGTGCCACTGGAGAAAAGCTCATGAACACTGGGAGAATACTGCTCTAGTCAGCATTACCAAGAAAGGCTGAATGAACACATGTCCCCTTACAGAGTTTTGTGCAGCTTGTTTTTGTGGGCACCAAAGGAGTGATTTGGGCAAAATTAAAGGAAAAGCAGGCTGAACATTGACCTGAAAGATCAGATGCTGACTACATTTTTAAAAACATTCATCAAAGAGAGCACAGGATGGAGGAAATCGCTCATTGTTGTTGCTCATAAGAAATCATTTGCTAGCCTTCCTCACAAATTTGAAAAGTTAAAATACTAGTCATCTGAGACATTGGTTAGCCAGGAAGACCAGCTGAGGGAATTCCTACCCTAAGTTGTGCTGGAGAAGGAAAAGCAATGAATGGCCCAGGCCCCTTGTGAAGAGCCTTCAGGACAGACACCTAGAGCCAGGTTCAGACATCAGGCAGTCTTTGAAGACATCAGTGTTCAGAGCATGCTTTTGGCAATGTTCCCAGAAGATATTTGAAAGTCTACAAACTACTCTCCATTGTTATATAAATTAATTACTCCACAGAGCACTTATCCTACACTTCCAGAGTTATGAGTTACATGTTCAACTGGTATAAAACTGCACAACCAGTAGATAACTTCTTTTCCTTCCTGTCTAATTCTCCTCTTTCAAGTAATCATTATTCTAGTCACTCAAATGAGCTCAAATGAACTGGTTTACACTAGCAGTCAGTAAGCAAATAAGGGCTTTGAGATCCTGACTTCCATTGAGCAAGACATTCAGGTGGATTAATACACTGCTTCACTGGCTTGCTAGTAGCCTCAAGATTTTGGTAAGCAAGTGATCTGACCAATACTGAGCTATCGAACCACAGGCAAAAAGAAAATCTTGCAGCATTTTGAAGTCTCCCTTGGGTGCTAGTTTCACATTCCTAAGCAAAATGATGCAACATATTATTTTCTGGTATTTTCTGAATTTGCTTGCTTTGGCACATTACATTAAACCCCTCAATTCCCAAACTCATATTTACAATATGAGTTGGGAAGTTTTGGGAAATGCACGGGGAGTTGCCAGCTGCTGCAGAATTGGGGCATCTCTTGGTTTCTCCCTGGACACGGGAAGTGTCAGTGAACATCCCTTGTCCACTTATGGTCTTCTTTAGATGCTTTCTTCTGTTGCCTTCCCCTGCTCCAGTGCCATCCTGCTGTCTTTCACCCGGTTGGGCTTCTCAGCTGTCCCGCACGCAAGGCACCCCCCATGGCAGCAGAAACTTTGGCCACGCGGACTTCCCTGCTGCCAGTGCTGGTGTCAGTGCAGGCTGCAGCAAGACTTCCCCCAGTGATGCACCGTCACACCTCACTGGGGGCCCAGAAATGTGACCTTCCCCTAAAGCCCACTGTGTCCAGGCAAGTGCAGACCCCGGCCACGTCAGCTTCCCTGCAGCAGTGTCACGTCAGCCCCGCCAGGGCCAGCTGGGTGAGCCAAACTGGATTTAGGCTCAGTTCCCATCCCCATCTCCAAACCATGCATCAGGGTGCTCACGCCATCTGCCTGTTGCCAACTGATCGCAGTGGAGGGGTGAAGCATGCTGTGTTCTGCCCTTGGGATGGGGTGCATCTGCTTCCTACAGCTAAAACTGAGCCCGAGCTACACCGTGCTATGAAAGAGGGTAAATCGAAACAAAACCTCCCCCTGACATATTGCGTGTGGTCAGTCCAACAGCGCTGCGCTCTGTGTGCATGACACACAGCTACCAGGGAAAAGTACAGGAAGAGGTTAGGCATGAGAATCTCTCTAGCCTGCAATAAAACAAGAGGCTCTGGCTCAACAAGCAGTAAAAGTTTCCCAGCTACACAGCACATACTAGGCTGTGCGATGTCTCATCCCCCAGAATCTGCAGCTGACGCAGCACGGATTAGTGAAACAGGCATCAGTGATGGGATGGGTCAGGGAGCTGGGTGCATTTTGCAAAGGATGGTAGGGATACCACAAGTGGGAGCTGAGTCTAGCCAGTCAAATGTGTTCTCCATGAGCATTTTGGAATCCTTCCCCTGCAAGCTGGGCTGAACATGGATGTTTTAGCTGGGAATGTGCTCTTCTTCCCCTGCCACATGGATTTTCCTCACCAAGCTGCCTTTAAGGCATATAGTCAAGTAGTAGTTAACCTAGGGATGTCAGGGAAGGATAGGAAAGACACTTGGGTGATGGGTATTTTGGAGGTACCCCACTCCCAGAGCACAGCAGTGCCCTCAGTCACACACAAGCTACTAGTGGCCTCCTGGCACCATTGGAAAGGCACTTTCTTGGAGCACTCCTTTGGAGCAGGTGGTACAGATGCTGTCTGCCACTCAGCCCCTGGCAGGTGTCCCTTCTGTCCAGGCCAGAGGGACTTTCAAAGGAGCAGTTGCTGTGAGCCAGGCTGGTTGACTCTTGCCTGCTGATTGAATGGTGGCATTGATTTTGATGTCCCTCATGGATCTGACATCTGCAGTGGAAAGTCCTGTGACTCCGTGAGTACACTGGCCCTCCCTCCGCCAGGGGCAGCTCCCAACACTGTCATGGGCAGTGCTGACCAGCAACACTGCCTGGAGGGTCTGGCTGGACAATGAGCCAAGGCAGTATCTCTGCCAGCAAGTCCTGCACAATTTAGGCAGGACTTAAAGTTCACCTCCCCAGAGACACTCAGAAGGGAAAACAGACAGCAATACCTCCAGCAGTGGAAAGGCGGGTGAGCGGAAGATCTGGGAGGTGCAGTAGGAGGTCAGCCCAGCCCACGCCACTCTGCGCACAGCACATGGATGGGACCGTGGTCTGTTTATCTGTAAACAGGGGCACTGTTCAGCACAAACATGCAATCAGCCTGAGCCTGGGAAGCTTCACATCCTTCTTGGTAACAGCATGATAGAAAATAAGACCTTGGCTTGTTGCCCTAAGTACATTGCTGAAATGGCTGGGTGAGGAGCAAGGAAGAGCTGGAACGGAAAAGTTGAGCTTTGATTTTCAACTCTGGTTACCTCAACAATGTAATTTGGACAGTCCCAGCACACGAGACCCTTGGAGCTGGGTGTCTGGGGAGGATGCAGAGTCCTAGGACAGCTCTGAAGAACTGCTTAGCACCCTGCTTTCTTTCTGGGAAAAGCTGTCTGTAACATCTCAGGTTGCACACAGGTACCACTTGAATAGGTACTTACAAGGCATCTTTTGCTCTTGTGTATAAGAACCCTGTCATGCCCATCTGACAAGTGGGGACATGAGTGACAGCAGGATCAAGTGATCGTGCAAAAGCCAAAGGCCCAACCTCCACTGCCACAGCTGCTTAGCACAGATCGGAGCCATCTGTGTGAGTCTCAGGATGTATCTGCCCCAGCAGAAGAGCAACATCCATTTGAGTTCTCATACTAAGGAGACTAAGGCCCAGGCTATTAGGTGATATTAATTCACGTAACCCTGTGTGACCCCCCTTCTCCTTTTCACCAAACGTGAGCATATCTGCACTAAAGAACTGTCTGCTTCACAGGGAACTGGCAGGAGCAGAACAGCACTGAGTCCCCTACTGCTGATGAAGAAGGGACATTTCAGTTTCTAGCTGGTGACAAAGTTTCTACTTACCATCATGGACACAGACAAAACCACTGGACATCCAGCTATATGAATACAGTAAAGCCTGGGCATGATTGTAATAAAAAACCCCCTGATATGATAAGGCTTGCAATCCTGTCCCATGGGTTGAGTTAGTGTTTTCCCTGCAGCAATTTCATTTAGTTAGCAAGCTTTAAGTTATAACTTGCATTCATTAGATTCGCCAAATGCTGATAATTGGCTCTGTTAACACTCATGCACAGACAAGACCATGGTGTTAAGGTTTCATCTGAGGCATCAGCTGCACAGCATACAGCAAGGGACATAATACCGACTCCTCAGGCATGTGAAAGGCTGAGCAGGCTTCACAGTCACAGATCTGAGCGTTGATACAGCGATCCTCTTGCTGAGTGAGACATTCTGATTCCCCGCCCACCCTTTACCTGGGGAACCATTCTGGGAGACAGACTGACCAATGTGCATCCAAACTTAGGTTCTTGGTGTCAAAAGAGAGAATCATGCTGGTCACTTACTTTACAGGAAAATCCCCATTAAACCTCCATTTCCCCTCCTCCTTAGGAACATCCATGAGTGACTGGCTCACATTTGCCACAGTATTTCTAAGAGGGGCCTGTGAGCTCTGCAGTTCCTCCCTGGCAGGAAGCCAGAACAGCACTGTGGTCTCTCTGCCAGGCCTTGAGGACAGAGTGCAGGAAGGGGGTTTTGGGAGAAAGAAGCCATATTTTTCCACTGCACATGGGTTGGTTTATTCCACACTCTTATTCCACTGGAGAAGTCTTTAGAAGAAGAGGTGTGCATGAAATTTGCCTCCTTACATTTACCTTGGGGAATCTTTCCAGACATTGTCCCCAACAGCATCTTATTTCTGAGACATTAAAAAGCCACCCTATTCAAATGCAAATCAAGTCCTTCCTGACAATAACTGTTGAGTAATTTTGACGTCAATACAAGTGCTCTAGCCGGACGTTCCAAGAATAGACCTGGTGTTTGGGAACGGAGCAAAAAGGAAGCAACCACAGATAATACACAGGAGCAAACTCTTTAAAGGAGAGACTGTGAGGGGAAGATAGCACAGCTGGGGGTATCAGGTACCAATGCATCAGAGGTTTAGAGCAAGGGACACTCATGGAAAGCTAAACTGGAGAAGGCTGAGGCACAGGTTCTCCTCCAACCTAAGGTGAAAAAGCTGGAGCTTTCATCTTAAGTGAGTCCACTTGCCCACAGTCAACCCCAAGCTCTTTCCCTTAGGCTGCATTTTGACAAAGGTTTATACACTTGGAGCTTGCTTAGGTGCCTCTGCTGTGTGCTGCGTTATACAATGTGCCCTCTGGAAGTTTTCTTCTGCCAAGTGCGTGCTTTTATGCTCCTAAGGCTGGTTGCAGACAGGACACAGAACTTGTTGCCTTCAGAGGGAAAGTCTTTCAACCAGAACTTGATACCAAAAAGGACATTCAGCCACAGCACTAGCCCACCCCAAGCAAGAGATGCACACAGCAGATACGACTGATGGGTTGATAGAGCAAACTGCTGGCCCCCCAAGGCTTGGCAAGGCAAATAGCATGCTCTAGAGCTGAAGTAGACCCCTTAGGAAACATGATCCAGCAGAGATGCCATTGATGTGCCTGCGTGATCAGACGAATACATGCAGGGCTTCCCGAGTGCTGTGGCATTTGAGCACTATTTGGAATACAATGGCCTTTCTGCCTGTTTTGGAAATTTCTGACATTCTAAGTACAATTGTATTTGTAATGGTTACATCTGGCCTTTCTGATCTGCTTGCTCATCAGCCAGTAGAGAGCCCTCAGGTACAAATCTCCTCTTAGCTCTGCCCTGTTCCACTACTTCATCTTGTCCTAATTAATCACTGAGGGCTCCAAGCTTTATAGCATTAACCCATTCACATCTGAAAAACCTCCATTCACAATGAGTTGCATTTTTGTCTGCTAGGGACTAAGTAATCAGTGAAACCTGAAACCACCACATTATGGTAGGCAATTATTTTATCACCATTCTTTTGCAAAGCTGACATCCAAATTCACAAGGCAAAGCAGTGACAGAGATGGGGAATAGACATGGTGTTCAAACCTTGAGTTCTCCTGTAGCCACTAGCAAGCATTCTTCATGAAAATGCTTTCTCATTATGTCATGCAAACCCAAGCATAACCTCAGCAGTCGGGAGCCCATCTTTAGTCATGGGTGGGACCAGATTTATCCTGAGGGCCCTTCTGGCAATTTCTAGGAGACTATAGATCTTCTCTTTCTACTAAAAAGTGGCATGGTAAGATGATAACGTGCTAAACAAAAAGGTGTCATCAGTCAGTTTATGCCCAGTTAAGAACAATTCATCAGTAGATGCCACCTTGTGTTCTTTGTGGCCTGCTTCTCTTCTGTATCTTGGAGGACAACATCACATACCTACATCATGAGGGAGCTGCATATGCTCCCAAACATGTTCCCCTCTCCCCATACATTTTCTGTCAGCTGTGGATTTCTTAGAAGGGAGAGTGAGGACATGGTTACTGCAGCATGCAGCCCCTGTTCTGTCATGGCCTTGTGTGATGTGCTACAGACGATGGCACAGGGTGACCACACAGCTGCACAAACTCCCAACGAGACCTGGCCCTAGCTTCTCGCCTGAATGCTGGTGTTCCCACCTTGGCTGTGCACAGGGAAGGGAAAAACACCTTCTGGGTTTCCTATTTAATCCCTCCTTTCATCTTCATACAGGTTTGGAAATATTTCAGCACATTTAAAAGGAAGGGAAGCCATGTTTTCCAGTAAATGCAGCTTTATCAGGTAGGGAAAAAAGAGAGACAGCAGTAAGCAAAAAGCACAATTGCCGAAGCACAGTTGACATAAGGACCCCAAAAGAAGTGCTGACCTCACCATTTCTTACGAATGTGATCGACATTGTCCATACAGAGAAGGCTACTGTGAGGAAGTGGAGCACCACCTAACCCTGCTGCAGATCCTCCTGCTGGCTGCGGGGCCCTTGGCAGCTAGACCCCTGCCTTGCCTTTGGGCAAGGAACGACATGGGCTGTCCCAGGCTGGGGGGCTGGCTCTGGGTGCCCTAGGCACTCCCTCATGCACCTGGGCCTCTCTGGCTACTACCCTGCACCAGGGTCTAGACTTCCTTCAGCTGTATAAAGAAGAGGGAAACCAGCTCCTGAAACCCTTGGCTGATTTTATCTGGACCCTGCAGGTACAAAAACTATCCCCTGGGTCCCCCAGCCCAGGCTTACCATCTTACAAAGTTCACTTCATGTTTAAGGTGGAGAGACACCCCACATCTTCTTCAGACACCCAGTTTCCTTCTCTGGGATGCCTCCAGAAACCTCTCTCATAATCTTGATGCCTGGGTGAGGCCAGGCAGACCGGCATCCCCAGCCAGCCATTCCCACCGCTCCCTGCCGCACCCACGCTCCTTCCCTCGCTCCCCATGGCTGCTGCAGTCTGTGGCATGTGGCCGCCCCTCCCTGCGGGATCCCACGCTCCCAGGGGAGACGCAGGGCCGAGCCCAGCACACACGGGCGCCTTTCTGCAGCACGCAGGGGCAGCGGGCAGCGGGCCGGGCCGGGCGCGCAGCGCAGGAAGCACCTGCTCCTGAAGTGACGGCTCTCTTATCTGACCCCAGTCACATCAGGTGGCTTCCTTGTTTGCCTTGGCAGCGGGCCCCCGCGGCCCCCTCCGGCTGCCACTGGCGAGCTGCTCCTCCGCTCCTTTTTTTTTTTTTCCCCTCCTGGAAAAAAAAAGCGCCCATTGATCTGAAGAGAAAAATGCCCAGAGACATTCCCAGTGCACAGGTCTGGCCCCCACTTTCCCTGCCTGGGGCAACGGTGGGGAGCAGGGATGAGTGGCATGGGATGCACCCCCCTCAGTCCCACACTAAAGCTGTCGATGTGCTTGGCTACGATGCAATGCAGGTTCCTCTGTCCCGTGAAAAAAAGAGAATGAGGACCCCTGTGCAGGGGTCGTGAATGGTGGGCGGCTGTTGGACCCATTGTGGGCAACGGGAGAGGGATACAACTTTCCGCACACCAAGGGTCGTCACATGGGCCCGTGGCTACCTCGAGCCAGAGTGTCAGGGCTTTAAAAAATTAAATCAAACCTTGTGGTTCCTCTTCCTTCCCGCCTCGGTCCCTCCCTCGGTCTGGATGATTTACTGAACGACGGCTGGTCCCGGCTGCAGGGCGGCCGTGCCGGAGGCCTCCCCCAGGCAGCATCAGGGGAGAGCCCACCTGGCCACACCGAGGTGCCGCATGGCATCCCGCCACCATCCCAGGAGCCTGGAGCTTTCAGGAGCAATTCCCCGCATCTCTTTCCAGCTCTGCCCCAGGGCCAAATCACAAGGCTGAGAGGGGCGTGGGCATTTGTGCTGATCTGCATTTCAGCCACTGAAGTTGGCCGAACTCCAAGACGGTGCCGTTTTCAGTTTGACATCCATCTCTTAAATAATTTTCAAAATAAATTTAACCACGGGGTTAGATATTGGCGCATTGAAATGTAGCACTTCTGCTATGTAAAGATAAGAACAGACTCAAAGCACACACATATTTTAAAACCATACCCTGGCCAACAGTCCCCTGTAAGTTTTAGATGTATGACAGAAATTGTTTGGCTTTGGATTTTATGAGACATGCAAAGAACAGTGAACAGTCTTGCAACATATTTTCCTTTTTGTTTTTTCCCCACCTAATCCTTAGTCTTAGACTCTTTTGAAAACAATTTCTCCAGCAGCAAAGTTTGCAATCAAAAAACCCACAGAAGAAACTTCATAGTAAACATACTATGCAAAGAGGACCAATAAGATATTAATAGGGTGAATATTCATTATGTTAATTAAATATTAATAAACCATGAGATAGTGTGCAGTTCAGTTTGGCTCTCATCTCCATCTTTCTTCCTTTCTTGTCTGCTTGCTTCTCTCCTCCTTTCTTCTTTTTTGCTTCTCCTCCTGTCCTAGGAGCAGAGCTTGGGGAAGCTATCTTGATCAAGATGACAAATATTCAGATTGAAAGCATTATTTATTTAAAAGAGTCCTGCAAATAGTAAACACTGTCAGACAGATGTGTAACATCTGTGTAGTTCAGGCAGTTGGTGAGTATTTCTACTCCAACCTTGGGGAAGCCTCAGGTCCAGAAACAGACAATAGTCGATAATTGGAGAAGCCCCAAGCAAATGTGTTCAGCTATGCCATGTTCGAGACATGAATAATTAAAAGTGAAAACTACCTCACACAACTGTCACCTTAAAATGGAATCATAGTTATGTTTGGGCATCAGTCAGCCTCACAGTTATGTGGACAGTATTTTCATTTCACTGTATTAATTATGTAAGAAAACAAAACAAAAAAAAAAACAAACCACAAGGCAACACACTCATGATCACTAAGAGCAAAGGCCTGGGTATAATATCTGTAACCAGAGATACATCAACATTGTGTGTCTCTAGTTTCAGATAATCACCTGGTGTCAAATCCTTTGTGCTGGGGGTGTGCCGCAGAGCAAGGGATAAGAGACTAAAGCAGTGTGCAGTGCTGAAATACAACCCGGCAGGTGACCCTCTTCCTCTCTCTCCAGCAGGATCCTGCCTTAGCTATATCATGTCTGCTACAGCAGCAGGCTTCCTCTTTGTCTTCTCCATGAGTAGCCAGCTGAGCAGTCAGCCAAGCAGTGTTACTCTGAACACATTGTATTGTGCCCAAGCAGCTCTGAGATGCCTCTTTCAGCAGCAGCCTGATGGCTGGGGCTGCTGTGTGCCCTTGGTCCCTGAGCTGGAGAATCCTCACACTGAGGACATGCAGCTCTAGTCCCCTTTGCTCTGATGATATTTAGGCGAGTGCAGCATTGGTCTTGTTCTCTTTGGTCAGCGAAGAAACCGCTCAAGGAACAGCACAGACACAGCCTTACAGGTCTTGGAGGTGCCCATACAGTGCTTTAGCTCCTCGATCCCCAGTGCTGGAGGCTCAGGGTCTGTCAGCAGCACAGTCATGGGAGGCTTGGTTTTTCTCTGCCAGCTGAGCTCTGGGTGGCCGGGTCAGAACTGCCCTGACCTGGACTTTCATCACATGTCATATTGTGGGAGTCACTCAGCAACTGCCCCGTGGGAGATGAATATTAACCTCACTAAGTATGGCTGGAAAGGCTGCAGGGTCACCACAGCAGCCCTGCAGGCTTGCTCAGGGAAGGCCACAGAGAAGGTCGAGTTAGGAAGAGGTGGGCTGTGTTGGTGGCCCCAGTGAAGGCACAAGCCTTCTGCTAGCCCAGAGGAGAGAGCATGCAGTGCCACAGCTCACTCTGGGTGTTCGTATGACTGCTGGCACCAAGGGACCACGTCCAGCCCTCTTGCTTCTGTCACAGCAGTCCAGAACAGCCGTAAGGGATGAAAGGCAGCAGTGGTATGCAAGCCCCGCTTGCTTGATCGGCAGCTATGCTCAAAGAAGCTGTGCTCTCTCTGAGCCCCAAACCCTGAGTATCCCCCTCTGTGGAGAGACAGAAACACCAGCTCCTGCAGGCATGCTGCCTCCATAGCCCTTATTTCTTCTCTGTGACCATGCATGTGCCCACTCCTCATTCTGCCTCTTGACAAAGGTCAACAAAGCACAGACACCCAGACTCATCGCGCTGCTGCCCCACACTGCTGCAGGACCTGCTCGCTGTGCTGCACCCACCGGGACTTCCCAAGCAGCAGCAGGGCATTTTCATCAGGCCAGCTGAAACCAGCAGAGTTTTGCTTTCTGGATCCTGGGTGTTTGTGCTGCTCTGTGAGACCAGGAACTCTCCTGGGAAATGTCCCTTTGTACTGGGGAAGCTGCCTGCTGGGTGGGCAGCCAGTTTTCAAGATTGTAGCTTGGGAGTATGCACTGGTCAAGGGATGGGAAGGAGCTGCAGTCCTTTGTACTGAGGGACTTGCACATGGCCTGGCCTTTGCCAAACTGACCCCAAATGAGTATTTCCCATTACACTGAGCCCAGAACACATAGCGAAGCTGATCCATCTGGACTTGCCTTAATTTGTCACTGGCATTAACTTTCTTGGCTGTATTTGCTTTTCTCTCCCACTCTATAAAATCCACTTCACTGCGCATACTCCCTCTTCCCATCAGTTTCTGCCTCAGATCTGCTGGCTTTTTCATGTGGTTCATGCTGTGCCCTCACCACCATGAAGGTAAAAACAAAAAGTTAAAAAAAGGAAAGAAAGAGAAAATAAGAAGACCTCCCAGGAAGATGTTTTCAAAATAACAAGCATCTTTTTTTCACTCAGCTCCACTGCTCATAGTTATTTTGGGAAGAAATCAGCCTTATCAGCTCTACACATCTTCCAAGTGTGTAGGAATCCAGGTGGATGGATGCCCCACAGAGCATTATTAGGCATGTGTGAAAGCTGCTGCCCTCAGGATGCCCCCCAAGCCCCTGCTCTGAGAGACAGAAATGCTCCTGTCTTCCTGCTTCCAACCAGGATGAATATTTTAAATGTCCAGGTGTTTACTTGGGAACCAATGCCAGTGTAGCTGAATGCCCATCTGCATTGCCTTCACTTTTGCCTGTCTCTGATGGGCTGCCTGTCAAGGGCAGAGGTGGGACTGCAGTGTTCCCTGATGATGTTAGCTGGTGGCTCTGCAGCGGAGCAGTTTAGCCAAGTTGCTTGTCTAAACAGAGCTGATACCTGGATACCAGGGGCTGAAGGAAGGTGCTGGTGTGAAGCTGGGTGCAAGACTGTGGCTGCTGCTAGGGAGGGCTTTGGGTTTTTTCTTAGGCCAGGTTTCTGCGTTTGTTTTGTCAGAGCTGGGGTGCAGAGTTCAGGACATCACCAGAAACTGAATTTCTGAATTCATTTGTGTTGAAATAACAGAGGCAATTCCCTCTCAGCATGCCACATTCTACCCACTCAGGTGGATTTGCTGAGGCTATGGGGCTCTGCTTCCTCCAACCCATCCCTGGAGTCCCAACTGTCCCCAGAAGCAGTAGGGGAGCAGCAGATATCAAGTTTCTTTGCTCACTGGGGCTGGAGACACCTGCCTTCCTCAACCCTTTGCAGAACACAGGAGAAGAGAAGAAGCTCAGCCTGTCCTGATGCTCTTATAACACCGATCAGGAGCTCCCCCAGGGAATATCTCCACAGCAAGAAGAAGGGGATACAACCATAATAGTTCCCTACCCCAGTTAATGTCACATCCCCAGAGACGGCTGTGCTCAGGCCAGGTCCACCTTGCCCATTGCAGAGGAGTGCAAAAGCAGGCTGGAAGATAGGAAGCACACACTGTCTGAGTTACAGTGCATGGCTACTACAGGAGGACTCTGTTTCATAAGCAAGACAAGGCTCCATCCCTTCATGAAAGCCAAAAGCAAGCACAACTACTTTGGAGGAGGTAGATCATGGAGTCCCATCTGCATCAAGTACAGCAGAGTATTTCCCTGCAGTAGTTCTCCTCCATCAAAAATGCACATACTCCTCTTCTGCCAAGCAGCTCCTGCCCTGCATGTAACACACCCAGCACAAAGTGACCTAGGAAAACTCACTGTGTCCTCAAGTCCATGTGGCATTGAGAATGCTGTGACAGTCAAGATGCAAGTTCCCTGGCCATCACGCAGGGTGTCATATTCCCTCTTGAGGCACATGGTCCTGATTCTTCATTTCTCATCCCATCATTCCTCTCCAGAGCCTTATTTGTTTTGCCCCTCACCAGAATATGCTGCTGCATGTTTAAGCTGAGAAAGCAAAACAGCTGACTCAACAGCTGCTGGATTTAGGAGAGGGGAAGGGAGGGATATGCTTTCAGTTTTGACTTTTAACCACAAAATGCACATTGGATTCTTCCTGCCAAAAGTGACAAGAAACAGAGCCGTAGGTCTTTGCTGGAAAGAGAGGGAGAAAATAACAGAGAAGATATTCCCTGACGCTTGTGTTTCTCTGGTGTTTTCTGGTAAGAGCACTGAGAGAAGCAGGAGAAGGTACTGCTGTCCTCCACTCAGCTGAGCAGAAGAGGGCTACAACTAAGTACATACAGTGAGCTGAGTAGTAGACTTGAAAGTGGACTGAAGTCCACTGTATCCTTATGCCTCCTGCTTTCATCCATCTTCTTGGCTGCTGCTCCAAGTGTCCATACCATGCCTTGGAAGATCTGAGCTTTTTGCTCAGGTCTGACCAGGTTGGTGGAAAGCCAACAGGAGAGAGCTCAGTATCGGGTCTGATGTTTCCAAACCCTGCTACTGCATGCGAAGGGCATTACCTTAACGGCTGCAGTGTTATCCAGCATACCCAGTATTACACCCAAATGTCCTGGCAGGAGAGGTGCCTTCCTAGCACATAGCCTTGTGCTGTGGTCTTTCCCGGGACACCCCCCACCAGATTATTAATTCAGGACCCACTAACACCCACCATTCTGCTTATTGAGTCTGAAACACTTTTGACTCTTTCCTCGCTCAGGGAGTCATGTGCCATTTGCCGGCAGAGGGACCACATGATGTATGAGTAGGGGTGAAGCTTTTCAGGGCTGCTGACTTGGTGTAGGGCTTTTAGAGCAGTTTGAGTCTACAGATGAAGTTTTGCATCTGAACTCCCCAGAGATGCATTCCTGTCTCCATGGCAGTCAAGACCTATGGAAAACACCAAGTCATTCACCCAGGGAGGATGCTAATGAGCTCTGATAGACTTTGTGTCCGTATGGATATGAACACCCTCGTGGACCTTCTTTCAAAAGAGGAGAAATACTTTGTCAGCAAGAGAAAAGGCTACTTCTGGGCAGCATATCCTTGACTGTCTCTGACAGGGTTGCACTGCTCAGTAGGAAATGCTCTTTTGGATCCATTTGCTCTATAAAGAGAAACAAGGAAGGATGGAAAGAGAGGAGAAAAGGACATGGTGGATGTGTCAAAAACAAAGAAACTCCTTAAAGCATGTATTTCTTTTCCAATTTATGGTGAGAGCTGCCTTGCAGACATAGGGCTATGCTTATATTTGGCAGAGCTCCCCAAGTCAGTGCAATTTGAGAGTGGACAAGGCACGCTCCCCAGGGCTCACTCCCATGGGGAATGCAGAGGTTCTTCAGACTCAATCAGGGCTTTCTTCTACAGTCCCCAGCAGCAGCACAGGGTGGCTTGTTGTTCCCACAGCTAACAGAGGGACCATGCCAAGGCTACTCACTCCAAGGATGGAGAAGGTGCTTGTGCATCTGTTTGTCCAGTGAGGAGGAAAGGGAGCCTGCTCAGGTGTCAGAGGGACTCAGTGATTGCCCAGCAGAAGGAGGGGTTATTCTGGGATGGGAGGAGGCAGAGGGACCAAAGTTTTGTCATAGCTCAGGAGTGTGAAATGGTGTAGATGCTTGTGCCCTCTGTTCCCCTCACATAGCAGTGCAGCAATCGGGTGTAGCCAAGCCACACGTAGCCCCATGCCACAGAGGAACATTTCCCATTGTCCCACCTTTTTTTTTTCCGCCATTACAAATTTTATTACCTCAAAGGTATGGAATTAGGAAATGAAAGATGTGGAAAAATTCCTTGGACCAAAGCACTCATTTCCACCATTTCCACCTTGCCCTGGATTTCCTTCTCGATTAGTTCCAGCAGTGTCCTTGGTTCGAGCCTTGGAGCCATTAAAGTCTTTTTGAAGCTCTAGTGCCTTACACTAGTTCTCATTGCTCAGCAGAATGATGCATCAGGAATAACAAAGCCCACTTTGATCAACTACTTCCATCCTTTACAGCTGCTTCTGTGGGGGTGATTAATCCCAGCCCTTCCTCCGCTAATAATAAGTGCAGAGCATCAGCTACATCCTTTGTTGTTGTTATTTTCTCTTTTCATTTCCCTTTTTGGGGAGAGCTGAGGAAGGGACTCAGTGACTTTGGTCCAGTCTTTGCCAGAGGGGTGGCCATAGTCATAATGGTGGTGGAGAGCGTGGATACCTGGTGGGCTTGGGTGGACCGACCTCTCCCCCAGTCAAGGCCACAGGCTAAGCTCCCTGTGCACCTGTTCTGGAAAGCTTTGCTGCACCACTCGTGCCTGAAATCCTACCTACGTGCGGGAGATTAGTGTTTCCTATTGGCAGGCAGCCTTTGGGAGGTGCAGGGCCATGCAATAGGAAACACAAGGCACAGGGACTTTGCTGGGAATTAGGCCACTTTTTAGTAAATCCTGCAGTCTCTTGGGCTGCTGATCTGGCACCCTGCTCCTCCATGAACTTCTCCTTACAAACAAAAAGTATTCCTGCCCTTTGGTTTCTGTTTTAAGCCAACACTGAGCCGGAATTGCTCTTGATTTGCACAATTTAATTGAGAGAAAGAGGAAGCACACTGTTTATTTAAGGACAAATGCCAGCTAAAGAAGAGGAGGTTGAATTATCAGTGACCACCAACTTTTACAGATAAGATTCCAGGGTCTAGACCTACAGTGCACTATATTTTGAGGACTGCAGAGATAAAGTTTTGGATGTGGAAAACACCCCCTAGAAGAGCACTTCAGGGCAGAAGCAGATCTGCAAATGCCTGGTAACACCTCCTGGTAATGGCTGATTCAGTCTGGGCTATGCATTTTGCACACTGCAAATGAGGAGAGGTCATTGTACCTTTAAACCTAAACTCTCCCTTTACTGAAACAGCTGCTACCTGAAGTATATCCTGGTATGCATATGCACCTCCAGTTATCTCTTTCCAGTCCCACTGTGAATATTGGGCTATCAAACTCCATGCAGATTGGCCCTGGTATGATGAGGGAAGGATTGGGCATGGCTAGCAATAAGAAAGAGGAGAGAGAGGCGGTCAGTAGCACTAGTTTCTGCCCCAGGAAGAGGTGAAATGAGGAGAGGAAAGTCCAGGTTCTGAAGGGAACAGATTTGTTTTCTGTGAGATCTAGTTTGGTGAAAGACCAGCTTGGTTGGGACAGACTGTGGCATCAGGCTGTTCTTCCACACGCTTTTGGGCCTCCAACATATGGCTTGGAAGTGCACTGACAAACTGGACAGGATTTAATCAGGAGACCTAAACTGAAGAAAATAATTTGCTTTTTCAGTCTGAATGTAGCAGATATGCTTTGATTTCTAATGCTATTAGGTCTCTTGAAAATGGCTTCAACTTCTGAGAAATCAGGAGAACTATGTAAGAAATGTGTTGTGCTTTCCACCAAGGTTTTCTAATCATAAACTGGTCTAGACATAAACAGATAAAATCAAAATAGTCTGATGAAACAGGATGAAATTTCCAACTGCTTAGGAAGAGCAAACTAGATATCCTTGGCAAAGTTCATGGCCTGGAGACCACATGTTCCTCTTGTAGGGCTGGAGGTGGCTAGGAAGAGTGAGTAAGGAAGAGGGCACCAGCAGTCCTGAGAATTGGCTGGAGGAAGATACCACCATCATGGCACAGGTTAGAGCTGTTTCACATTCCAGTCACATCTGGATTTCACTTGCCATGTCACTGGAAAGGTGTGTTCCAGAAGCAAAATGGCCAGCCTTTCTCAGGGATCTCTATTTAGAAAAGTGACAGTGCACTTCTGACATTGCCAGGCAGTAAAGCTGTGTATATAAAGCTGTGGAAGTGCAGAGAAACGCGTAACAAACAAACATTGCGTTCCATTCCTGCACATTCCTACATATCATATAGATCAGCTTTGTTAGGCTGGAAGATGGGGACAGAGTGACAAACTATAATTCAGATTCACCCCATGTCATCTTTGAAGCCAAAAGGAAAAGGATTATTTGGACCTGCTCATCTAATTTGGTCTAATTTACAGAAAATGAGTGATTTCACATCTGAGTCCAGGCTGAGCTTCCTTCATGGTAGAGGACATTTGGATTGAGTTCCTGACAGCACCCAGGAAAGTTAGTTTAAAGCAATACCAGATGGGTGGACATATCCTGACACTAATCCATGCCCAGTGGCTACCTATTTACAGCTGTAGTGTCTTCTCCTGAGGTTTTCACCTGAACAAACTGTCCCTGCGATTGATAATTCACACTTTTATACCTGTCCTGTGCAGTGGGAGGGTGGATGAGGGCAGACACATAGCAAAATTGCTGCAGGACTCCTTGTAAGGCCTGTTTGCAATACACAGTGATGGTTCAACTCAAGTTCCTCTGCTTGCATGCAGTGTCATCAAAGGTTAGGAGATATGACAGCTAATGTCCCCACAGGGGTAGCATCTGCATCAGCTCCTGTTGTCTGCTGGGCTACAGATGTACTGGGGAGGGTGTGGTTGCAACTATCCTCCCTTTTCATGTACCTCAAAGCTTGGAAAGAGTGATGAAGTCAGCCCTTTTGATTTTTTATTACCAAATGTAGCTCAAGTCAATTCACTAAACTTGGTGGAATAACTCCTCCTCTGAAATCAGTATTGAGAATAGAATCAGGCTGATATGCTTTTTTTCTATCATGTGCTAACTTGTTCTGCCATCCTGTGAATGAACTTGTTTTCTTCTCCTTGATGAGACAGTTCCAGCTAAACCAGGACTGGACACTGAAGTAAATCTGGTAGGAGAATACACTTCCCGTTTATAAAAATATCCTTCCTGTGTGGAAGAGCCCTCTTCCTGCAAACACTCATCTGTGTACAGCATCCCGGACCTGTTTCTGTGTGGACACAGAGACACTGGGGGTGGGGAGTACAGCTACTGTGGATATTCCATCAGCCTGAAGTACCAAAAAAAGGAACATATTTGTTGTACCACCTCTGGAAATCAAACACAACCCCATGCAACCCCAGTATGTGCTCAAGATGCCATCCTTCTGAAATGAAGGGCTTTATTATTGGCTTACAGTTAAATCTATCCGTGATGACTTCCGGAACCGGTGTCTCACTGCCATGAACTTATTTGGCCAACTTACATACAGCATATCCGCCTCTTGTGATTTGGTTGTGGCTCATGGCTTGCACGTTCATAGCAGCTGAGGATTTGAGGTATGTGCATGAACTGATAAATTAAAAATAAATTCAAATCTCAAAAAGTGATGAGCTGGATGTTTCTATCAATATACCTCACTATGGGGTTTCCTGTAACTTCTGAAAGGATCTCATTGAGATGTTCATCAGGCTGGATGTATTAATTCATTCTACCCTCAGGTGGCCTCTCCTCTCAAGCACATCAAGAGATTAATGGTGAAAGGACCACATCCCTCCATCTGCCATGACTCTCAACAGCAGCCTGAGACCCTCCCAAACTTCGGGGGTCAACAGACAGACTTCTTCAATAACAAATTTATGAAAGGCCCCAGCCACCATTTCACCTTTCCCCCATGGTTTCATCATCTCCCTCTACCCCTTTAAAGACTTCCTCTGCTTTGTATCTTTTCAAGTCCTTTGGTGCCTGTGCAGCACAGTGTCTGAAATAGCTTCTCATAGGCTCACCTGTGCTGTTCTCCTTTCCCTCTTGGATGGGTCCTCCTTGCACTGTTCTATGTTGGAAGTTACTGTTTGCTGTCACTGCCTAGCCAACATGTCCTGCCACTTCATCCAAGGTCTGAGTAGCACTCAGATGGTTAATCTGTGATCTTTTCCCTCATCACAACAGTGTTCATTTCTGCAAATTCTTGTTGCCATTCAGGAAGCTGGTGACCTCAATGCACCAGCATTTATCACTTTATGGCCACACAGTGTTGAGAAGTGCTGGTTGGAAGGCAAGGTACTGGGTTGAGGAAAGTTCACTTGACTGGGGCAGTCCCTGTTCTTTGGGTCTTCTCCTGCCTGTGTCACTTCCCACAGTTCTCATTGGTGTCCCCAGGCTCCCCAAACGCTGCTTCCCTGGGGATGAAGCTGTCTAAGGGTGGGTGTTCCCTGGCTGGGGGCTCCTGGTCTGAGGTGGCAGGGCCATGGGCAGCAGACAGCCCCTGGGCCGCACCTGCCTCGTGGGGCAGGTGTGCAGCAGCAAACCCTGCCTCCGCAGCCCGAGCCCTGCCGCGGCTGCCGGGACCCCCCAGTGCTCTTCCGCCCTGCTTGCCCAGATTTCCTTCACGGGGAAAACAGGATACAAGCAGAGGGGGAGGGGAGCGGAGCATGCCTCCGGCTCATCCTGACACAGAGGTGACAAACACAAACATGCCCATCTGCACGGGCAGCACCCCTGGGTCCCACGCTGTATGTACACTCCCCTCTGTTGAGCTCAGGGAGAGGCGTAGGAGACCGTGCTCCTAAATTTGGCACCTGCATTTTGGCTTGGGGCCAGCAGTACAAACAACCCCTTTCATCTTCCCTTCCTACTCCCCAGTTTTGAATAATTGGCTCCCCAGCCTAAGTAGCTGATGATTTGCAGGGTGCTCGCCCTCAGTTTGCCAAGCAACATTACTGTGTTCACTGGGCTCAGCAGCAGAGCCAGGATGCAGACGAAGTCCAAGTCCTTACCATACCACGTCTAAAGAAATTGAACAAGTTTGCTTGAGGGAATCAGGGACTGGCCTGTTCTCATGTTAGATGCCATCTGTTCAAAGTTCATGTCATGCCTGAGTCTGTTGGCAATGTCCAGGGGGAAAAAAGAGAACCTAAGCTTCACTTGGTTATTTGTGGAAAGACCAGAGGAGTAAAAAAGCAGTTTGTCTGGTTTTGGCTACTGAAATCAGCAGATCTGACTCTGAATGCACACAAGGATCAGATTGGGCAAGCCCTATTTATGCAAAAAGCACTGTGTAGAGGACAACTGCACTTTAACACTGTTCCTGTAAAAAAGGAAGGAAAATATTGCCTAAGCATTTGAAGGAAAAACACTTATTTCCTGTAAGGAGGTTCAGGCAGTGGAGATTGTACCTCTGCTGCCTGTATCTCACTGGTGTATTTTAGCCTCAGGTATGACTGTCCATGTGAAAGGGAAGGAGCTGTGGCATCCTCCAAAAGGTGGCACATTTCCTGGTGACCTTTGTGCTCATCATCCTGAAATCAGCTGATATTATGCTGGGGTTTCAAAGATGCACTCCCATCCCAATCTTTGGTTTGGATTTGTGACCTTTATTCTGCTTGTGACACCTGAACATTTCTAACCCTGCCTAGGCTCCTGCTCAGTCCTTCCTGAACACCTGACAAACTGCGGCTTGGCAAAGGAAAGCCACCAAGTTTACTTGCTGTCTGTTCAAAATGTCCAGGGTAACTTCTGCCCCCAAATCCATCTTCTCTTCTGTTCATAACTGTGGGACAGCTGGTGAATCCCTCTCCACTTGCAGAGACCTCGGCTGTAATTTGCTCCTGGGAAAAGCGTGAGAGGCTAAGCTGGCCCTGGGCACAAGCACTTGCAAAACTGTCCACAACTGGGGCCTGGGCATGGGGAAAGAAAAAAGAAATTTCCTTTAGAAAAGACATTTTAAAGCTTGCCTCAAACTGTTAATTGAGGTCCCACATTGCTGAAACACAGCCCTGCCAGGAGAACAACCCGATATATGTCACTTTTAACTTCAAGGAAAATTCTGTGAGAAACAGAAAAAGGTTTTTTTTTTTTCCTTGGGTTACCTTGAGAAGTTGTAGCATAAGCAGCCAGCCTCTCCTGCCACAGCCACAAAAAATAATATAAACACCTTGATCCTATAAGCAAAGAGTTGGTCCTTGCTTGCGCTATGCTAGTTATGAGCAATTAGGATAGATATTGAATAGAGTATGGGCTTCAATTGATAAAGAATGCTGGAGGGGCACCTCCTGCCTTTCACATATACAAGGGATTACATCAAAATTCCTGGCCACATTGCCACACTGAGACCATCCCCCAGTTACTTTTGGGAAGTGGGACAATCTGAAAAAACATGGACAGAAACATCTGGGAAGTAAACTGTCCTGTCCAAAGTTTACATTTCAGCTCAGCCCAAACCATGCGGATAAAATGAGAGCTGCCTCATGTTGTTAACCTCAGAGGCACTTGGAGTCAGACATTTGTGTCAGATCCAAATAAAATAAAAATCAATCTCAAAATGCAGCCTAAAATGCAAATTAAACCAGAACGGAAACCAGTTGTTTAAAAGAATAATCACATATAGAAAGGACAAAAAAAAAAAAGGCAGAAAAATCATGTTATTTGCTTGAGGATCCTTAAGATGTTCCCCATCATTTCCTGTATCTAAAAAATTGAGGTTTTTACTCCCTGAAAAGTGAGGTAGAGAGGGGCTCCATGTTGGCCCAGCTCATGCTGCCCTCAGCTCAGCTGTCCCATCTCTTCCTGTTGCTGGGCCTTAATGACTGACACCTTTTCCAAGAGGCTGAATGAGCAAGACAGCAGTCCCAAAATTTGAGCCTGAAGTCCCACAGCGCAAGAACTGAGATAAGAGCCAGAGAAGCTTTACCTAACTGAAACCCTGCCAGGCTGATGTCAGTGTAATGTGGTATGGGCTGGGGGCTGCTGTGGCTTGCACGAGGCTCTGTACAGGTATGGCTGCAACGAGGCTGCAGCCGTGAGGCCAACGGCTCCGCTTGGGTTACTTGGAGGAGTGTGGTATCCAGAGCAAGCAAGCTGCAACAACGTGGAGCTTGGCATGGGCTGAAAAAGCTGGCTCAAAAGCTGGAAAAGCCCATGGGAGCTTAGCTCATGCTGAGCTCCACGTTGCTCCAGCTTGCCTGCTACTGCTGGCTGAGCCAGCCCACCACTGTTGCTGGCAGGTCTGCATCATGTGGTGGTGCTGCTGGGCTTGCTCCAGTGTGCATCTTGCTCCTGGATGCCCATCTTGCCACGGGGCTTTAGTACGTGGGGGGCTCATCCCATAGCCCTCTCTCTCCCAGATCTTTATTGCCCCCACTGCTGACTTCATGAGTGCTATTCTAGAGCCAGGGTTATCTGAGGACATATTCTGAAGGATCAATACTTTGAAAAGTGCACATCTACACATGTGAAAATCCAGGACTAGTTCTCCGCTGCTAACTCCACCCAGATGAAACTTGTTGGTGTCATTCCTGACTGATGTTAGAATAAGTAAAAGCAGACTTGAGCCTTCAGTTTCTGCATGCTTAGAAGAATTTCTGTTTTCCTTCATGGAAGAAATGTTTGAATTAATTGTTACACTTGCATAACATTATGCTGAAGTGAATTTTTTCCACTGTATGATTTCTAGATAAAAAAGCAAAGTTAGAGTGAAGTTAATAATACAAGAGAAAATGTATGAGAGAACTGTGGAAAATACCCTCATAAGACATTAGAAATACCAAAATTTTAAAGTTAAAAATACTGTAAAAGAACTCCAAATGCATTATGACAAATATTAGGAGAAGTATACACCCTTAATGCTGGCCCTAAATAATGCTTGAACAGGGAAGAGTGTGAAAGAAGTGAACAAATAAAAATTTACTCTAGGACTTTTCCTGAAAAGTGAGTACCAGGTAAGTATGAATTGCAAACACTCATTCTCACTACAGCTATTCCTGGAGCAGGTGGAGGGCTGTGGGCTGATCAAGGTGTTAGTAAACACGATTTCCTGAGCGTATCCATCCACTGCCCCGTGCAGCAGGTGCTGTGCCTCTGCCCTCCACGGGGTGAAGCGCAGAGCTGGAGTAGGACAGGGAGATACTGTGCACTGCAGCTGTGCTTCATGCCTTGGCTGACACTCCCTGGTCCTCCTTCTCCCCAAGGAGCCAGAAGATGCTGGTGCACTTCCTCACAGCCAGGGTTGGGTATAAGGGACAGAGAGGAAATACAGCCCTTCTGAGGCCATGCACTTACTCTGGCTTACATCAACTATCCTTATTTACCTATGGTCCCACAGGCAGGCTTATGGAAAGGACCTGTCCGCTTTGGCTGCACACTTGAGACACATCCTGCACACTGCTTTCCCAGCTGGGCCCATCCCATCCCGGCCAGTGACTCAACTGTGAGAGAGATGGAAGTGTCGCATACCCCATCATCCTGAGTCACCAGCTATTATTGTCCCATGCAGGTGGACAATGCTGGTGAGAGGAATTTCTCCAGGGTTGCCAGAAAAAGCAGGATCACCATCTCCACATCACCACTGTAAAAACAGACACTTCTCTTTGGGAATTGCTACTTCAGATTGATTTCTAGAAGCTTGTGGCCTCCTGACAGAGATGGGATTAGTTAGTCTCGACGTAAAGGAAGCTCAGGGATCATGTCCTGGCAGTAATCCTTGGGGAAAGGTATGTTTGGAGAGTCCGTCTGGGTTCAGGTTCACTTGCCCTAAGCCAACTCCCATGAAGTGTGTACATCTGGATGCTGTATGGGTCGTGTGCTGTCTACAGAGCAGATCTGCAGTATCATGCTGTACATGGCTTCAGCAAAGTTGTCTTTGCCAAACTGAAAACTTCCTGATTTATCAGCTTTGGTCTCTCTGGCAGATGAGCATTTCAGCGGTTAACGTTTTGCAAGAAAGCCCTGACTACACTGGTTTCTGATGACATCCCCTGCATTTTCATTTTAGGAGGATTCTTTTCTATGCTTTCCAAACGGCAGTCAGGAGTGCCCCGAGCGTTCAGGAGGGAACAAACAGGGCCATTTCCCCTCCAGATGCTGGGGACTTCCAGGTAAACAGAGCGCTGCAGCTTATGCAGAGAGCACAGGGGGCCGCAGAGCAGAGCTCAGCCCGGGCCCGAGGCCTCTCCGCCAGCGGCTGCCTACGTGAGTTCCCAGCTCCCTGCGGAGGTGCCAGGGAATCCCGGGCTCCGTTTCCTAGGGCAAGGTTTAAATCTGAAGCAGGTTTTGGCTGCGGGCTGCTCACGGGTCCCAGCCGTTTCCTGAGGAAACGAAGGCTGATGGCACCGCTCCGCCGTGCTTGGTCCCGTCCTTCCTCGGGCCCGGGACACCTGGTGCAGCACAGCCGCGGCCCCACGCGCGGAGCCCGGCCCGGCACAGCTGCGGGAGGCGCCGCGCACCTGAGCCCCACACACGGTGCTGGGGGGGCCGCGCCCGCCGGCCCGGCCCGGCCCTCGGTACCCCTCTAGCGGCCGCGGCTTCCCCCGACCCACCCGGCCCTTGTGGTGTGCCGGCCACTGGAAACACGGTAAACCCTCTGGGAGAAGCACAGGCAGAGTCCTCTTCTGTACCTGCAGGAGCGCAGGGCAGCAACCTCCTGGCTGGACAGAGGAGCATTAGCCCAGGCACGGTGCCCCGCGCCTGGTTAGGCTGTCACCCCGAGTGTCCTTAAATCCGCTGCAGGCCCTGCCCCACCCCGAGCTGCTGCCTTGGTGTGCCTGAGGGGATCTAAGGTTCCCCAACAAGAGCCATAGGTTCGGGGGAAGGCTGTATTTAGCTCACAGAGGCCTTCCCCGATTGCACCAGGACTGTGGCAGGACCCTGGCTTTTCCTGCAGCGTGTGACAACAGTCACATACCCACTGCCAACCCCAACTCTGAGACCATGCAGAGATTTCCCACCCCAAGGACCTCCTCAGATGTTTCAGCATCCTACCTGCTTCCCAAGCAGAAACAAACAGCTGCATCTCTCAGATGTCTCTTGTTAAGAGGAGACCAGTAGCTGTTACAACGTGGTTTATGTCTCTGGTTTATGCTCTCCCAAATGGGCCAGACCCTGACATCTCCACACAGGGAAGTTTCATCCATCCCCTTCTTGTTGGTCATTTTGTGGGCTGCAAAAACCATGCTACTGGAGCTACTGCTCTGTTTTCTGCAAGGGAGAATGCATCTTCCTGTGCAAGGCTGGTTCCCAGGTCAGACTGCACACTAACACTCATTTACCACTCCTTGAGTCTCATTAGTGTTTGCTTTTCTCAGCAAACCTTCAACTGATGAGTGAGAAAAAAAGATCTTCTTCCCTATACTACTGTAGTCGAAAGCACATCAGAAATGCAGTCAGGAAGCCCCTCTGAATGACAAAGTAGTTTGTGCAGCTGTGGTGGAACAGGACTTGTCTGAAACTGGGATTGGGGCAGGGTTTACTTTGCATTTTGTTTAGAACAAAGAGCAGAGCTGAGTCTTATTTTAATTCCAGACCTGTTAGGCTTCTCAGCTTCAACATTCCCCATGCCTAGGCAACCTAAACCATCTATAAGATCCTCAGAACTGAAGGGGATTTTTTTAGTTGGAGAAGTACAGGGTTGATTCTTCTCTACTTAGCAGCTTTTGGATTTCATGAAACCAGTCTATATTTAGCCTTAATTTGAAGGATGTGTAGACTGGATGTCCTGTTGGAAGCGCATGGAAAACTGCCTGCTGACCTGACCCGTGCTTGCATTTCACCCAGCAGCTGCAGCCCCATTGGCGCATTAAACACTTTCAAGTCATATTCTCCTGTATAAAGAAATATCCTGAGTTGCGTTGGCTGTGAGCAGGAGGGGAAGTGACCTCTTGGGTCAGTGTTTATTGCAATAGTTGTAAGAAACCAAGGAGTGACTCCATAAAGAGGGATATGATCCCAGAACGATGCCTCTGGCAGGGTGAGGACCTCTCTCAAATCTCCCAGTTTGGAGAACCCCACCTGAAATGTCAAGAGCAGGTCTTGAGGGATTGCTGTTTCCTTCTGCCATTGCTGTGCTCTCCAGTCTTACGCTTCATACTTCCCTCTGTGTAAAGCAGGGACAATAGCACCATGTTTTGCAAGACCTCAGTGTGACTTAACTAGATAGAGCTTGCATTGCACTGCAGGATTCCTCACCTGTGACTCAGCCATGCATG